>NC_141560.1:27500000-27891694 GCF_036417535.1 Chlamydotis macqueenii
AAGACAGAATATTCACTATCCAACAAAGCTATCAAAGCAAAGAGTCACCCTGTCCCTATACCAAACTAACCTATTCTCACTGGAATAAAAGGACAGACTTACTACAGTTTAAAAATAATTGCTCTTGCTCCTAAGTCCAAACCACACATCTACCTCAACTTGCTGCAATAACTGTCAAGGGTGTAAGAGCATTATTTGAGAACATCACCTTCTTTTTATTTTCACTAGACTAATTGCTGTTCTCTGTCATTCACTTTCAAATGTATGTATGACAGCACATGCACACCTGCAAGTGTTCTAACAAGCTGTTAGGACAAGACAGTTGCTGCATTAATAAAAAGCAACTTTAATAGCTTCATGTGAAAAATGGATTATAGAATTGTCTTAAGTTCATAATATCTAATGCCACTGGACTTGAATTCTTAGATATATATATAATAAATAACTAGAAATTAAATATTCAAGTCTAATGGAAAACTTGAACCTGATAGCCACGAACTTTTCAAGCTAGGCAAATGAAATTAGTACTACAGAATATTCCTTCCTGATCTGAAAATGGTAAGTCAGCCTTTTTGTCAAAGACAAACATTCATTCACTCAGCTGTATAACTACTGGAACTTCCACCAAACAGAATGACTGTGAAAGATTCAGATTGCTCAACAGTTCACCCCTTATTGAATGATTAAAAGGCATAAATCCTGAAAATGAGTGGGAAACCAGAATTAAAGGATTTTATAGGCATAAATACGCAAAGAAAGAAAATGAGGCTGGTGGAAGAAATTTGATCCTATTGCCTGGCATAAGTGGAAAGAAAAGAGTTGGTTTAGATTTTATGCATTTTCAGAATGCCTGTTATTTCCTTGTTCACTTGTATTTGAGTTGACACAGATGAAACATACATGATTTACATGCATATCTCAAGGGGTGTTCATTATTTTCAACATTTTCCTCACTATTTTATCTTTCCCACAATCTGCAGACAAGTTTCAGAGTTAATCCCAAGAAAAGACGCTGTACTTAGTTTTCAAGAAGAAAGTAATCCAATTCCTGTTTCTGGAAAACAATTACAAAAGCTCAGTACAAAAAGTACAAGGTCAATATACATTTTCTCCAAAACAAACAAACAGGAAAAACTGCAGCTTTACTCATCTTTGGACTTACTAGAAATTTACTTATGTTGGCAATTATTTAGGCTCCTTCGTGCAGTGTAGTATACTGAGAAACAATAACCTGCAGCTAACAGCAAATGTTTGTCCCTTCATGACACACTTTTTCTAACATTTAAAGAAACTCTGCAAACTTTAAGATGGTTATTCAGTAGGACTCTAAAATCTCATTAAATCACTTCTGCAGCATGGCAGAATGGCAGTCACAGGCACTTGATAACAAGTGAAGACTGAGCTCAGAGTAGTTTTGTAATACAAAGCTAATTCCTTTTATTTCTCAGTGCTCTGCCCAGCCAAAATACTGCATATAACCAGCCAAGCCCTCAGCAGTAACAACGAGGAAATCACCACATAGACGCATTGTATGCTCAGTGCCCCAGTGATATATAACTGTGGGCATTGCTGAGAGCACCATGGGTCAACTCAGAAGAATGAGGACTATCAACTTACTTTTAAGTAACTCTTACTCAGAAAGGTCCCAGATTTTACACTGAGATAGGATATCTGCTCTTATTTTAAGAAACAAATGAGAGATTCACTGAAATAAGCCTTTAAAACAACATTTTCTGGAAACTCTCACAAATATTATATAAGGGATACATAAGCAGTGTGGTAGTGTTCTGGTTTTGTTAGTGAGGGGGGGCCTAAGGTGGTAGCTTCTGTAGGAAACTGCTAGAAGTCGCTCCCCTTTGTTCAGTGGACTCGGCCGGGCCTAGGGCGGACCCGCTGCTGGCCAAGGCCGAGCCAATTGGTAGCAGAATGTCCCGTGATAACGCCTCTGCGATAACGTATTTAAGTAGGGGAAAACAGGAAAAAGAGGGAAGAGAAGATGTGAAGCAGCTGAGCGGGGGGCAGAGAGGGGGAGGCGCGAGCCTCATGGGCCTTGCAGGCCTCACCCTCTGGCCTCCCGCCGGGCAGCCGACTGGGCCCAACTCGGCCCGGCCCGGCTGCAAGAAGTGGAGAGGAGATGAGAAGTGAATAAGATGTAAAAAGGATCCTGAGAGGCGTCTGCCAGCCTGTTGTGAGGAACGGCTGCAGATGCCAAGGTCAGTGAAGAAGGAGGGGGAGGAGTAATATGGCTCCTGGCCAAGATTCCTCTGCAACTCGTGGTGAAGACCATGGTGGAGCGGGTTGTCCCCCTGCAGCCCATGGAGGTCCACGGAGGGGCAGAGATCCACCTGCAGCCCGTGGAGGACCCCACGCCAGAGCAGGTGGAGGCCTGAAGGAGGCTGTGGCCCATGGAGGGCCCGCTGGGACAGCTGTTCTAGAGGGACTGCACCCCGTGGAAGAGATGACCCACGCCGGAGCAGTTTCACGGAGGACTGTGGCCCGTGGGAGGGACCCCACGCTGGAGCAGAGGAGGAATGCGAGGAGTTCTTCCCCTGACGATGATACAGCGGCGTAAAACAACGCGTGATGAACTGACCGCGACCCCCATTCCCTTTTCCCCCCCCGTGCCGCTCGGGAGGGGAAGGTAGTAGAGATAATGTTAAGCCCGGGAAGAGGGAGGGGTGGGGGGGGGAGGTTATCTTGTTCCCTGTCTCATTCTCCTGCTAATTTTAGAAATAAATGAATAGTTTTCCCCAAGTCGAGTCTGTTTTGCCCGTGACGGTAACTTTAAGGATTTCTCCCCGTCCTTATCTCAAACCTTGAGCCGTTTTTCTTATATCATCTCCCCCTATTCTCTCGGAGGGTGGGGGGAGCGAGAGAGAGACTGCGTAGTCTGGTCCTGATTGGGGCTGAACTACGACAGGTAGTCATTTTAAAGCCACCAAGACTGAGGCACAGAGTAATGAAGTAACTGGATCAAGGTCATTGAGCAAGCCATGGCAGAAGTAAAACTGCAGAAGTCGAAGGCGCTCTATCCATGCTGTATCTTGGGGCCTGTGCTACCTCACTGGTGGCCCTTCCTGCTCCTCTCTCCTCCTCAGAGACCTCAAATTCTTCTCCCTTCTGTCAGAGACGCTTTAGCAACTCATTTCAAGTGGACTTCAAGAAAAAAAAAATCATTTTTATTTATGAATGATAAAGTAACATTTACACAATCAAAAAATTAAGAGACATTTCAAATAACTGGACTGGTACCCTTCCACACTGCTGTAGGATAATTTTGATTCACATGACAGACTACAGTATTTCTATATTAGAAGACAGATGTGTAGTGTACAGTATATACAAAATTCCTGTAATTTCAATAGCAGGCAGAATAAATTAAATAAGTGGTTTTTTTCCCCACATTGACTATTGTTTAACACAGAAAGCTTCAAAAAAATTAAAAATGTTTTAGAAGTCAGTCAGGCTAACAGAACAATACCATTCAAATGCTCGATCTCTGCCTACAGTTAAGCATTTAAGTTGTCCAAAATCATGATCAAAAAGAACAACATATTCTTATTGGAACTTTATTGAGAAAGTTCTCTGCAAATGAAGTAAGAATAACCTAAGTTATATTTTGCATTAATGTCACAGTTTGCTCTATATATCACAACACATATACATACAAAAAAGAGGCTCAGAAATATTTTGTCTTCTAAAATACAGACAAAACTCAGAAGTTTAATGGTTCATTTTTTTTTATTCCCTGAAGGAATCCAAAGAGAACAGTGAATACATTCTGTGTTAGCAATTTAAGCAGGGGGACATCTGTGTTACTTTGAATGCCTCTTAATTCACCTGTACTTGTGTGGAACCCTGACAACACCCTTCATAAAGAAATAAATTGAGAAGGAGATTAAGAACAGTCGGAGTTATTCTGTCAAAGACGATTTTTTACAATTCTCCGAGGATTCTGATTATTTAGTAATGATGTTTCCCTTGCCTGTCCCTCTCACTAAGTCTTTTGCCCTCCTATTTTGCATCTAAAGAGCAATTGCGTACAAATTGGTGAATATTTAAAACTGGAAAATGCTTTAAAATACCCAGCCAATCATTGTTTTGGTATTCACTGCAGTTAATCGTGATGCATTTATTAATGTGTAAATATCAGACATTTCCTTTGACATTCCACTCTCCATTTGCAATTC
Organism: Chlamydotis macqueenii; assembly: GCF_036417535.1. NCBI lineage: Eukaryota > Metazoa > Chordata > Aves > Otidiformes > Otididae > Chlamydotis > Chlamydotis macqueenii. The sequence goes on from NC_141560.1 coordinate 27,504,191, forward strand.
ATTAACACATTGTTATTTTAAAATACTAGTCTCTGAGAAGACACCAGATTTTCACTGGATTGCTCTCACACTTGAAAAAGCATTTTTATATTCTGAATGCATCAGAACAGCAGAATTTCTAGGCAGATACTAAGTGGGATTCACTGAAACACAATGTTAGTTCTAATGGACGGATGATTGTGTTTGGTCTTTTGAAACTTTGAAGTATAGGTAAGTCTTGATCACACAAATTAATAAATCCTAAAGCTGGAGTTAACAATAACCATTACACCCAAATTCTGCAGCTTAGCCCAGCCAATTTTTCAAAAGGTCAGGTTGTGAACTGGAGAAGATCAGGGAGGTCCACCGCATAGCTTTGTTGCCAGGCATCTCTCGTCTGGATTGTTGCAGGCATTTATTAGTATTCGTCAGCAGACTCAACAAAGCAAACAAGAAATTCAAGCACGAATAATAAAATGAAATGCTGCTATATAACCCTTTGTCATTCAGCAAATATGGGACTTTTTAGCTACATTGTTCCTAAACCTGGGTTACTACTTTAATTTTTCTCCACAGTGCTGACTGAATGAGTATGCATGTGTGTTAAATGCAGAGCTCCCTTAACAACTGCAGGACTGCCATTTAATCTGTTGGTAGATGGACCATTTCCTGTGGGAACTCTAGCTATGATTTCCAGATCCACCAAATAAATCTCAGATTAAGATTCCAAATGAAACCTGCCTTTGGCAGATAAAAAATGTCAAGATGGATATAAACAGTAAAATTATAAATTATCTAGGTGTTGCACGATGACTTGATGTGCGTTTTTTGTTTACACTTTCCCCGATATCACAACTATACAAGGCATTCATCAAATGTCACACTTTCGTAATATTGGAGGCATCATTAAAACTGTTTGGCTAAGGACCTTGAAGTGTTTAAGCAGTAGCTCAAAAGTATATTTGTGCAAAGTAGAAGAATAAATTTACATATCAGCAGCAGCTCATAAGGGATGGGTAAATATTCTGTTTATCTCCCATTGTAATTCAGGTTAGTTTAAATACAGGGTTTCAGGATATCATTACAGCCTATATGGAGTTATTACATAATTTCCAAACATAGTGTCTGCTGGAGTTTTACTAAGCATACTGTGTTTATGTTTTCTAAACCAGCTAAAAACAAAGTAAACTCTCCCATCTCATTTTTCTTTTGCTATTGTCATATCAGACAATTGCTTTTCACATATAACCCGTTCCATTATCTAAATCTTAATGATCCAGAACTCCTTTTTATCTAGGCAGGGTCATGTTTCCTGATGCCCATTAATTATAGTGAAAATTCTCTTATCCAAATGTACTCAACCTCCCCTACTGCAAACAAACCACTAAAGCTTTGCTGAATTAGAGTTCTAAACAAAATCCCAGAAAACTACAGCTTTAGAAGTGAAGAAAAATATTGTAATTTTAAGTGTCTGACATAAAAGAAAGGTCACTCTGCATAAAGTCCAGTAAGACACTTTGCACACGCGCCCTTTTCTACAAGTAAATGGTCTGCTAAAGATGCAGGTGAATTCTCAGATAAGAATCTCCAATGTACTCCCTGGAGAACCTTCTTTAATATTTTTTTAAAATGTCTTTGCTTTGAACTTAAGCTTCATTCTAGTTGTTATTAAAATAGAAGCAATGAAGGTTTCTAAAGAAGAAAATAACCAAATTCCTCTTGCATTCGTGCTAGGTCTTCTAAAGCTCCTCCTGAAACACTACATAAAATTACTCTGGTAATAAGTGCTACTCTCCCTGAAGCACATTTCAAGACATTCTGAAGTTAGCTGCACTCATACTTTAAGTACTTAAGTGATTCAAAGTGCAATACTTCAAGGTGTGCATTGTTCCCATCTTTAGTGCTTGCAGTACTCGGTGCAGATAAGGCACTACACATTTTCAGCGCCTAAAAAATCATATGCACAACACTCCAATGAGTCAGGCAGAAACTGGATACTTAATTGTGCTTCTAACGAGGAGTCTTTCTGCATGCAGCCTGGCCCAAAATGCACTGCATTTAGCCATTCAAAATGAACAAGGAAAGAAATGAGATGGAAAGAGGAGACATGAAAATTTATACACATAAAAGGGTGATCATAGTTACATGAAAGACCAGGCAGTATTTGATGATTTTTCAGTTATCATTAGCTCCTTTTTATCTTGTAAGTCATGGCACACTATTCCTTCTTTTTCCATGCAAGATGTTTTCTTCATCTTCCATACGCAGTGTTGCTCAACTGTTACTAGCCACTCTTCCTATGTTTGATTCATGCAAGATCATTCTCTCAGCCTCTCTTCTGCCTTCTATACTGTGCAGAGAAACATGCATCTACCCTTGCCGCCCTCCAAGGGGATCTCTAACAACTAGTGCATGGCGAATTTGATGCTGAAAGCACAGCACACATGGAAGACACCAATGAATTGAGCCACATGTGTGCTGGGGAATCTGCGTCCCTGCATATCACACAGGTTCTTCTGCATACACACCCATGCAATATCAAGGTTGCCTTTCTTTTCCAGGTAAACAGCATTCCTTATTGCTAAAAGAGGGAAGGAGAGGAAGAATAGGCTCACAATATCTCCTGTTGAGCTATGTAAAAGAAAAAACAGACTTCAATATGACAAGTATAGTTTATTCTACCTCTACTACAGCCTTGGAAGAAGGACTTCATATTTACTTTAGAGTGCTTACAGCTGTAATGGGTGTATTCTAGAGAAAGGGGAAGAAGCATCTTTACAATCAGTTAGGTTTTGACCCAATTAGAGTGTCAGATGAAAAATCTTTACACCACCACATTACTCTCAAAGCTTTCTTTACACCTTCATCTTTGTGTGCATGTGTGTATATTTGTGTTGAAGTCACACAATAGTAATTCCAGACAAAAAGTCCTTGTAATTACTATTACAAAACCAAACCCACAAAAAAAAAAGTACATTAAAATCATTACACAACTAGAAAAACTTACTACTTCTAATAAGATAGTCTACATTACATGGTGAGGAACAGGACTTCCATTTCTAGGAAGTTAGCAAAAAAAAGATGATTCATTTTACTTAACCTAGGCATATGACTGTACATTGCCTCAATTACCATGAATGAAAAAGGGATGGCTGATAATTAATGTATAAATGGGAGTAAATAAATGCAAAAATATTTTCAGAGAGGTTTTATTTCTTGAATATTATCCACTACACAGCAAAAGAACTAAAAAATATTTTTGTAGGCAATACACTGGCATATACATGTCATGACTGTGACAATACAAGGAAAGCTATGGCCAGATTCTTAACAGTAAGCACCAGACATTCATGCAAGACCAATGCATGCACAATGCAATTAAGACAATCCTCTACACATAAGCTTATCACATGCACATGTGTCAGTGCAGCTATGTATACATATCTGGTTCATTAGGTTTGCATATCTGTTTTCCTCTTCTATTTTTCCTGAAGGGAGCAAGGCTGGAAAACAACAGCTCACTACCAGACAAAACACTTACTTTTCAAATTTTCCTGCACAAGCTGATTCTGCAGCTCTGTTCCAATCTACATTACCGCATCTCTTTAAAGCCAGAGTCTTCTCTGAACTACAGTTTCCAGATATGCAATTTTAAAGTACTTTTACAAGCCACACAAACATTCATTTGAAGGATAACAAGTTACAGTGAAAGTATCCATATGGATCATAACTAAGAGGTGACACCATATCCTTACAGGTGAAATTGGTTCACTGACTTACATTTCAGTGTGCTTTAAGTAGTGGTTTAGAAATATATATATATATTTCTGTGCTTGAAAAATATAATAACAACCTTTTAAGGAAGGAAGCCACTTTGCAATTAAAAATAATCACTGTATTACCTTGTTCTAAGAAATTCCAAATAATAATTATACAATGCTTTTCATTTTGGAGTCAGCAAAATTATAATTTTGTTGTCAAAGCAGACCAAACAGTACTTGCTATTCTAAGGCTTCACATAATTTCTGCCCTGTGCTTAAAAATCATAGATGCTCAGAAATATGACACAAGCAAAAACATTACAAAAGTGAAAGACTATATAATACAGAACAAGTATAGCTGCACCCATTCAAACACAGTACATGATATGAGTGAAGTGAGACACAAATTTAACTCCAGTATTTGCACACTCACCACTGTCCTATCTTGCTAACTCTTTTGGAAAACTGATATATCAAGTCCCAACTGTATACCTAAGTATGAAAAACACCCAATTTCAGGGTCCATCTTGTGTTTTCAGAGTATTAATATCAATGCTTGCACAGTTGCCATCATTAATGTAAACACTACTAAAGTAACAAGTCCACCCAGCTGCAGTGTGCTTTCCCCTTGCTGCCATTGCAATGCAAAGATATTCACCTGTTTGTCAATATAAGTTTATTTTTATAATGGACTACCATCTTAGGCTTTCTAGCTTGGATCCTGAATATTTTTTATTTGGAAATTACACAGTCTTTATGGCCTGTTGCCAATGCTCCTGACACATTCTCTCAAATATTCTTAGACAGAAATGAAAAAAGCCACTATCCTCCTGTCAAAAACTAGGTGCTGTGGAGAGAAACAGTACATTTGAATTAAATACAAATCCAAACTAATAAGCCTTGCATATAGACTGTTCTTTAACTCTTCCTAATATACCAGAATGGAGGCAGACAAATGTCTTCAATCCACACAGGCATATTATATTCCAAACAACACGGAAAGTTAAAAAGAAAATCTCAACTATCAAACACTTCAGATATGCTCTTCTTAAACACCACCTTTCTTTCAAGTATTTTGTTTTATAACTTCTGTTAACAGGTTACATATTATCCCACATAACCGCCATAAACCTACCACATCTCCGTACCTAACATCTTTGCTGTTTTTTAAAAATCCTCATTGCTTGACTGAATTTTTATTTAGTCAGTTGAATTTAATCTCAGATATGCTTTACCATCCTTATTTTTTGACAAATAATTTAATTTCCAACATTTCTGTATGCTAGAAAAAATACTTGAATAAACCATTATAGGGTTATTCTAAAAACAGCTTTTAAATTTCCAAGTCACAAGCAAGGAACAAGTAGATACACTACAGTATTAGCCGCAAAAATGAAAGATAGCATAGATAACAAAGAAAGTGGAACACTAAATGGTACACACTTCAACATAGACATTTAAATAGAAGATTAAAAGTTGCTTTGATTTAGTAGTTCAAGGAGAAAATGCACCAGAATGCCTAACAAGGGTACATATTGAAGATTATGTTGCTGTCATTTATCTACTACATTTATGATAACAAAATATAATTTAATTGTTAATACTGAAACAAAATTCAAAGAAAAAAAACAATTCCTCATCCAAACTAGTATTATGACATGAGATTTATGCATAATCCCTTTTTTTAACTTCCCCAGGAGCAGAAGCATAAAGAATTATGTGACTTATTAATGACTATTCTAAAAATGTGTATCAATTTTATATTTGTCCATACAACAAATTCTATTGGATACACAAATATGTAAATGTTAGCTTGGAAATAATAGCTTTCTGAAAATATTAACTTAATGCGTCAGAAAAATAATACACATGAAAGTCAGTAACTACCCAGTTTTTAAAGTATCTGTGAGCAGCAGAAGAATGCCATTCCTTGCAATTAGACAGAAAATATTTCACAGAGAATGGGTTTATGGTATTCCCTTTCCTATTTTGGAAGTTAACCTTTTGAATCATTCCTAGGGTATGCTGACCCCTAAAGGTCTAAAAACACTAAATCTGATTAAGCCTTTAAATGTGTAAAGTGTAAATCACCAGAATACAATTCTCCACTAAGTTACTCCACTGTGACTACTTTGGTTTTCAGAGTATATGCTTCTCAAACATTTTTAACTTCACTCAGTAACAGCTTAAAATTCCATGGATTAAAAGATGTCTACAAGTAGTTTACATTACACAATAATATAGATAGAAATTCCTTTACTTATGTAAGAAATGCATCATCTCCAAGATGGAGTATTTCTTCTTTCTTCTAAACAACAGACTCTTCATGAAGATACTTGACATCTATTATCTTTTCAGAAAGACTATATAGTATAAAATTCAGAAACGGGAAATACACAAGATGATATCAGGCTCTGATATACGTGGTATCTTTGATGTCAACACACCATTTTTTTTTTTTTTTTTAAACCTACACATAGCCACTTACTGGAAAAAATCCACCCTTTTATGCAGTACTGAGGGTTTCCTTCCTGTCTTTCCCTTTCTTCAATCTACACATTATTATCTAGTCACAAGCCACTTGCTGACCATTTTCTTCTGTAAAGTCAGTTAGTCACATATGTGTTCTCAAACTCAGTGCTTTTTTTTTCTTCTTTTAAGTTTCTGTCACGAAACATAGAAGAACATACCTGAGAGCAAAATTTTAGTCATCCAAATACAAAAAGATCCTTCCAGCTTGATGGAGATGAAAACTCCATGAACCATGGAAGTTACCTCCAAGTCTACCTTACTGTCTATATTCAGTTGAGGTAATAATGAGAAACTCATTAATATTAGTAGGTGGCTTACCCATAGTCTAGCCAGGTGCGAATAGCCAAGAAAGTTACTTTAAGACAGACTTCAGATTTGTTGTTAATCCATTAGGAAAAAAAAGTTGGAAAGTAAAGTGCAATGTACAGACTAAGAATTTAAATATGACTTCTAAAAGTTATACAAAAGCATTATCAATAGCCCAGAAAACAAAAATAAAGCTGACGATTTACACTCCTGTAGCTGCCCTCCTGTTACCCCAAATACTTTAAGAGGCAATGTGAGGCTTTGGGGTTTGTTTTTTTTTTTTTTTCTTTTCTTCCAAAGCCAGTCTTATATCTGCAAGAACAAATACATTCCAGGAACTGCCTAGCACTGGTACAACACCTTAGGTTCCTTATTAATATCTTAAAAGTCTTTACCTTTTGACCAGTTCTCCATTTGTTCTTCTGTACTTGTTTGATCTGGCACTGAGTCCAGGTTTTGCTTGAAGATTTCAGAGCTAAAATAAAGCAAATTCTAGATAAATAAACTTGAAACAATGTATTATAACACACCTATACTTTGCCTTCATTTGACAGAAAATTTACAAGACAAATGATTTTAAAATATTTATAACAGGACAATAGTCTGTGTACTTTAACAGTCAGTGTTAAATTGTATTTCTCAATAAAATATTTTTTCTTCACATAATTTTTATAATGGCTTGGTTCAGCTCTCTGTTGTGTGTAATAGCTTCATTGAAAAATGTATTAGTTTGTCGTCTTGTTCTAGAGTCTGGTCTTGGAAGTACATGCCCAAATCACACTGAGCAGTCCTGCTAGAGGCAATGAGATGGCTTGCTTTGGTAATTATTATGGACGGTGGTATGTGCTTCACTTCACAACATTCTTTCTTCTCCTTTAATTTCCTGGATAAAATACAGGTAAAGTGGCCCATGACCACTCCAACTCTGAATTTGCAGACTTTTCTAAGCAGCTAAATAATCCACCCTAATATTTGCGTACATATTGTTTCAGACTACACAGTTAATTATACAGTTGCAGTATTTCATATAATCAAGACCTTCAAGAAACAACTCTCAATACTGAAAAATAAGACATACAGTGAAATATTATGCTTATCAGGTAACATTTTGAGTGTTAAAATATATGCTCTCTTATATGTTAAAAACTCAACTATATTCTATATCTCAAGGGAATCTAAATACATTTGTAATCTTGCTAATATAGTAAGCCTACCACAAATTTTATTACTTACTTAAGTACCTCTTTTAAAAGGTATTGTACAAAGGACAGTTTTTCATCTATAACTACGTAGTCGTGCTTAGTTTGTATGTTTTCCCTGCTATATTTTTTCTACATTTATTAAAAAGATAAAATATATGCTTTGAAGACACAGTGACCGGATCATGAAAATACCCATAATGTTGTCATTGTGCTGATAAATGTAAGAGTTTGGGAAAAAAAAAAAGTACATTTTAAAATCCAAGTATATTATACCAAGACATATGTTCTAACTAATAAAGCAGCAGAAGAAACTATTTTCCTATACAAGATCAGAGGCAGATGTTTTCATTTTTCTTTAAGATTATAAAATAGTCTCATTGTGCAAACACTTATGATTCAACACTAATGTTTATATTAAGCATTCAAGAAATATATATTTAGCTCATATTTGTTGCTAACTATAAATGTGCACAATAAAAAAAAAAGTGTATGATTTGATGTGCTTAGGTCTTAACAAAAAATAACAACTTCATCTCATATTGCAGAAAACTGAGTTCCTTAAAGAGTCCCTCAAATGAAGCTGTACGTTTCTTTTTCAGTTCTGTGTAACTATGTTGATTTGGAGTTGGCAATCTTTTCCTAAGTTCCTCATTTACTTTTGGATTAGCTGAAAATATAGAAGGTTATTAATATCAAGAAATAGGTTTCTGTCAATGAAGCCATTTCCCTACATATTGCACAAAAAGGTTCATAATAATTGCAGTATTTTAATAAGATATTCATATAGCAAGACATGAAGAAAATACGGTATTTAATAACCTCTGGAGTATTTTAAAACATGTCTTAGGGCCTTAATGTGCCTAGTAATATACTATTTAAAACCATAATTTTATCCCTCCACAATATACAGTCATTCTTCCTCGCCATTTACCCAGCTAATGAATGCCAGCAATTAGTAAAATGTAATCCCATTGCACAATCATTTTAATGCTTTTAGCACTCAGAAAAGTAAACACCAAATTAATACTGCTCAAGCCATATCAGATCCTAGTTGGAAGCAAGCAATTATAGTTCAGCTCCTCAGGTGTAATTAAATGATTGGAATGATTTAGTTCCATAAATGCAAGTTAATTCATAAGCAAGCAACAAATATACTGGGAGTAATTACAAGAAACATTGACAGTCTAAGCAGGGCATGGGCTTTCACGTACCTGAGGTAGGAAAATGCTGCCCTCTCCTGGAAATAATAGACTATGGCATGGGAATAATTTGAGACGGAAATCAAGAGACTCATTTTACAGACTTTGTCTTCAGAGGTGAAATATGTTCTGCTAATTAATAGTAATTTTCTGGCTTATCCATACAAAAAATAAAAATGTTGTTGATATCAGATTAAGGCAACCTATCGATCAATGTCAAACAGAAAGACCTTTTGGGGTTCCCTAGGGTTTACAGTATACTTTCCCTATTATGAGTTAGTAAATAGAACAATAAAATATTCCATATGCTAAGTATGTAAACATGTTGTTCACAAACACAAACGCTGCAATAGGTAGCTAACTTATGTGTAACATTCACATATCATTCAAGATGTACCTTTACATCTGGTACTTCAAACACAAGGTATTTTTAAAACCAGAACTTACTGAACCATCATTATTCAGACAGTGTTAAACTTCACACCAGCAACAATCAGAAGTTGGCCGTGAAGGTTTTCCCAGAAGGAATCAACACAAAAATTAAATTCAAATATTTTAAAGTTTTTCTTTACTTTCATTTGAAGACAGTCTGTTAATAATCAATCTATCTAATAATCAAAAGTGACAGAAGCAATAAAAGTGAAAATGCAAAATTAAACTGTTACCCAAAATCTAGAGTTAATTTTAAATACTAATTTCTTTATTCACTATCTACTTATTCAACCTGTGCTAGTGTTAAGAGTACTACTTGAACATCATGCATAGAAAGCTAAAAAAAAAAATTGTCTTTGTCTGTTGAATATAATATGCAAGTAATGTAAAATTCACACTAAATATTTAAGTACAAAACTACCTACAATATAATATAAATTAACTTATATCTTCGTACTAATGACTGAAATACCAGATCTACCTATTTCGCCCTCTACAAAAACAAGAAATGCTTCCCAGTGCTACATATAGCAGAAGGGAGTGGAGTCATATGCTCTGTTCGGTGTATTACTACTTTCCACACATAGCAATTGACTGTAAGAAAGCTCAATTCACAAGTACCTGATCACTGTAAAAGCCTGAAATTGTTCTTTACCAATAGCACTTTGGCATAAAAATATTTCTTTGTTCCAGATCTTAGTGCATTTCAAAATAAACCCAAGCTGTACACAAATATCTTCACTGTTACTTTACCTACTGTGGAAATGAAATAAATTATTTTAAGAAGTCATATTATTAAAAGTTTAAAATGTATGGCACATTTGCTTTGCCCTTTGATGTCACGGTCCTATTTTTCTATTCAAATCTTGTACACTCTAAGTTAATTGCTTTTGGAAACTACTTATTATTCATATAAAAATTAATGTGCCAATGTGTTTAAATCCTTTTAAATGACCATTCATGCATCTTTCTTCTTTAAGTACCAATGAAATCTGTCAAAGATATCAATGCAAGATGGTCTTAGACAAAGTTCTAATAACGATTTTTTCTGCTAACATAAGATTTTCATTTTCGTCAACTTTACTTAAATTCCATTAATTTTTTAAGCTGCTTTTAATAAATTCACAAGTAAAAAATTTTAGGCTCCATAGTCTGTCATTTGTGTTCCAGCTGACTTTATGAATATTAATAGCAGTGTTATCCTGATTAAATAGGCTTCATATAAAATCCCTGTGAATCCTATAGCTCAGACATCTCATTTTTCCAACTCTTTATGAATTTGGATTCAGACATTAAACTGCCAAAAACCTTAAAAAGAGATTCAATGGTACATTCGTGTACCCTTAAGCAAAAAATTAGATGTTCGAATGATTCAAATAATTAAATGTGATAGGACCACATATTGAGATTTCAGGCTTTCTGTAAACATGCAACATATTTTAATTCTAATGAAAACATCAACACTTCACAGAACAAAGGATTAAGAATCTATTATGAAATAATAATAATAATAATGTCTGTCCTTATCCTTACCTTAAGCAACAGATGATATGATCTTAACTCTTCATATATGGAGTGTTGATTTGCAGAAGTATTTCCCAAAGAGAAATAAATTAGTGGATGCTGAATTATGTAAGTATACACATGAAATACACTAACATTCTAGTTCAGCATGGGTGTCCAGTGAAAAACAGTATTAACTTTTAATCGGTTTATACTTCAGCAAAACCAACCTTTTTCTAAAGAATGCCAAATTGAAGCGCACAGGAAATGTTAATATCCTATGAGACTTATGCAGTCAGTTTTAAACTGTCAACTTCTTCCCAATGCTTATATGTTTGAATTATTTACACCTATGACAGAAAAAAAAAAAATAGAAAACTAAGCTCACTGCACTGCCTTCATTTTTTTTTTTTTTAAATATATATAGTGCTAACTAAAATCACTACTTCCTCATTTGTTCAGGGATATATTCTGCAAACATGGCCATCAAAATATTTTGCCTTCCAGTTCCTTGAAATATGAATGGATTTTAGGAGAATAAGAACCTAAACAAAATAATGGTATATTTAGAAGGATGCCATTCTAATTACTCATCAACATGAACGCTTCATAGGAATTAAATAAAAACAAGAGGTATATAAAAATAACATACATCTGCAAGGTAGCAAGCATACAGTGCTTTACATCTACAGTTCTGAATAGCTTTTATTACAGCTGTGGTCGTATTTTCACTTTCAGAGGAAAAAAACCTCTGGAGTGTCTGCAGAATATTTATTACAAAAGGGAGCATCCCACAATAATGTCAACTTTCAACCATCTGCACAGTGATGTTGACCCAAGGTATTTAGATTAGTGACAATCTGCTAAGGCTGCCAGCACTTTCCCTCCCTGGGCAAGAGATCGGGAAGTCCATCTTCTAAGCTGGAGTTCACTTACTGACTCCCTCTCCCTAGGAACCAAAAGGCTGTTGAGATCCTTCCATATGGAGCCCTAATCACTGCAAACCCCTGTTCCATCGTCTTGCCTTGACAGGTTTTGAAGACAACTACTAAATCACAGCCTCAGCCGCTGTGACAGGAAGCAAATGCTTACTGGTGTCAACTGAATTCACCTCTTCACAAAAAGTCCTCAGATCTTGAGAGAGTTTTGCCACAAGGAGGGCTACCCCACCTGCTCTGCCTCTGGTGGAACAAGACACCAGTTCCTACTGCCCCTTGAAATGGCACCGAGCCAGTCTTTGTTCCTCTTAATGATGCAGTTGACAGTTGCAACTGATAGTGTAGGGATGGAGCTATGTAAGGGAGGGAACACCATATACTTCATGGATAGGGAAATAAAGAAGAAATTTTAGTATTATTTTCACAAGATTAATTAGATTACCAGGATCTCCTAAAATATCCTGAAACGTTTTGCCTCAGGCCAAGTTAAACTAAAAAAAACTTGATTTAGGAGGGTACAGTACATAAAAACCAGTTACCTTCTAGAAGTATTTCCCTAGGGAACAAACAGACAGTTTTCTTAGCCCAGGAGGATGCCAAGTTTTGATGCAATGATACATTCCTCCACAAAAGAAAGTCACATTTTCTCACTACCTTAAGAAACTTTACGGCAAATCAGAATTCTAAGACAACCCAAAATAAGTTAAAATTATCTTTAGGCAGTCAGAAAAATACTAGTCAAAGAATAACTGAAGTAGCACCTTCAAATATTTGTCAAAGGTGGAGTAACACCCATCTGTTAAATACTTGAAAGCTGTGAAATGAAACATACTTTGATATTTGATTACAGTTACTTATTTTATTGTATTCTATTATGTTTATGTGCTTTTAAATACAACTAGTTCAGGCAAAATGATATGTTTCTTTTTAAAAGAATATAAAACATAGGCAAGTGGATTAACCCCATAAATGGATCAACGTAGCATGAGTAATACTTCAAATTTAAAACTCCAGCACTGCTACAAAGACTTCAAGATTTTAGTTCATAGAAGTAATTGCATTATCTGGAATCTGGATAAAAACATTTTTCCCAGAGGGCAGAGTAATGTAATAATCCTTGGCTTTTCTCCCCTAGTGATTCTTGGCCCAAAAGGAGACAAGACATTTGCCATTGGTTCCAACTAACCTGCATGAATCAGAAAAACATGGAGAACCAGGGCTCAGGTATTTTTACTTTGTTGCTGCAGCAGCTTCTTCACATTCTCATTAAAGAATTTGCATCTGATGCTTTTAACAATGGCACACATTAAGTCAAAGAGTGCTCATTCTCTATGTCATGTTTTTTACAAAGGCGACAGAGAAGGCATAAAAATGCAGTTTCAATTGGTTTACAAGAGATTATACCTATTTCTGAATCACATTTGATTGGATAAAGGACATGTACTTTTCTCTTTATTTTTTCTCCCTAATTTCTGCTATTAGCTCAGTGTCTTCAAGGCTCAATTTTCTCTTTACACATACCAGGAAGTGTTTTATGTGCATATTAGGTCACCGACAGCCCCATATCTCTTCTCCCCTCCTTTATATTATCTCTCCCTCATTAATAACCAAAATAATAACCTTTGCTTGTATTTTATTTATTAAACAATCTTCAGCCTGCTCTATCCCCTTCTTTCCCAGTTTTTTAGCTGTAGTTCGTCCTCCATTTCTTTTATTTTTTCTTTAGTTTGTCTTCTCTTTTAGAACACATACCTTTTCCTTCTTGCCCTGCCCACCACCTCTTCGAAATGTAAAGAAAACTGCAGACAATCTTGTCAAAGTCTGTGTCTCCTTTTTTTTCCCCAGCTTTTCTCATCTTGGTGTGCATTCTGTGATATGCTTTGTTCAAGTATGGAACAGACAATTCATTTAGCCATCCTTCAGCTTTATTATAAACACTTTACTGGTCTTATAACTCAATTATTACATATCACATAAGGAGCCAGATCTCAACTCCTAAACAGTTTACAAACAGATTGTGATTTCCATAGCCTTTAAGGATAAGGATATATACATATATTTTAAATAAGCTGTTGTCTTATCTGAAGTCAAAAGAATGTTTAGTAGAATATTTTAGTGGAATCAGCACTATATCCTCATGGCAGGGAGGACTACCTGCACATTACGCTCTGTTGACAGGATCACAGCCAGCGAAGGAAAGTGATTAATCCCCTCTATTTGGCACTTGTGAGACCACATCTGAAGTGCTGTATCCAGTCTGACCCTTGCATGGATATCCTGAAGCAAGTCCAGCAGAAAGCCATCTAGATGATTAGGGGTCCGTAGCACATGACTTACAAGGAATTTGAAAGAGCTGAGTTAGTTGGTTTTAAGGAGAGAAGGCTGAAGGGGGATTTTACTGGGTTTTACCTGCCTTGTGAGACACTATAGAGAAGAGAGAGACAGATTCTACTCTTGCAGACAAGTTGTAACGCAGAAAACTCTGAGAGTTATGGGTAAGAGTTTTTTTCACAGTGAGGAAGGTCAAACACTGGAACAAGTCGCTCAGAGTGGCTGCAGAATCGTCACTGCTGGAGATACGTAAAACTCATCTGGACACAGCAGCTTGATCTAACTTTGGAGATGATCCTGTTCTGAGCAGAGGTGTGATGATATTCACAGGTTACTTCCTGCCTACCTATTTTATTATTCTAAGATTGCAACAAAAGAAGATCACCAGAACTAGTATTCCTACAATACACTCAATTCTGCGTTGCTTTCTGTTTAGCAAGGTAGGACAGTAGAGCGGGGGGGACACATGGGGAGAAGGGACAGCAGTGAAGCACAACCAAAGATGACCCACATGGCAGACAGGTAGAATGCCAACAGGGAGGAAATGGTGCAACAGCAGCATCAGTGCAGCATTTTGCGGACAACTTGTCTTGACCTGATTTTTTCCACTTTGCTACATGACTGGATGATGTGGCATTAGGCCAAATGTTGAATGCTAGTTTGCACACCATCCTCCAGTAAACCAAAACTGGACCACTGATACAGGTATTTCTCTTGCCCTTCTGAAAGCATTTGCCTCAAGCCCGCAAAATCCCCCCTCTAAACTTAAGAAAAAGTCACTGTGACTAAAGAGCTCCAAAGCGAACTATGGAAATAATTCAAGAAACAAATTGAGTCTACAGTGCTCATGTTTGCATAATCTGTTGTATAGTATATTCACTATCTTGAAATTCCCAAAGCCCCAAATCATAATTTATCACAGAAATAAATTGCTAGCCTAGAATTTACCATAAAAGCAAAAGTAAAGTCACTGAACATTATACGGCCATAAACATGAGAAGTGGTAGCTTAGTGCTAGATTCATAAACCACTCGTACAAATAATAGCATTAAGCAGAAATAGTATTTCTTCTGCCAAAAGCATTCCAATTTAATTGTTCTGCTGCTTTCACAGAAAGAAGGCAGACTGAACAGGGACTCAGCAAAGAAAAGGAGGCAACAAACCCCACTGAAGCAGAGAAATTTAGTTTATCCAGCCAACTCACACTTCTCAAAGTACCTTCAAATAATGCCATTTTTCCTGACAGCAAACACTAAAATTAGAAAGCATAAAGGCTACAAACAGTGTGGACATTGGAGCCCAATCAAAAACTGTCATGGGCACTGAACATGCAGAGGCCTGTCAGAAATGGGCCAACCATTCAAGATCCAGTCCTGTGCAGGGGGACTGAGAGGGGCTGTTGGTTTCTCGCAGGGAAATACAGCCACACTGGTTGCATATCTGCCAGACTGTTCTGAACAGCATGAAAACACAAATGCGCCTCTACTGCTGTCATAAATCAACATATCTGGTGCACTGGATCTACCCTAAATTATTTATCCATTCAAATTCAACAGTGTACACTTGAGCTGTTGAAGAGAATCACGTCCCCTGAAATTTCACAAGCTAAAAAGAGCAGAGAAATAAAACAACACTGATTCCAGATGAGCCAGTTTTGTTCTTTTTAGAGAACAAGGCTGTCATTTTCTTAGATGACTATGTGAAGAGAAAGCTATCCTTTAACTAAAAGCATAATAGCTCCCTAACCTATGCTTGCATAGCAGTAAGAGCATTGGCACATCCAGTGTTGCTCAGGTGTGAACATACACTTTTTAATGTAATAAACATACAGTCTCCCCTCAAACTTCTGATTTTTTTTTTTTAAATCTAGCAACTAGATCCAGTACATAGTGCCTTCATTGACTGCAAGTTGTAACTTCATCCTTATAAGTGAGTAGTGGAGGAAGCTACAGAGGAATGGCACACTTCAGGATATGTTTGTTACACTCCAATAGCATCATTTCAGAGTGTTTTCAGCACGTATGCATTTTCTGTGTGCTTTACAACATGCTTCCTATGTATGATATATAATACGCCCTATCATGTGCTGTTTTTATTTAAGTATGATTAGTATGCTAGTGTTTTTAGAAACTTAATCCAGATGCTTCTCTCAAACTTAATGCAATATCAAAGAAACCTGAAGGCCAGTACCATTTAAAATAGCAATCTACACATCCAGAAACAGTTTTGGACCATCAGAGAAGAATCAGATTTTCTGAGGCAGGCCAGAACTCAATAAGAATCAGAGACAAGTCAGTGAAACTAAGTCTGTCAAGAATGTCCAGAATTTAAATGGAAGCTAAAAATCAAAGAGATTAATAATCTGCAACATTCAGCACCATGGAGTTGTTGCACTGCTTCCTTTTCTTGCACAAGCAAAGGAAGGAACAAGATTAAAAGGGAGTCGCCATTGACTCCAAATCAGTGCCAGGCAGCTGGGAAGAGAAACTAAAACCAAACAACAACAGAAAAGAAAATAGAGGCATTAGCTGAAGTTAAAAAAGTTGAGAACATCAGTCACACTATCTGACAGATCAATCTCCCTACTACATTTTAAGAAAGCAATGCAAAAAAATGACCGCTTACTGGCTTCCCAGTCAAACTACTGCAATATTTTTGTTTAAATCAGGGAAAACAAAATATTTATCCTTAAACTGTAGTTTGGAAAACATCCAAAACCTTCTCTCAGCTGAAACTTACAAAAAAAAAAAGTAATCTTCATCCTGTAGGAAGGAAATGCCTACTATAAAAAAACACCCACAAAAATTCCATCTAAAATGCTAGAAGTTACAAACAATGGAAAACTCAAAGAAAAAAGGTACTCCAAATAGAGGTGCAGGAAAACTTTAAGCACAGGCAGAACTGTCAGATCACCCATAATGAAAGTTTTCTCATTTCTGTTTTTGTTCAAGCAACAAAATAGTTCTGCTTTTTTTTTTTGAAATATGCATATGAATAACTAGATCATTCTCATTCCTCAATCTCATCATCATTTATAATGATATACAACACAGGGAATAAAAGAAGCTGGACAAACTTACTTTTTTAAAAAAACATTTCTTTACTAGGTTTTGAAGAAAGGTCATTTTAAACCCTTAGTAAGCACATTATTCAGCCAAAAACACAAAAGTGAAGAAGCCTTAAAGAATTTCTCTAAGAACATAAACTACAAAGAGGCTTCTGTAAATTGAGGATTACAGAAATGACAGAAAAAAAGTTCCTATTAGAGGTTCTGAGCCTTAAATGAAATTCTTTTCACACAGATAACTGGAAAAAAAAATTCCTGGAAAAATTCAAGACCTAGGATTAACTAGCCAGTTTCAGAAAGATTATTCTCTTCAGTTTTTTTTGTAAAAAGAAACAGATGGATGTTCTCTTCTTTCTTGCAATCTCATAATAAATTCAGATATCTTGCATTCATTATTCCTTGATTCATCAAGCTACATTAATGTTTTCATTGCCAAAACACTTGACACCAGAGGTGAAAAGAAGAAATGATATGAGGTTGCAGAGAGTCGAGACAGCAGCTGAATCTTGGCCTCACACCACTTATTCCTGGGTGGAGCGAAGGAGTTCTAAATCCACTTACTAGACAGAGGAGGAAAAATCCTTCCTTAGCACTTCTGAAATCCAGGCTTATTTTGATGACTGCTTTCTCTTGCACATAATTGTGCTTAACAGTTTGAGGCTTGTTTATCAGATGTTCTGGGCATTACAAGTTGTGCTGCTTGGCATCACTAAAAAAACCCGAAAATTTTAAAATCAAGACTTTATAGCTACAGGAGTATAAATAACACAGACGATTAAAAAAGGGAAAATCTGCCCAACAGTTCAAATACTCAGAACAACTCTGAAGACATCCTCAGAGACTGTGAAGCTCTGACTCCAGAGTTTTACCTCCCCTTTCATGTTGAAGGAGCACCTGACAAAGTATGTGCACTGGGATGGCTTCTACACCTAATCATAGCCATAGAAAAACTCCCAAATAGCTTCCTATTTCACAGTCAAACTGGAAGGAAAGAACGGAAAAAGTCTTCTGGAATATTTCTGGAAACACATTATGAATGATAGCAACTTAGTTTTAATGTTGTGCTTCCATGACTCCTTGCTGTGAAAGGCATATCGTAACATGTTCAGACTTTAGTATAAATAAAGACATAATTTTTCTGACAAAGTTATGCCACTTTGACACTGCATTCATAGTGGTCTTCAATAGTCTTCTTTTAATTACTTTAAAGTCACAATATCTAATTAATTATTTCCATTTGTAAAAACTTATGCCAGTAAGTCACAGCCCTCTTGCGTTGTCTTCTTATCTAAAGGAAGTATTTCACTGTACTCAGTTTTTCAGCTCGATTGTGCATCTGCTGAGCAGACTGGTTCAGGAAAAGAGGTACAATGGAAAGGTTGCAGGTTTTGCCATAAACTTAGCTAATTATAATATGTTGTTTCTGCCTGAAAAAAATTCATCACACTGAATTTCATTGAGGTGTAAGATTATCTTTTGTTTTTATTGAAGATACTTACAAAAAAAAAAAAAAGCTATAAGTCAGGAAAAGGCAGTTTAGTACTTAAAAAGCTTTCCACAGTGCTTTCAGGATAGGTTGAAAAAACACACCTACTCTCAGACATACATTAATAGACACCTCCCTAAAAACCTGTTTCTCAAGACATTTGAGAAGTCCAGAGACCCTGCAACTAGTAAACTCATGCTCCAACCAGAATTTTTTTTTAATCAGATGAGATACAGTTTTGTTTCAAAACATTTTGGACAACACTAGATAATTTTAATGAACTTCTTTAGAACTGGGGTCTAACTTTAGTCTGAATGAACTTCTATAGCAACTGGAACAAAATTTTGCTTTTTTTTACAAGATCACATTCCTGTATGAGTAAACAGTGATACTTTCACATAGAATTGTATTACACAGGATTACTATTAAAAAAAAAAAGTCCATCACTGGGTTATTTATATTACATGTGAGATTTTTAAAAGCTGCAGATGTACAGACAATTCTTGATTTCCCTTATCTTTCTAATGGATTATTATTGGAAAGAAAGTGTAATATATCATACTCCATGGGTTCTCAATAAGGTACCTGGTTTGGTGGTTTTTTTAGAGCGGGGAACATTTTTAAGATAAATTTGGAATGTGTATATTACACCGAGAAGAAAACAAGCTACTGGGCAGATATAACTGGAAAGGAACCTAAATATGATAGCAGCATATACTATTTTTACTAAGTTTCCTCTCATAAGTGCAAGACAGTGAATGTTTACCAAAAGAATTTTACATCCAGAAGGGTTTTTGAAATATGAAAGATACTTTTAAACTATGAAGAGAATTATAATTTTTGCCTAATATTTAGTAACCTTCAGATACTGTAATTCCACTTCAGATCCTGGAAAAACATTCTGGAGACAAATATTAGTCTACCACTGGATCGTGAAGAGGAGGAACAAAATTACATTTCAAGGGGAAACTGTTTTAATTAGTTACCTTGTCCACCTGCACAGCAGTCACCTTCAGTACAGTGTGAGAAAAAGTGTTACACCCCACAACTGCGTTTATTCTTTATACCATCAAATTCTAAGTCCATAAAGCAAGAAGCTGAAGTCTGAACCCAGGTTTATTTATATCACCCTACATTTATGCTACTGTAGTGCAGAAAACTAACTTAAACACCCTTAACTGGTTGACTATATATCCCAGGATAAGAAAATCTCTTGCTGCATCCATTGCACGCTGATCTGTAACATTTATGACAAAGGAATACTTTGTGGGTGCTCCATTCTTTTATATTATCGGGGTGCCATAAACAAACTAGGTGACTGGGTCCACTACTGCCCCTTCACAGTTGTATTGCATCAGAAGAAATCCCATTGTATCAAAAAAAATGGAAGGTGAGTCTATTCTGACAGTGAGCTGCATTTCCATATCTGTCCTGCCATCCAGCCGATTTTTGCCATTTGGAAAAAAAGCCCAATCACATGAGAGGCAGACCTCAGCGATCTGATTACCAGCCCAGCAAACGAAAACTGCTGAGCTACCGCCTGTGCAGAAGCTTACCAAACGCTATACTAGAACTTCATAATTGTTAAACCATTTGGTACACAAAACCCTTTACCTTGAAGCCTTCATGACAAACCAAAGATCAGATCCTGACTCCGCCACAGTGGCCCTGCATTTGCTCAAGTGGAACAAGTTACTAGTTTACAAACTACAACTTCTGAAGAAAACAGAAGACCATTTGTAATCCCAGCGCTTGTAATCCCAACCACACCAGATCAGCACCCTAAGGCTGTTGAGTCACTACTTGTTGCTGCTACTGTGACGTGATCTAACTCAGGTAACAGTGGCAAATTACTGACCTCAGTGACACTGGTACTTTGACAGCAGCCCAGAAAACCTGGAGTCTGTAACAGGCAACAGGTGTAGAAATCACTGCTTCTGTATAACAAGGGCAGCTGATCAAGTCATGTTCTGGAAGCCAACACTTCTGAAAAATGTCCAGCTTGACAAAATACATGTCAAGTCTAGTAACGTGTTTTTTTGTGAAGTGCATGCTATGTCAAGAAGTCTACTTCTTATTATCCTAGGACTCAACAGCTCCAACACATTACATATGGAAAAATTTGTCACTCAATGTTACAGCTTATTTATTAAATATTTCTGGTAAGATGAGTGGCAGTAATTTCAGTTAGCTACCTGCACGTTTCAAATTTCAGTTTGCAAATTGGCTACTTAGAAGTTGTCTCCTCCTTTAGTTCAGATTGGCAGACAGCTGAAGTACCTGACTGAGCCACCTCCTAACAGGATAAAATCGCCAACAATGTACATTCTCTGAAAGGACCTAGAATCCATTTTATTGTCCTGCCAAACCTGAAAAATAGTTAAATTTCCTTCTCTTCAATACATACCAGAGATCAAATTCCAGATAAAATAAGCCTTCCTGATAGAAGATGTTCCTGATAGGAAGCAATTTATTACAGAAATGGGTTCTTAAATCATGAGTTCCATTATCTACATAGCATTTGGATCAACTACATCTCCAGCACATTCAAGGCCGTTTGAACAGGGCCAATCTAATTTCTCAATGTTATTGCAGCAACAGTTCCATTCTCACCCACAGACCTCAAGCAAGTTTTGCATTAATCTCTTCTTAACAAAGTCATGTTAATTCAGCTACAGGTAACATATGGGAGGAAACCAAGCACGTTAATACCTATTTAATCCTTTGAAAACCATAAATAGCCAAAGCTTTAACATTATAATGCAAGTAAAGAATGTATGGTAGAAAAGATGGTGCCTATCAGTTTCATTTTATTCACTTGATATTTTCCACAGTAGCAATGTGGTTCACAAGTGAAGGGGTTTCCATCTACTGACCTTGGCATTCATCAGGACATACTGTGATTTATATTGAGAATTCCAAGCCTTTATCTGATCTTATAAATAAATGTAAAATACATAAAACAATTATCCTAGTGCAAAATTGAATTTTATCTCTCTGTAACCAGCTTTTGTCTATGTTACATATTTCTATGTTTGAATACAATTCAAAATTAATAACAGGTATAATTTATTTTCTATCTTTTCATTATCTTGACATTTTAACAATCTTTTTTTTATATACTCAGGTTTTAATTTTATCAAGGGCTTGAACCCTACGGTTCCTTTTTAGACACGTACAATGTGTCTTTCAGAAATATCTGTCCAAGGAATAAGCCTGCTAAAAGGTGATATTGGTCATTTAGCAGAGCAAAAAACAGTATAAAACCAGTATAAAGATATAACAGGATTTTTATAACAAAGAAAAACACCAGATTAGGAAAGAAAATGTAGCACTGCATGTAAATGACAGAAAAACACATATTAGAAGAAATCATAGGTTACAGAGAAGAATTAGAAGTAGAAAGCAGAGTTCTGAAATCAGTGGTTCTGGAAATTTTTTAACACACAACTTATGGTTTTGTGGTTTTTTTTTTTAATAGCTGAAAAAGATAACCAAGGAAGGATTTTTTTTTCCTGTTAAAGGGCAATTACAATTTAATATTGAATACTGCCATAGTGCTAGCAGTTTAATACAGAGATTAGTCTAACCTGTACATGAGTCTTTCAGCGGTTCATGAAAAATCACTTTGCTGAGCAATTTTTTGGGCTTAAACATAAATTATACAAATGCACCAACCTAATCATTTACTTTCTCTTCTTAGCACAGTTAATGAACATCACTTCAACTAAAACATCCCCAGTGTTTTACTGCCTCAGACATATGTATGTTGACTTCAAAGAAAGTCAACTGTGTCTCAAGTTCTCACTACCACACAAGCTCAAGTATACCTTGTGTGCAAGTGCTACGGTTTACACAGAACCTTTCTTTTACAGAAAGCAAAAGGCTCAGAGTTAGAGAAGGTCGGGGATAAAAAAAAAAAAAAAAAAAAAGACCAAAAAAGATGCAAGAAAAATTTATTTTCTCCAAGGTGGCAGATCTGCAACAAAAGCAAGGAGACCAATCCAGCCATGCCACAGGTACGCAAACATATACAGTAAAGCATGAAAAAAAATCTCAAAGAGATTTTGATGAATAAATATGAAGAATGGCACAGCTATATGGGCTGATCACAAAATTCCAACTTTCCACACAGAGCAAGCAGAAGTTCATGACCACAGAGACTGCACGAAGCCAGACTGGCCACACCACTGCCTTCTGTGCACTGGCAATGGAATTCCTTCACGTCTGCAGCAAACGAAGCTGCTCACTGGGCCTTTGTGATTAGAGGAGGAATGTCATAACCATGGTGGTCTAGGCTGCTATGAGTAAAAACAACACATCCCAAAATAAGTGGCCTTTGGTCTGAAGTGGCTGTGGTCAGGATGAGGCATGTTTAGGAAGCAGTCCCTCGAATACCTTGTGATAAACGCATGTGGAGAAAATAACACGAAAGAACACTGTAGTTAACTGAATAAAAGGTTAAAGAAAACAAACAATATTTTTGCAGCTTAGCATTTATTTGTGAACTGATGGTGCAACTCTATGCTTGACAGAAAAGCTATGAAGCTTTTGGTAGCTTGACAAGACAATCTACAAGCTTGAATGAAATGTTCAGCTTAAGGAATTAGAATAAATCTGATGACTGATGTGCTACTGAACGTGACAGACTGTCATCTGTTTTAAACAGGATCTCTGTAGGATGTACTGAAAGCAATTTTTTTCCATTACCTTAAACATACTAAGACTTTTTCCAATGAATTCTGGCTAATCTATTAAGACAAAAGATCTTCTCAAACTCTTGCCATTTCAGTAGCATAATGAAATAGTCATTCAGCTTACTTGCATAATTAATTCTTGCTGACACTGTACTTCTACAGTTAATTTACATCCAGTCCACAAAAGCATATAACAAAAATTATTACTCTTACTTCACAAATTAACTATAAAATTATAAGATATGAGCAAATAAGTGATTAAAGCAGCTTATCTACACCTTATTAATATATAGAGTTCATACATCAAAATATCAAATTGTTTATCTGTTATCAAAGCAATTAAATACATTCCTAATTGAGTCAGGAAAACATTCTAGTAGGATCTGTTTCATATTATCAGCAGATTTTAGACAAAAATAGGTACAAGGGTTCCACAATTCCTTTTTAAAGTCAACCAAAACGATCAAAAAAAGTCCTACAGTGAAACAGTAGTGCAGCAGATAGCTAGATATAGATTAAAAAAATACAAACTCAAGTTTTAACCTGGCCAGATCCTAGAAAACTGTTAAAAATTCTAATACAAGGATTTTGTGACATCCACCTGGAATCTGTGCTTTAGACAGGGCACAGGTGAAATTGATAGATAAAGAGCAGTAATGTCAGTTTGAACTACAATGCATTTACAAAGCCTAATAGGGAAGCCAGCACAACTCCCCAGCCTGCACAATCCACTTCCAAAGAGGAAAAAGAATCAAACTACCACCAAAGTCTATGTGTCACAGGTGCACATTATTTAAGATATTTTAGCTAGCAGGTGAATTGCCCTCTTAGCTGGTTTATTCAACCAAAATACCGTATCACACACATTTCTAAGAAGAGAACAATCCATATTGTTTTGCTCAAACGACAGTATTAGACCAATTTACCTTGCTAGTTTCCGTTACTGCTGTACAAGAGTACCACTGTTAGGGGTAATTAACCCAGCAGGAAACATGTTTCTAGGCATGGGCCAAATTGCAAGTATACACCGTATATATTTTACTGCCAGAATAGAGAATTAACATTTTGAAACATGCTTTGCATTATAGCTATGAGGTTATATTCAGACCATCACAGTCTGAATGAACATTATCTCAGAATATTAAAGCTTTCCCCTGTCCTGCTGCTAAGATGCAAATTAAAGCCACAAAAAGTTCAAGGACCTCACTCAAAATAGTTTTGCATGTAAGACTGCAGTTGTCTAGGTGTCCCATCTTCCCCTCATTTGCACTCAGAAGCCACTCAGACCTCAGAAGACCGATAGACCTTTTTCAATTAGTTGCTGTGTTATAGCTGATCAGTACAGAAGATCACAAGCCTCTGCATAATCTGACAATTTGTTCCATGTTTTGCCAGAGTTCTCTAAATGGCTCAGTTCTGATAATCTCCTTCCCCACTCAGTGTAACCTGTTAACAAGAGAAAACTATAGCAGTGATGAAATCTCATGCTACAGGCAGTTATGGACAGGCCTTTGAGGTACCCCATACTGTCAGGAGAAAAATCTATTACCTTTGTTTATATCAGAATT
Organism: Chlamydotis macqueenii; assembly: GCF_036417535.1. Taxonomy (NCBI): domain Eukaryota; kingdom Metazoa; phylum Chordata; class Aves; order Otidiformes; family Otididae; genus Chlamydotis; species Chlamydotis macqueenii. Next base: position 27,529,192 of record NC_141560.1, read on the forward strand.
AGAAATTAATCTGCTTCAGTTACCAACAGAGATCTTTTGGATCAAGAGAAATGGAAAGAAATGGAACCAGAACCTAGAAGCTCTGATTCTTCCCAAAGCTTTTCACAGTTTCTAGCTCTATGTTTCTATAACCTTCCCTGGGTCAAAACATCAGACCTAACCACAACCTCTGATATTCAACATGTGTTTTATTTCCCTCCTAAATGCTTCATGCACTACATGAAAGAATCAGGTGCTGATACATAAGGAATGCTGAACGCACACAGTGGTGGTCTCCACTTTCTTCAGGGCGACTGCCAAATTCAACTAGTGTATCAAGCACAGAAAAACAATTGTTATCAATCAGTCATCTTTTCCTGATGTTCACCATGCACTGGCAGGTGCAAGACTTGGTGTTTCTGTGAAAAATATTTTAGGGCCAAGTTTAATGAAGTTTAATGACTAGTAAAACCACTCTGTTGATTCTACCACTCATTTCATGTTTCATACAAGATTATTAAGCTCTTCTTTTGCTTCTAAAGGCAAACATTCACTGGAATGTCATTTTCTGGATATTTTGTCTTTTCAGCTCTATCCTGTACTTCATTGAAGGCTTTACTGTCAAACTTTTCCTGAAAAAGCCTCCTCCCTCTCTAAAGAAAATGCTCCTTAAACAAGAAAATGACCTAAAACTTTGTAACCATTTGCTTCAGGAGAAAAAGGCTTATTTTTATAAACACTCAAGTGAAATATTTGTATTCTTCTACAGCTTCCTTTTTGTGCTAATATTACTGCCTCTGATAGTAAATAAATAAAAATTCAGAAAACACAAAAACATGGCCACTCTATCGTGCTCTAATAACCCAAAGATGTTTTAAAATACATTGTTAATGTCAAATCTACACACTGAAACTTCAATCATATGTGATGACTGCAATGACTTTTCAATTGTTGCATAGAAACAAAATTTCTTCAAAATAAATTAAAAAATTCTAAATTGACACCAACAGAAGTAGATTATATTTATATAATTTTGTGTTCCTCCTTCAAAAATTTAAGAAATATATCCACCTAAGCTTGTAACATCAATATACACTTCTATGAAACTACAAAATGCTTTTCATAACAGATTCTAGAATAAAATAGACTATTTTTATTATTGAAAAATAAGTTACTACTTGTACTGAGTCTTGTTTGTACGGAGTTAATTTTCTTCATAAAGGCCTGAATGGTACTGTGTTGGTACTTGTGGCTAAAATACTCCTGAAAACAAACCAATGTTTTGACTATTGCTAACAGTGCTTGCACATCACCAAGACTTCCTCTTCTCCCCTTCCCACTCTGCCCCCCAGATTAGCCTGAGGGGTGGGCAAGAAGTTAGGAAGGGACATAGCTGACACAAACTGGCCAAAGGGATAGTCCATAAAATATAACAGCACGCTCAGCAATAAAAACTGGGGTAAAGCAAGAAGGGAGCGTGCAGCTTGTCTTCTGAAGCAGCTGTTGCTCAGAGACTGGCTGGGTATTGGTATGCCTGTGGCTGGGAGCTGGCAAGTGACACTATTGGCATCACTTGTATTTTGGTTTGTTTTTTTTCATTCTTCTTTTTCCTTTGCTTATTAAACTGTATTTATCTTGAACCATTAGTTTTTTCCCTTGTTGTAGTTCAGCCACGATCGGGACCAGACTACCCGGTCTCTCTCTCACTCCCCCCACCCTCCGAGAGAATAGGGAAAGATAATATAAGAAAAACAGCTCGAGGTTTGAGATAAGGATGGGAAGAAAATCCTTAAAGTTACTGTTATGGGCAAAACAGACTCGACTTGGGGAGAACTATTCATTTATTACTAAAAACAACAGGATAATGAGACAGAGAACAAGATAACCTCCTCCCACCCCTCCCTCTTCCCGAGCTTAACATTATCTCTACCACCTTTCCCCCCCTGAGCAGCACAGGGGAAAGAGGGAATGGGGGTTGCGGTCAGTTCATCACATGTTCTTTTATGCCCCTGCTTCATAGTCAGGGGAAGAACTCCTCACATTCCTTCCCTGCTCCATTGTGGGGTCCCACCCATACGCCACAGTCCTTCGTGAAACTGCTCTGGCGTGGGTCATCTCTTCCATGGAGTGCAGTCTCTCCAGAACGGCTGTCCCAGTGGGCCCTCCATGGGCCACAGCTGCCTTCAGGCATCCACCTCCCTGGTGTGGGGTCCTTCATGGGCTCCAGGTGGATCTCTGCTCCTCTGTGGACCTCCCTGGGCTGCAAAGGGATAACCTGCTCCACCATGGTCGTCACCACAGGCTGCAGGGGAATCTTGGCCAGGAGCCACATTATTCCTCCCCCTCCTTCTTCACTGACCTTGGCATCTGCAGCCGTTCCTCTCCCAAGAAAAGTTCTTCACAACAGGCTGGCAGACGCCTCTCAGGATCTCTTCACATCATCCATCTCATCTCCTCTTCACTTCTTGCAGCCAGACCGGGCTGAGTTGGGCCCAGTCGGCCGTCTGGCGAGAGGCCAGAGGGTGAGGGCTGCAAGGCCCACGAGGCCTGCGCCTCCCCCTCTGCGCCTCTGCCCCCGCTCAGCTTCTTCACATCTTCTTCTTTTTTTTTCTGTTTTCCTCTTCTTAAATACGTTATCGCAGAGGTGTTATCACGGAACATTCTGCTACCAATCGGCTCGGCCTTGGCCAGCAGCAGGTCTGCCCTAGGCCCGGCCGAGTCCACTGAACAAAGGGGAGCAACTTCTAGCAATTTCCTACAGAAGGTACCACCTTAGGCCCCCCCTCACTAAACAAAACCACAACATCCCTTTTGCTCTCCCTATTCTCTCCCCAATCCCATCGAGGGTGGTGGCGAGCGAGCAGCCGTGTGAGTACTTAACTGCTGGCCAAGGTCAACCCACCACACAACTGTTTTCCTTTTCTCCCTCCAAAGCACAAAGATATTCATAGTTGTGGTTTGTGTTCATTTTTTTTTAAATGCACTGAAACAGTAACAAGTTGGAATACTGTCCAGAGTTTTATCTCCAAAGTGCAACAAATACTTGGGTTTGAAGGACTGGAGTGCTGTACTACAGTTTGCTCATGTGCCCTATGAAAGAAAACTCATAATTTCATTTTTGCAAACCATAAGCAAAAGTGACTACTAGCCACCAAAACAAATAAAGCAAGCTAAATGATACCTTTCCCGCAGAATTCTAACTCAGTAATTTATTTTTGAGAAATACTTTCACAATCTCATTTCTAACCCCATCCCCTAACATCTGAATGCCAGTTTCACGGGCATAACAAACAGCAGGCAGAAACACATTTCCAAAGATTATTTCAGAGTGCAACTTAGCTCACTATTCATACAATCATCAGAAAAAATCTGCAGGCTTTGAGAATGACTTCATTTTTCTTTTGGGATATAAAGTACTGTACAGGAGTGTTACTGCACAGAAATATTAGTCAGTGCAAGAACACCATGGACCTACACCCTTCCCATTGTTTTGAAATGTAAACACTAAGTCATCTAGAATTTCAAGTAAGAAATGCAAGGTATAAGCTATACAAATTGTGTACCTGTAAAAATCACAAAATAATCCTAATCTGGCAGATTTTAAAAGTATGTACTTAATGGCACAAAAACAAAAGCGCCCCACAACAGTATAAAAACTTACTACCTCTTATTACCTCTAAAAATCATCCTCCTTTCTCCTTTTAAAATTAAGAACTGTATCTCACATGTTCAAATAAAATTAGCACCTTACTATTTAGCAACTGTTCTCACACTAGAGTAACTAGTCTACATACAAAATCATATCAGATAACTTTATTTCTAAAGCAAGTTGTTTGCAACTTGTACGTTCTTAAGTTTTCCAAGTGGCCGAGAAAGATGTCAACAAACCCCCAAGTCCACTACATTAGTTAGCTGAACTGTGTAACACGGCATTGGGCCGAGGGTGTGGATTGTGCAAAATGGGGAATATGCGAGATTAGCTACTGCTGACTTTGAATTTATGAAATGTGCTATTCAACAAATTTCAATACTCAAAAATGTAGTTTCAAAATGAGTAGTAGTTAGCACTAGTGAGAAACAAAAATACAAAACCAAATCCTAAACCTTATATTTTAAAATCAAATTCTTCTGCTTTGTAAGTTTCTTAAGAACTTCCCACTGATTCTGTTTTCGATGTTCTCTATCAAGATTTGGCTAACAAGCAGTTGATTCAGAAATTAACTGAAAAGCAAAAACCTGTGCCATACCAGATGAGCTCTCACACTTGCAGCACTCTAGAACAGATCAGGGTATTTCACCTGATCACCTGCCCTCCTGTGTGGGAACGTAGTCATGGACCCCCGCTGCACACTAAGTGAAAATCATTTATTGTTACAGCTTATGTGCTTATATACCCTCCAATTGCCCAACCACCACCAGGTGTCCTTTATCTTGTTTTCCTTCTCTCAGAAAGTCCCTTGTTTCTCATTCCCATGGCTTCTTGTTTCTCATTCCCATGGCTTCTGGTACTCGTCGTCCCCAACACCCCTGAACACCGCAAAACTGTCCCTAAAGCGTCTCAGCACATGGTCACTGCCTTGACTTGCACAGCTAATACCGCACACTTCATTTTAAAACCACATTCTTTTACCACATAGGAATAAAACACGTTACAGATACGTGCTCAATAAGCCTCTCCTGCCAAGCTCTCCGGACCAGACCGTTCAAGGCTGCCTGTTGGCACAGGGCTCCATCTACCGGTTTGCCATCCTGCACACCCCCAGAAAGAGCTTTGGGGAAAATAAAAATCTCAACAGCTATTTCACATCTCTGTTTGCTAATGAGACCAGGATACTCAGAGAACAGTACTGGTTCAGATGAAAACAGTCAATCAAATATATGCACTCACACATGCTAGATGGAAACAGTTGTACATATATGAAATATTTTATTATCCTTTAATATTTGTAAAATATATCTCAAAAACCGTTCTAAAGAACCACCATTTTTCTACAAGATGCAACATATGACTATACACTCCCGATCCAGATGTAAAGCTTTATTGTTCCTTCTTAAAGCAAGCAAAGAAGCAAACACAGATAACTCAGAAAAATTACTAGAAATTAATTCCGTAATATCTGCACAATTTAAGGCATTAGAGATGGTAATCCTTTTCCTTAAAAAAAAAGAGGATTTCTCAAATGTACAGAAGCAAAAAGGTTTCAGTAGGAGACTGCTATCAGTTCTCATAAAGGCTATTTCTGCACTGTAGCAACTGCACCTCATGCAGTTACAGTATGTCTAACTTTGAAGATTAATTTGGTTACTGCTGTCACACGCAGCATTTCCCAAATTGAGCCATTTAACCCTTGCCTTACTAACCCCACTCTGCCTTCAGTTCATGTTTGGTAACGAAAAAGAGCAGTATCTTTTCCTTCCCAGGACCCTCTGTGCCTACCAGCCAACGCTGTTGAGCTCAGGCTGCAGAAGAGAAGCTGGAACAGAAAGCAGAAGCAGCAGCGCTACCACTTCCATGCAGCAGTTCGGTAGTTACCTAAACTTGTTTTGAACAAGCTTATTGTGGTGACTGTGGAGCAACAGCTGAGAAATTACAGAGCACCTGCACAACCAGCCATCACGACTGGGTGGCAAGTGCCAACAAATGGCTGACCAGTCACCCCAACTCTGTTCTCCAAGGTATGTCTAGCAAGATCAGCAGCTAACACCAAGACCTGGTGCAAGAAAATAAATAGTGCAGAAAAAGGACAGTGAGGTCCACAATTCCTCCCCACCTTTTTTTCTTTAAAAACCCTGCCCCACACTCAACATCCCATTGAAGGCAGCTAACTGGAGCTCTATACTGTTGAAAGCACAACAGCAATGAGGTCTGGGTAAGGAGATCACAGAAACATCCACATCCACATATTGTATATATAAGTAGGAAAAGATGAGAATAATTTAGCCAGGAACACCTTGAAATAACCAACAGACAGTCACTGCAAGCAGGCAGGAATGGAGCAAGGAGTGACAATGCCAAGGCACTATGGGATATCCTATAAGGGAGGGAGAAGCAATGAAGAAGGAGACCAGGGAATTCAAGCAGTTCCTCCTAGGGCCCAGTTTTCTCAATTTAACTTGTGTCCCTCAAATGATAGTTGAAGAGACTAATGGATAAAATCTCCTGCAATGAACTTGCATAACACCACAGAATAAGAACAGAATGCTGCCTTTTTTATTTTTTTTTCTTCATTTTAACTTGAAGGAAAAACAAAATTTAAACCTTGAAGGTGGTCTTTCACTTGCTAAATTGAAATTGTAATTAAAATATATTTTAAAATAAAACTGAGAAGAACTATGGGGTTACTGATGTCTCTTTAAGGAACAATGACACCAATGCAGGCTACACTTGAGAAGGATATAGGTGTGGAACTACATCCTTTTTCATCATACACAGTCAGGTGCAAAGAGAAAAGTTTAACTTCAAGATTCTTGTGGTCTAATGAAAATAAATACCATTACAAACAGATCCAAGGATACAGACATTAAACACTGTTTGGTTTTCTTTGGATATAGATCATGGGAACTGAGATATTTAACTACTTCAAGACTAATTTTTATTCTATCTTATACTGTTTAGACTGTCAGCAAGTTCATGGTATCCTGATAACTAGCAGATGGGGAAAAACAAGTAGAAAAAAAGTCAAATAGCATCCGTGAAAACAGATTTAAATTGCTATCTGAGTATCTGATGGTCCTACTTTGATTACACTGAGCAACTGAATGTCCATGATACTACCTGTATCCCTCATATTCGTAATAAATTCAAAATTAGAACACATTTTCATAGATCTACAAAAATTTAAATAAATCTTAAATTATATAAATATATAATATTACATAGGAAAAAAAACCCAACAAAAACATAGTACAAACTGATATTTTGTTTCCTATCAGATGCAATATGTAAGCAGCAAGAATGGTTCCACTTCCTCACCTTTTGATACATTAGAATCAACAAAGACAGCGGAGGTCAAATATATAGAAGCACTGGTTGCTCCCAAAGGAATCACCTCAAGGACATCTAAACCAAGAATCAATGTTCACAATAGAAAGATTTATACATGTATTTAACTTTGTGCATTAGAAATGGAAACAACACACAATAATATTCTTAATTGTGTAAATGCTCTGCCAAAAAAATAAATATTTTGACACTTTTTATTTCCATACAAACCAACTGCTATGCCTCGAAAAGCCCTATTCCCTTTCCGCAAGCCAGTCTAAGCTTAGTACCATTCCTTGGTTTAATTGGCAACTAAAAACAATTTCTAGCTCTGGTCTAATGAAGTGTAATTCATACACACACAGAACCACGGAGTAATTCTTCAGCACTAAATACTGTCTTTACAAGTGGGCATTTTTATTTATAAGCTGAAGTACAAGTCAACATAAATTACTAGATCTGTACCTTTTAAAAAGACCATTAAAAATTCAGTCTGTTTGCTTCAAGTACAGCAGTCTTTGATCTCATGTTAAATTTTCTCACAGCAGAGCATCGTACAACATTTTCAGAACAGTTTTGATTCCTGACGGGAACCGCCACTCCCTCCCTCCAAAGAGCTAATCAATAACCAAGCATTTTAATCCTTCTTTGCCCTAACACTACATTAGTGAAGCAGATTAGATTTCTCTAATTTATTTCACACTTAACATTTAAATTAGTGCATAGCTATCTGGAATATTACTATTTAAATGAACGTATAACTTAAAGATCAAATTCTGTCTTCAACAGATTTACATGAAAGGACAGAAAGGATAACATTTATCTACCAGCATGTTATTTGGATCTGCTTAACTCAATTTACCACAGATTTCACAGTGCAAAAATTAATGCCCTCCAGGAGCTGAACTCATTAATAATTGCTTCTTCCAAACCCACAGCGTAATCCCACGCTGCTGTAACTGACAGAAGTTTTGCCATTCACTTAATGGTAAGTTGGATCTATTTCTTGATTTGCTACTCTTAACAAGTGACACTGAGCAAGACGATACTATATATGCTGTCTTGACTTCTTTCTAATACATAAAAGATACTATGATGCAGTCTCATGAATTTTATTCCTTTAAAATTAAATTAAGAGCAACATATTGATAATTTTAACTACAAAGTTGCCAACAGAAGAATATGCCTTTTTCAACATGAATTTCAGCAACAATAATGGCAAACAGCTTGCAGAGTCACCCATGGACCCTACTCAGTCCTTCATCCCCTTCCCCACCCTAGAACCCACAGAAGCAAGCCATCTTGTGCACATGTATCACCCTCAACTCACAGCCCATATACAGATAGCCTCCCACTAGGCACCTGACCCAATAAACTCCTTTTTACACTCCTGTAAAAGAAACACCATGGAAAACAGAAGCCTGCTGTTATGGTTTCTATACCACGTCTCATGAGGCTAGCAGGGAGCACGCAAACCATCCTATCACTTAAGAAATTGGGGGATCAAAGCAGTAGAGATTCATCTTATCGAATGAGCATGCACATAGCTGTATCTGCTCTGCAAATAATGGTTCAATACTGTTTCTAGTATACCTTCAAAAAACTGGTTTCCTTTAAAAGGCAAAAGCAAGAGCCAGAAATCATACTTTCAGGAATGTCTACCAGTTGCAACATTACCCTGTAGTGAAATCTGTTAATAGACTGTAGCCCAGAAGTGTTGTTTGTTTGTTTGTAAAGTAAGTTTCAAAACCTCTATTGTCCATATAGGGCAACAGATGAAAAAGCAAAAATAAGCCTCTGCAGAGATTTAAGAGCTGCACCAAAGTGAACATCAAGTCAGGTTAGCAATTCAGAGTCTAAAAACATTTACACTATCTGCATGCTGCTGCTAATACACAGCATCTACTCTGTCATATGTATGATAGACTAAAAATTCTAAAAGGAGGTAGTAAAAAAATTCATGAGGATATATCTCAATTCCACATGACTGATTTTACACAAAACTCTGAACAACAGGCAGGACCCTCTCCCCCTTCACCCTCAGCTCACATGTATCCTCTTGTGAATTCTAGTGATCAGTTGATAATTTAATGATTCTTTCCACAAAGAATTATCAAAATCATATTTTCCCTCCTCCTCTAAGCCCTTCCAGTAAGCTCTGAAAACTTCCTTTCATTTTTACTAACTTAGGCACCCTCAAAAACGAAAACCCCCACAAATTGCAAAAAAAAAAAAAAGCACGATCTGGGCCACTGGACATCAGCACCATACTCCTGTTACTGCCAGTAATACAATACGCTGCGTTTGCCTCGCTGCAAGGAAAGTAGGAAGCCTGATACAAATGTTTTGTTTCTTACTGGTCAAGAAAAGAGGGTTACACCATAATAGTGCATTTCTAATTTAGCACCATCTAGAATGGCTTGTAACAAGCAAGGAGATAGAATAACAGGATGCAAAGAACAAAAGTAACATTTCCTTCTCGAAAAAGGGCATGCTAATAAATTAAAAGAGAAACTAGGTGAATTAAGAAAGAAAAAAAAAGGTAAGAAGTCTAACTAGTTATCACTTGAAAACTGGGGAATAGATTTTTAAAATTTCATTTGCTACCCACTACTATCAGACAGAGTACTCTCCATTACAAGCTGTAATGGGAATCAGTCTCTAAAGAACTTGCAATATCACTATATAAAAACTTGTAATAACTACAAAAAAAAGGGGATATACAAATGCCTACAATAAGGAATAATTTATTAAATCTAAGACAGTATATAATCTTCCTGACTACAAGATCTTCTCGTTTGGTTTGAGACTTATCAGCCCAGGTATTTAGAAGAAAACTAGAAAAAAACATCTTATACTAGCAAAGAAATGGCCAGGAAGGTAAATGGATATTCTGCTACCACATGTCCTCTCCACAGGCAGATTTACCAAATCCTAGGAGGGCCATGATCTCCCTGATAATGCTGTCACTCCCAGTGATCAGATGCAGCAGTGACTGCTCAGCTTCACAACTTCACCTCCTTCCCTAAAACTTGCAGCAGCAACTGTCTCTACCTGTACATAATTTCATCTCCCAGTCCCTCCCTTCACTTTTCATATTGCAACTAGAACTGCAGTAGCTTCTCCTTAGCTGGACGGGCAAGATAAGTTTAGCACTTTCAAGAGCCAGGAATACCAGTGCTGATCCCTGGACCAGGGCAGAAAAGCTCATAGCCATCACGCCAATGGTACCTCGCTGGGGTGCACAGCCCAGCCTCGCACACCTCGCATGGCTGAAGGACCTTGTCCTGAATGACTACATTTTATGTACTTAAACAAAAGCAAACCAAAACAAAAACAGAACTACCACATAACACAGCTTGTTTACTTTAACTGTTATGCCTTAGTTTCAACTCTATTTTAAATATTTAAGTTAGTGTCATAATATATTTAAATAAACAAATAATCTAAAACAGGTGGTTTCAGGTTGAAAGTTGTATATTGCCAGAGCAAAATGGTGTCCAAGAACACATGCTTAAGGACAGGTACAAGAACAAGGCAAGCACATCACTGTATTTCTCAAATACCCACAAGTCCCACAACCTCCAGAATTTGCAGCTCTGAGATCTGCTGAGCTAGAGGCACATCTCTGTGGTAAACTGATTTTTTTTTTTTTCCACGACTTACCACCACCTTACTTTTTTTCCACAGCAACTTACCACTGTCTCAACAGTAGTTAGAAGTTGCTGAAATATTAAAACCAGATACTCCAGTGCTGCAGGGCACTCTGAATTCCTAAACTCAGGGTCATCACACTCCTACAGCACTCAGTTCCCACCACCTCATCCCCTTGAAATTGTACCTAAACCCAGTTCTAGTTGTTTCACGGGTAAACATTGAAACGTGTGCTGTCTCAGCTACAACAGGCCTCTATGTACACATACTGAATGTTCTTGGTCCAAACTGCTCACACTGAGAAGCCACAATCTTTTTCCACAAACGAAACAGACCTTCACAACACCATAAAGAAAGCAGATTAGTATAGATCTTAACTACATTAGGGGCTGAGGTATGGAACTCATTGGTACTTCCTAAGGAGCTTTTTTTTAAAAGTCATAAGTGTTCAAAAAAAAGCACAGATTGCAAACTTTATTTTGTCAGGGGTTTTTTTTTGTGTGTGTGTTTCTCTGTTGCTGTTGTTTGGGTTTTGTTTGTTTGTTTTACTGTATTACTGCTATTCTGAGCACCCTCCACAATTTGTTCTCACCTGACACTAAAGACCCAGCCCCGACCTCCTGAATTCGCTCGGGACAGGTTCCACCTCACACTCCCCAAGCCACCGTCCCAGCGCAGACCCCCCTCCCGGGAGGCGGCAGCCTGCCTGTCCGTCCGTCCGTCCCTCCCTCCCCGCTGAGCTGACAGCCTCTGAGCTCCAAACCGCGCATTCCCGCCTGGGGAAGCCGCTCCCCCGACTCTCCAGCTGCGGGGCGGGCGGTAGTTCGGATGAGCCGGGGTCGCCCAGAGGCCATCAAGCAGGGGGAGAGAACGGTAACCTCGCCAATGGGCTGCCACGGCCTACGCAGCCGGTAAGTGAAGCAAGGGCCCGGTGGCGGCGGTGCGGGCCCGGCTCCAGAGGCGAGGAGGCCAGGCAGGGCCGCTTGCCCGCCGGGAGGTGCTGAGGGCGGAGCGGCCCCAACCAACGCCGCCGCCGCCGGGCCCCAGGGAGACGGGGGCGAGTTCAAACCCTAGCGCCGCGGGGCAGCCACGGCCCGGCCGTGCCCCGGCCACCGAGAAAAGCTCCCCGCCAGCTCGTTACCTGCGCGCTCCTCCCCCGCTGCCGGCGGCCGCACGCCGCCGCCTCCACAACAAAGCGGGCGGGGAGGAGAGGAGAGACCGGCGGGCGCGCGCCGCCCTTGGGAGCGCGCAGCGGCGGGGCCGCGGGAGCTCGGGCGCTGGGTGGCACCGCCCTGTGGGCGGGAGAGGCGGCGCACGGCCAACAGCGGCGGCGGGGGTCATGGCGGGGAGGCGAGGGCACGCGCGGTGCGGAGGGGCTGGTTTGCGGGCGTTCCTGGCTGGCACCGGTAACAGGAACGGGCGTCTCTCCCGCCCGCGTTTCCCCGCACAGGGAAAAGCTGTTTCCTTTTTGGGGGGTTGAGCGCTGGAGCGCTGCTCGGGCTGGCGAGGAACCATGTTCCCTTCTACGGGATATGCTGATCCCAAATGGAGAGAGAAACCCTGCCGGGGCTGGTTAGGAGGAGAATGCAGTGGGGAACGTGTACTGGTTTGGGAAGAGGCCATACGGAAAGGGGATTAAGCCTGGAAGTGCTTTGGGAAACCTGCAGAGTGGGGAGGTTGCACTTTGTGGGGTAGCAGGGTGGGGTGGACGGAGAATATGGGAGATATGCCATCTTTTTATAAAAGAGACTTCCAGCAGGAGAATTTACTTGCGTTGAGGTGAACGGCTCTGGGGGACGAATACTGTGAGATACATTTCATAGTTCCTAACAACAGCAGAGTTTATTTTTTCAAGGACCAGGTGTTACGCTATTCTGTAAACATATCTCTATGTAAATTATATGCACTCTAAACATAGTTTTTCAGTCTTTTAATGTAAACTTTCTTTTTGTTACAGTGACACCTTCTGCAGAAAAAAAAAAAAAAAAAAATCTATTTTCTTCACCCAACCGTTTTCTTCAGCCTCTGATCAACTCCAAACTCTCCTTACTGTTGAACTACTGCAGCAAGTCCACCTTAATACTAGATTTGCTGTCTGTATCAAAGGGAACACTGCGCAGGGAGACCTACATCTCTGGAACAAAAAAGTAGTGATGTTTCAGCATCTGCTTTTTGATGATACAGAACACTGGAGACTTGATGATCCTGCTGTATTTATTGAGCAGCAGTCTCAAAGAGCCAAACCAAGGGATCTAATGCAAATGTTAATGAAACATTGAAGTTGAGATTTTAATTACTTAAAGGTCAGCACATTTGACGTTTATTAATTTAAGGGAGTTATTCTGTATTCCCGTAGCAATCCCCACTCTGCTCCTGCATAGATCAAAGAATTCAAGTTACTGTTTATTTGCTGATGCCTGCAAATCATGTAACTGAATTTTATAGCTCTACATTATTCCTTTTTGCAATATAGTCTCAGTCTTAACACTTTATTAGTGCTTCACCATGCGTTTTCTATGTTCCTATACTTTTAATTAGCAATAAAACCAGTGTTTTTCTCTAACCTTTGTTTTAAATTACCAAAGGCTACATTTCTTTTCAACCTTGAAACCTCCATTCAGATTAGCAACATTGTTGCTAAATTATCCCAAAGCACTCACAGGCACTCTGTAAACTAACACATCAGAGCAGTGTTAGAACTTCACGAAAATACTTTTCCAATGACACTTTTATAAAGTTTTGGCTTCCAAATACTACAGCGCCTGCAATCCATTCTCAAAACAGGAAAACGTGTTTGGAAAGGTTTGACAAATGATTCCTAGAAAAGCCTGTGAGGGGGATGAAAACACTGTAGTTTTAGAACCTTACGTACAAAACCCTCTTGTAGGCTGTTGAAGGATCCTTCCTTCTGAAAATGCTCCTCATGTAAAAATCATTGGGGTTTTTGTTGGCAGAAAAAAAAAAGGTTCTTTCCCAGTGATCGAGGGAGACAGATAATTGAGATTAATCTTGTTTCTAATAGGTTTTCACTATTTTGCTTCATTTATTTCCAGATTCTCTCCCTCAGGCTAACAGTAACCTTTGTATTTCCACCCATCCAATCTGGAGAACTGTGACCTGAGAACTCTCACAACACTGTCTGAAACAGATTGTCACTGACTGCATTGCATGAAATAAATAATGGCATTTTAATCTCAATCTAAGCCATATTTTGTCTTTAATGTAAATATATTTTTTTCTCATTTAGAAGTTGATCTCTTTTATTATGTGAATTCTGTCCATTAGAATGCTGGAACACTATTTTTTTTCCTGTCTATCAACTTTTGGTATTTCCATCTTCACTTTTATAGTGCTCAAGTATGCCTTTCTTCACAATGGACTTTTTCCTCAACTTTTTCCCTTTTCTTTGATGAAAAGATCTGGTGTTATAATAACAAATGCTGATTTATCTTGTACTTTAAAGGTACCTTTCCAGACTGGAGGGCAAGAAAAAACAGCATGTATTCTCTTCAACTCTGCTATGCTACTTATATTCCTACAGTCAGTCATGAAATCCCGACTTTAGCATAATGCTTTTGGTGTGCCTAGAATTCACTGTGCCTAGGATTTTACCTTAAAGTGACTACCTCAAAGGCTTTAAATGAATATCTGAAAGCCCCTCTCTCACTAAACTAAAATGTATATAGACAGCAGACTGCAGTTAAATACCTCTGTCAGACATGGAAAACAGCGCATGAATATATTGTTCAAACATAAGAAACATCTAACTTATTATGCTACTTAAGGAACAGAGAAAGAACTAGGTACCAACATTTGCCCTTGGTAGCTGTGCTCCAGGAATACATAAATGCACCTAATTACAAATTATCTATGCTTTGAGTTTAGCATAAGCTGATGCCCTTGTAAGGCAACAACAGTCTGTCTTTTGTTCAGGGGAGAGAAGTTAAAATTAAGAATGTAAAAACTACCTTTCTTTTCTTTCTCTTTTGAAAAGGTGCCAGCAAATCTAGCCTCCTAGTTCTATTTCAAGATGCTCAAGATCACACAGGGTATTCAGAATCTCTTTGAAGAGAACGTGAAGGATTTCTGATTCAGAATGAATATCCTTGTCTCTTTTAACACTGTAGGGCTGTTAGCAAGAAAGAAAAAAAAAAAAAGAAAAATTAATCCTAAATTATCCATGTGACTGGTTAAACAGTCTAGCATCTTATTCAAGAGCCATTTCCTTAAATCTGTCTTCCTACACTCTAATAAACATGCCCTTGAGATCGACAGTAGCTCTGTTTTCTCCTCCAAACCAATGTAATTGAGCTTGTATGTACCCTGTATTGTTAGAAAAGAAGACAACTTTGCACTCAGAGTGGACAAGCCATCCCTTGGGGTAAGAAAAATCAGCAGTACTAGAGGCTATGTGTAAAAGGAGGAAATTGAGAAGAGTATGAGAAACGACAGTGATATTCAGAGTTAGGGGCAAGA
Organism: Chlamydotis macqueenii; assembly: GCF_036417535.1. NCBI lineage: Eukaryota > Metazoa > Chordata > Aves > Otidiformes > Otididae > Chlamydotis > Chlamydotis macqueenii. The sequence continues at coordinate 27,544,283 of NC_141560.1, forward strand.
GGAGAAGTGGAAACAAGGAAAAAATCTTTGCAGCTACATGTTGGTAACCCAGGGGTTTGACTAGTAGAGTAGGGTCAGTGATACAGCAGGGAAAATAAAAGACCAGCTGCAATACTGCATCTGCTCCCAACTTTTGCAGTCTCCATATCCATTTAGGTATTCATTTGTTGATTAAGTGCTTAAGCTGTAGTTTATTAACCTGAGAGCCATTCTGAATCTGGCTCTAAGTCAAAAAGACTACATGTGTACTAGTAAACAGAAAGGATCTATGGCCATTCTCTGGCCCTGAGAATAAACATCCTTGTGTGTTCTGCATCCATGTAGCTGAACTGTCTTTCCCTTCAGTGGTGCTGCCTCTGGGGATGAGCCCATGCCATTCCCCGCACTGTACCCTGGCATCTTCTGGAAAAGTGTGGCTTGGCCTTGGCGAAAACAATGTTGGGGACTGTCAGCAATGGCACTGACTGTGTCCCCACACTCGAGCCCATGCCCTGGCACTGTTTCGTTTACTAAGATGGGCCAATAGGTCCGCGTAACACATGCAATAGCCACTCTCCAAGTGACAAAATACTCGTTTCCTTTGAACACGGACGAGCTGGAACCAAAGTCTAAAGGTTTTAAAAGAACAGTATGCTTCAGAAAGACAGCCAGCGAGCCAAACTGCGCCACCGACCCTTCCCCTGGAGCACCCACGAGGTGTTAGCTGGATCCCAGCCGCGGTGGGGGGCAGGCAGCAGGGTGCTGTATGGCACCAGCCCCGGAGCGAGGGGTAAACTCGTACTGACAGGCCTTCAGCTCACTGACAGGCCGCCCGAGCCTCGCTTCCTGCCCCAGCGAGGGCAATCCCAGCGCCGGCCGCCCCAGCTCTGCCCAGGAGAGAGAGAGAGAGGCTGCCGGTTTGCCGGCTGGAAGCGAGCAGAGAGCCCTTTCCCCGCCGGAACCGCCAGCAGCTGCGAGCCCGGACTCTGCCCGGGGCCGCCCTCTGCCCGCCGGCCACTAAAGGCCGCCAGTGCCGGGGGCCAGCCTGCGCGCCCCCGCCCCTCCCGGCCTTGCCGCGGCCCCCCTCCCGCCCCGCAGATAACCGCTACTCCTGCGTCTCCCCCCCGCCCCCCCCCCCTCCGGCGCTTTCCCACCCGCCCAGCGCGGAGTCCTCAGGCGCCGGCTGCCTCTCGCCGCCGCGCGGGCGACTATGGCTCGGAAGCCCGGCGGGTTTCTGCAAGAGGCCTCTCACCAAGTCGTCGCCGGAGGCTCGGCGGGTAAGTGAGTGTGCTCCTGCTGGGCCGGGAGGGTCCGCCTGTCCCCGCCGAGGCGAAGCCGTCCGTACCGCCGCTACCCCCTCCGCCCCTTCCCCCGGCCCTTCGCCGCTCTCCTCAGGCGCAGCAGTGGCAGCTCCTCCCCCGCCGGGCGGCGCGGGCGAGCCCCGGAGGCGGCCCAGGGGTCTCGGGGAGCGGCCCGCAGCCGGGCCGGGGCGATGACTTCGGTAACGGTGCTCAGCCCCCCGCAGGGGGTGAGGGGGCACATCCTCGGGCCTGCGGGGTATCTCCGTTAAACACACCCTACAGCCCCTCGGGTGATAAGGGCGGCAGGCGGGCTGCCTTCAACGGTCGCAGCCATCGCTGTCCCCTTCTCGGCTTCTCCGGCGGAGGGCAGGCGGACCGAGCCGGTAAGGCTGACAAATGTCCCGGCTGCAGGCGGCGCGGTGATGCGGGACGGAAAAAGTTGTTCCTCTTCTCAAACGCACTCGCTGTCGCCGCCCTGTAGAGAAAACGAGGCCGTGGGAGCGCATTGCTGTGGTTGCTAACACTTTGGGAATGTCGAGGTTACTGGTTTGGCACATTCTTTGTACTGCAAACGACAAATGTCAAAAACATACACATCTGTTTAACAATGCAAGCTTTCCCAGTTAATTTCTTCCGTTTGTTTTCCCTAAACCAGAAACGATCTGAAATATTTACATCAGCCTGCGTTGTAGGGAGTATTTACAAAATAACCTGCTTTTTTCAGTGTATATATGTAAATCCTGTTAGCATTTCAGCTAACAAGTGTGGTTTTAGGTGTTCTTTAGTGTCTCTTTTTGGGGTCAAAATGTTGTTTGCCTTGTTAGGTTTTAACTGAAAGAGGAAAGCAACATGCTAATGCTGCTGTGTCTTACATAACGCTTCAGCGCAAGCAAAATTCTTTTGCGGGTGAGTACTGTGTGGCCATGACACTGCGTGTCAGCTGGTGCTCCATTCACTCCAATTCCCTTTCTGCCCCTAAATCCACTTTTATGCATTCCTGCCACCAACACTCATTTGAGCGCTTCCTTTTTTTATGCTTGTGATTCTGCACATCCTTTGTTTTCAGCCTTCTGCTTTGACACAGAGAGATGTCACAACAGAAGCAGAGAGGTCTGCTGTGCCAGCCTTTCCAGTGTATTGTATGACTGTATTTATGTAGCTCTTCTGCAGACTTGAAAATCCTGAAATTTTTTGAAATTCTGCTGGTACCACCCCCTTTCTTCCCTTAGGAGAGAAAGGAAAGGTTTAATCTGTACTAGCCTGTTGAAGGCCCTTTACACTTGAAGGGATACTGAGGTGTTTTGCCACCAGATGTTTTGCAAGATGACAGATTTATCTGGCCATTGCAGTAGGCCTGTGCCTTAGTGATTCAGATTGATCTAACTTAGTATCTTCCCATCCTTTAGCAGTAGCTTGTTTTCTTTACAGGCTCCCTTTGTTCATAGAAGTACAGACAGTTTGGCTAATACACTGTAAAGAAAATTGTAATTTAGATAAAGGCAGAGTTTTACAGAAGGAGTAGAATTGGAAAATCAGTGTGTTTGAGGGTGGTGCAGGGAAAAGACAGCATGTCTGGTAGATCTAAATGTTAAGGTGAGAGAATTCTCAGTTCAAGGAGACAATTGATTTGCACCTAACACTTTTTTAAGGTGTAATATGGGAAATCTGTCGAATCTACTCCAGAGGCATACTGTTAACCGATGCTTGCATCCTTTTGCTTAGTTTCCTGTCAGGCAGGTAGGTTCGTTATCTCCATCACTAGCCTTAAATCTCTACAGAAATTTTGACTCTTTTCTTTAAAAAAAAAAAAAATGAACCAGTAAGAACTGTTCTTCTAAAATTGTACAAGAGGGATAGGTAAGCATATGGCTCAAAGTGGGAATTTTAAGGTATTAGAGGGAAATGGATTGAACTCGAAAACTTGCTTGAAAGATGCTTAAAACTCAATGGTGTTTTTCCTGGTGAGTGTCGTGGTTTAGCCCTCGTCACACACAGTTTCTCACTCACCCTCCCCCTCCCTGGTGGGATGGGGGAGAGAAATTGGGAAGAAATGAGAACTTGTGGGTTGAGATGAAGACAGTTTACTAAAATAGCAAAGGAAAACTACAATAATAAGAGTATAAGGATATTAATATATACAAAATGAACAATGTACAATTTCTCACCACCCAATGTCCCAATGACCGATATAGCCATCCCGAGCAGTGATCACAGAAACAAAACAGAGCAGCAAGCAAAGGAGCGAAAGGGAGCCAGCAAGGTAGAGGGAACAATGCCAGCAAGCGAGAGAGATGGAAAAAATAGGATGTCCCCACCATGGGCAGCCCCCGCTTATATACTGAGCATGACGTTAATGGCATGGAATACTCTCTTTGGCCAGTTTAGGCCAATTATTCTGTCTGTCTTACTCCCAGCTTTCTGCATCTGCACATTAGCGAGACTTGGAAAGCCAGACAGTGTCCTTGGTCTCATTAACAACAACTCGTATCATCAGAGTGCTTTATCAACATTCTTCACATCCAAAATCCAAAACACACTGGTTACTGAGAGAAAAATTAACTCCATCTCTGACGAAACCAGGACAGTAACTTCTAGAGAAGATAGAAGAGGAAGGCTGTAACTTTGAGGTCTTCAATTTAAAGGTTAAATTTCTCAGGCAACTGTGGATCCAACACAGAAAAGCTGGAAGCAGGAAGGAAAGGATGGAGGGCATTACTTGTTGAGAGTGTACTTAGTATTTTATCCTAGTAAAAATAGGATACCTTTGTCCTAGGTATTTGGTTGCTTGAACTTAGTTTTCCTGTATCACTTTAGACACCCTATATTGCTTTCAGGTGCCTCTGAGGAAGGACATACAGCTTTTGCAGATGATTTGTCAGATTTACTGGCCTCATGTGAATGTCACTGATACCCTGGCACATCTTTGCTACCTGTACCACAGCCTGGTATTTAGAAGGAAATGGAGGAAAAAAAAATTGTTGTGGTGAACTAATGTTTAGATTTTTAAGAAGTTCTGATCATCTTAACTCATACAGTTAAGCACTAAGAATGTATGAAGTTGCTGGTAAGAAAGGTGTTGTAAGTTGGTGTCTTTGTCAAAACAATGATAGGAAAGTAGCGAGGTAGTCAGGGAATGAACTGCACAGCAGAACAGGTGCAGGTGAAGGGTCCAGAAATATTGTCTGCATAAGTAAAATGAGAGTTTATTTAGCATCTGCATGTCTGATGCAGAAGGATCTGATAAGAATTTATTCTGCTGGGTCGAGTGGAAAATGATTAGAGATAAGCCTAAGCTGTCAGAACAGGAAGAAAGGGATTTTTGAAGCTTTATGGAAAATGACAGGACTTGTTCATGGACTTAATAAAGACAGGGGAAGGGGAAAGAAAGAAATCAAGCATAACTTCTAGTCTACAGGACTGATAAAATGGTAGATACTGGCATGCTGAAGAAAGGTGAAATGAAAGTATTCAGTGTTGTAAAGGAAAAGATTTAAACATACCATTGGGTGTCTGAGGCATTTCTAAGTTAAACTTGAATGGCTCTCTGCTGTAATTGAACTGTAAAACTCAAGCATGACACAATTTCATGCCTACTTCATGTCTGCAGCAAGGGGTGCATCTGCTTCTTTGTGGCTGATAATTTGACTTCATATTAAAATGAAAGCTCTGCTTCCAGACAGTGAATTCAATCTCAAATATGACTGAAGTCTTACTCAGTCTTGGCTTATGTTCTTTCTCCTGGCATTCAGTTTGCTCCCGTCTTTCAGATTCTCAAATGGAGGTTAATAGCATAATTGAAAATACTTGGTTTTGTTTGCCTGCCTGGCTGTATGACAGTAGTGAGGAAAAGGACTTTGATTGAAATGTAATCAGGACACTTCGTTAGTAAGTTGGGTCTCTTCTAGTACAGTGAACTGCAGGCATACTCCTTTTCTCTAGTGGTTAATTAGTAAACTAAGGCACATGTGGAATTTATAGAAAAAAATTAAACAGAAAATAAACTCTCTAAACAGTAAGAATCACCGTGAGAAGAACAACCTGGGAATCTCTAATTCATTTCCTTAGATTTATAGCAATTTTTCAAAAGTCTATTTCAGAAGTCCAGTCAATGCAGGGTTCAGTCACAGGAATAATTGTTTCTCTAATTCACAAGGATCAAAAAAATCCTTGTTTTGTCTGTCTGTATGGAAAAGGCAGAAATTAAAATAGCGTTGCACAGTCAATAGAGATTTCGTTCCTCATAGAGAAGAACTGAATACTACAAAGTAAGTACGTTGTGTGATACCCACGTCGATTTGCTGAGGCATCCTTGTAACTGTCTTAAGACAGTTTGAATGATGAAGTGTGAATGTCATCATAGAAAATTGCACAGATGACCCTTGGCTGAGTGAAGGGAAATGGCTGAATATAGTTACCCTGAAGATTTTAGGATCCTGTTACTTGGTATAGGTGTGTTCTTGTCTTTTAATAACAAAAGGCTGCAGATGGAGATAATTAGCTAAAACCACAGGTTTCATTTATATTTAGTTTGTATGTTCATCTCTCTTGCTTCCATACACTTGCAAATAAATAACATAAAAACATTTTTAATTTTGAAGAATTTATTTAATATATGTAGTAGGTGATAAATACAAAGATTACGTGTTTTTAAAACCTGCAATATTGAAGTGATCTTGAAGTACTTTTTTTCTGTAATTCAGTGTGTTTCTCTTCCTAATTCCATTTAATAAATGAATATTAATTAACATTGGTGCTCTTTTACTGCATAATGAATACGGGAAAGTCAGAATAAAATGAGCGCTTTTTTTTTTTTTTTTTTTAAATCCTTTGTAAGAATAACCGGAGCTGGTCTTTTTCCCCCATTCTTTATGTTTTACTGAAACAGCAGGGTTTTTGCCTGTCTCGACCTCTTCACTTCCATTTTTTTTGAAAAGAGTTAGGTTTCCAGCTGCACTGAAATCTAATAGGATTTGTGAGTCTAATTCTCTTAAGCTCCTTTGAAAGTCCAAACCTTTTCTTTTGAGAGGTGTTTTATTTCAGGAGTAGACAAAGTTGATTATCCTGGATAGCAGCAACTCCTTTGAACCAGATCTATAACGAGGAAAGGCAAAGAGTAAGACTGCTGGCTGCAAATAGAGTATTAAAAATGGTATTTGGTCTTCCCATCAGTAGAGGCACTAGGCAGACAAACGCTATTAAGAGGTACAACGTACCAGCACACCTAGTGAAACACCTTCGCTTATTTGGTCACTATGAATGGGAGAGGAAGTGTGACAGATGTACAGGAAGCACTTTAAACAGCAGGAAAATGGGCTAATTCTCCTCCTCCTCCCGGTGTTTAACTAACTTGTTTTGATTGTTGTGCTGATATTTTTCATATTTTTTTTGTAGGAATGAAAGTTGAGTATTCTGTCTTTTCTTAGCTCTTTTTTTTTTTTTTGCTTTTAAGCCATGGCATTGACACATTACTAAAATAATCCCTTAATGCTCAGAGGTAATTTCAACTAGCAAAGTACTTAGCTAAACCTTGTAGCTATCTTGACTTGAAACCATAATACTTTAAAATGTTTAAACCTTCCCATTTTTCAAGTCTTTTAAGGTTGAAATATTATCTAAGACCACAGTATGTGCTCATTTTCTCTCACTGCCTGTATTTGGCATTTTGGATGTTAACAAAGACTGCTTATTACAAAGCTAAGGGTGGGAAGCAGTCAAATAGTATTAGTTTCAAGGAAACAGCCTACAAATTAAAGTACTCCAAGGGAATGCAGTTGCTCCTACCAGTGAAGCAAATTTTCTCTGCTAGACTGGGAAATTGGTAGTGTGCTACCTGGTGTTGGACATAGAGCTTTGGAGGGGAGTTGCTTGCTTGGCGATATGGTGAGGAGAAGTTGGGGCTAAGAGAAGACCAAAAGAAGGTTAAGTGTTTGTAAGCTGAGATGTCTGATATCCTGAACCTCCTCAAGTATGCTCCTAGGAATCTGGAGGACATAGGAACAGTTAGGAAGTTAAGACTTGGAAAGATTTCTATCTGTTTCTGCTCAGACAACCACACCTCCTCCCCATGCTGTCTTCCAAAACATGCTGAAAAGAAAATCTGAAATACCTCTGCAAAGTCTCTGCAACCCCAATTACTCACCGTTACACAGTTCAGGGAGGCAACATGCTATTAGGGACAGTTTGACTTCAGTGGGTCCCTGGGAATAAGGAACAGCCACTGGGGAACCTCACAGAAATTGACACTGATTTTGAAGTCAGTATGGTTGAATTGCTGACTTTGGTCTCCTGGGCACTTAAAAAACAGGTAAAGTGATATTTTTCATCCCATGAGAATGTACCTCCAGGCTGCAGACCAGTGCAGTGACTAGCTAGGTAGGGTTTGCAGAATGCCATGTAATGAACCAGTTGCAGTTACCTTGTGAACATTGCCCAGTGGAAACTTCTAAGAGTATCTCCCCACGTACTACAACATTTCAAACCTTAATTCTGTAAGTAACTTTTTTTTTTTTCCAATCTCTGAGCCTCCCCTTTTATACCAGCTGATAATACTAAAAATTCACCCCTGAATCTGAAAGACAGATTGGACTGTTTGCTTCGTATACATCTTCCTTAGTTAAAAGTGTTGTGAGATTTCCTCAGAAAATCCTCCTTGTTTAATTTTGGTGGAAACTAATGAAATCCTTGCAGGCTTTCATACACTGTGCTGAATATGTGAAGCTGGCAGCTAGCAAAATTCCTGTAAATTTTCAGACAGTTAAGTAATTTGAAGAAACAATATCCTTGCAATATAGTTTTAGTTTAAATGGAACAAATGAAAACCTCTGCATGTAGTGTTCAGGGTGAACTGAAGTTGTTCGATGAGGTCATTGCAGTGCTAACAAGTTATGAATACCCATTTGGAACTCTTAAATGTGTTTCAAGCTATGTGGTTTTTTTTTTTTAATGTAATATCTTTTATATGAGAGTTAAGATAGGAAGAAGTAATTCTTACACGTTCATAGAACGGTGACAAAAACTAAGACTTTTCATAACTTTTAACATGTCATGACACCTGTTGTATGCTTAGTACTTTCTTTACAAACTGGGACCTTGAAAAGAATAATTTTTTTGTCTGTGGACTCAGAAGTTGCTCATAACAAACTGCTTGTTGAACCTGGGGGTTAAATTTCAAACTAAGCTGGTATCACCTAGTATCACTGTTGGCTTGAGCATCCTGCAGCAAACTCATCAGTCCCGTCTGTCTTTGTTCCAAGAGAAACACTGGGGAAAGCAAGTAGTTGGCTGAGCTTTTAGTCTGGCACGTTAACCAACGGGGACAAAACTTCTTATGCATAGAATCCACTATGGGCGTGCAATAAGACACTTATCCTTGAGGTTTCATACATATGGTAAGCCTCAGGGTTTTAAGAAAAGTTATACATTTTCTACTGGTTTTAGTGTAACAAGTTTTGTTTGTTTTGTGTTTTTTTTCCTCAAAAAAAACCCCCAAAACCAACCCCGAACTTGACGAAATGACCAACCCCAAACATCAAAAACTAAGGAGTAACGAAGTGATTGGTACTCATTTGCTCGGCTACCCACAAGATGGCACTGTAATATTACAATAAGATACTAGATGTGGTATTTCCTATGGGTGGAAGATGAATACAAATGTATGTTGAAACTGTTGCAGGTGAGAAAATTAGCATACGTCATTGTGGATGATAATATGTGAAAGCAGAACTTAAAGATATAACACAAATGATCAAGAAATGCTGATTTCATTTGTGTACTGCAAGACCAATGGCAGTGAATTTGACTTTCCTTGAATCAACTCCAAAAGTTGTAAACAGTGATGTATTACTGATAAAGGTCAAAAGATGGTGCTAAGGTTAATATCACAGAATCATAGAACGGTTCAGGTTGGAAGGGACCTTTAAAGGTTTTATAGTCCAAACCCCCGGCAAGGAGCAGGGACATCTCCAACTGGATCAGGTTGCTCAGAGCCCCGTCCAACCTGGCCTTGAATGTTTCTAGGTATGAGGCATCTACCACCTCTCTGGGCAACCTCTTCCAGTGTTCCACCACCCTCATTGTAAAAAATTTCTTCCTTATATCCAGTCTGAATCCACCTCCCTCTATTCTAAAACCATTACCCGTCATCCTATCGCAACAGGATCTGCTAAAGAGTTTCTTCCCATCTTTCCTGTAGGCCCCCTTGAGGTACTGGAAGACCGCTAAAAGGTCTCCCCGCAGCCTCCTCTTCTCCAGGCTGAACAGCCCCAACTCTCTCAGCCTGTCTTCATAGGAGAGGTGCTCCATCCCTCTGATCATCCGTATAGTATATATATGATGTATTACGTATAAATCAGAAAACTTGGGATAAACTTCTGGCCCAGTGGAATTGATGGGCAACTAGCTACCGATCTCCACAGAGTGAGGAATTTGCTTCTTGCTAATTTTAATTTTACCATAAATTTTACATGGTATTGCAGAAATCTCTTCAAACTCTCAATGCCCATCTATAAACAAAGTGAAGGCTGTTGTGTTACAGGCTGCTGTAAGCCTATGTTAACTTCTTTCAAGTATTGGCAGGAATGAGACCTACAGCAAAGCATAAAAGCTTAGAGATACGTACTTCTTCAGAGCAAACTTTAAATATTTTGTTGGCAGATTTCCAAGTTAAAGAACATTATAGAACAGTATGTATTATACATGTAAAAGCAAATAGGTAGTCAAAATAATTAATACTGGAGCATGTCTGTTGTAAAGTTCATAGGCAAAAAATGTTTTGTCTGCAGAGGCAGTTCTGACAAGTTGACACAACTTTTGTGAGCAAAGATTATATTGGGGTAAAGAATAATTTTTCTTTACTGTGTTTTTTGTTTCATCAGTTGTACTTAGTGATGGGTGTTCATGTTCAAATACCTATTAAATTGTCATAACACAAGGCCTAATTATGTAATAAGAATAAAATTCTAGTGTATAGAAACAAAGTATGCCTTTTGATAGTAATATGTGTCTTTCTGTGGCAGTGTTCCAGAAAGGAAAAAGAAAACTAATTGTGGTTATTTCTGTGCAGAAAATCTGCAATTTTTGCCTGTTAGGTGATAATACAAATTTTCCCTTAACTGTAGCTCAGAGTGACATTACTGTGGATGTTCTTATGCTTGTAAACACTCTTTATTATGCTTGTTACTTTTCTATTTCAAGATGAAACACTCAAAATCATACCACTGAGACTGGAAGAACTTGTCTGTTTCTACAGGATTGTCTGTTTCTATAGGACTGACTCTATCAAACTTATCTCTGAAAAATTGATCTATTAACCTAAACTGGCCTAAGTATTATTACTAGACTTGGCATCAATTAAAAGTGCTAAAAGAACTAAAGAAAAGTATGATTCTATACTAAGTAGGAAAAAACGTACCTCTTCAGAAAGTGATGGGACTCCTAGGACCTGCAAGTCTTGAAAATCAATATTGTAATGAATTGAAAGAACTGACAATAGTTCCATTATAGTGATGCTTCTAAGTATTTTCAAGTATCTACACCTTGATCAGAGAAAGCCTTAAATCTGTTCTACTTCAGCTGGAATTGAAACTGTAATTAATTTTCTTTTTCCCCCCCTTTTAGGGAATGAATTAACATTTGCTGCCTGTGGAAACAATAACTTCCTCTGATGGACAAAATAAATCAATACTGTTGTTTTTTTTTTTTAATAATAGGATACTCTCACTTTGGCTAATTAATATTTGTGTAAGAAAGTGTTAAACATCAGGCATAAAATAGTAGTTTCTGTACTAAGACTGTGTAGTACATGTGTAGTACAGGTCAACTGCTTTGGTTGTGTTGAAAGTTGATAGCTAAATAGTTGCAAGACAAGTACCTGCCATTTTTCCTGCAGCATGTCTTGTCCTGGGAACTGATTACAATTAGATATAATTTCATCAACATCTGAAACATCTAAGGTTTCAATTGCCTATAGTGGTGAATTTCAGATGAGAAAATATGGTTATATCTGAGAAAGTTTGAATGCTGTTAAGATCCACCCATACAGCAGGAAAGGAAACACAGGAGTCATTGGCCTTTAGGTCTGCTTTTCAGTCATTGAACTATACTGTTAACAGCTGCATTTGGGTTTTTTTTGTTTGGTTGGTTTTTTTTCTTTTTCTTCTGGATCCTTTATAGTCTGCCAATTTTTGGCAGGAAACATAGTTTATGGGTCATCTTTCAGCCTTTAGTCAATGGATAATTCCCCAGCTTGGGGATTCCTCAGCTTTTTGCTGTATTTTTTATACTGAAGTGCGCTACCATGTGGCTGGTGTCCCCAGACAGCAACACTCTCAAAAGCCAAATGTGTAGTAGTACTTAGTAGTACTTTCAGTCTGAAGAAATTATTTACACTGTTTATTGAACTTCCTCTTGGGGCTAATTCTTGCAACAGAGTTAAGTTTTACTTATTTTTTTATTACCAACACTTTTTTCCTAATATTTAGAGGCTTAATTTTCAAAATTAGTATATACTTTGAATGTATAGCAAACATTGCTCAACTTTGTTTTTTCAGCTGACTCCAGCTAGCATGCTGAACTCAGTAAAACATGAAGGGCATGGTGGAAAAAACCCAACCAACCAAAAAAAAAAAAAAACCAACAAAAAAAACCCCAAAACACCAAATGATGGTTCTAACTGCCATAATCATAGACAGAGAATCCAAATTTAACTCTTTATTATGGGTTTTGTGATAGTTGATGTCTCTTCTGGCTTGTGGAGCTATGTGACTTACTTTCAAAATTTGGAAGTTTGATTAAAACTTGAGTTTCAAACAAATCTTATCCTCAGCGTTGTGGCATTAAAGTTTGAAATGATGAATTGTAAAGGCTTTAAGACCCTAAAAAACAAACAAACTTCAAAGACTGCTCTCATGATTTTTTAGATTAATTTGGGATCTGAGCCATGAGATTGTGAATGCTTGAGGTTGGTGATAATACACTGGCCTTTTCTAGGTCGGTTATATACATGTTCTTCACAGTCTGATTTGCAATGCTGCCTTGCATGTGATGGTGTATATGCATGTGCTTAACTTAATCTTGTGGCAATGAGTAGAAAACAAAACATCAGGCTGCTTATAGGCTGTTAGAAGAATTGGGTTTTTTTCAAAACAGCCTTATTACAGATGCTGACAAGTGTCAGCATGATCTTATAAGAGTATATACACACCCTAGTTTTGTCATCCTAGAATTGCATAATAGTGTGAACAAGAGTGTTTGCCTTGTTAATGCTGCACGTTCTAAATATTTTGTCCAGCTCTCTTTTTAGGTGTTTCTGTGATCATATCCTTGGTAGCCTCTGTCTCTAGATTTCTGTCCTAGTTTACCCTTGGAACAGTTCCTCACGAGAAAGAGTGCTTTTGTAAAGGAATTGGCAGTACTCTGAGAAGAAAAGCTTCTGGAAGAACCTGGGAGCTTTAGAAAGTCCTCAGTCCTGCTCTCCACTAATTTCCAGGTCTCTGGTTACAGATTGAAAGCAATGGGTGTTTTAAGAAAGTATTGTGTGGTATGGATAGAAGCTTCATTCTCTTCTCCCAAATGAGATTAGGACTCTGAATGGAATTGGGGCTGTTGAATTAAGCAGAAGAGACATGGCTGCCACTGATTCATTATACCTGTTAGTAAAAATTTTACATAGCAAAACTGTAATGCTGACTGGATAATGAGACAGCCCTTGCTTAAAACAGCCTCTACAGTCTTTTTTTTTCCTAAGCAGTGAAGAAAATAAGTATTAAGATGCAATATGCTTTGTCTGGCATATTCTTCCTTAGCGTGAAGTATGGCTGCTATCCTAGATGATAAAAAGGAAAAAAATCAATGTCTTCTGCTGATTTGTCAGCAAACTTTTCTCCTTTCTGCAAAATTCTACTTCTTAATATGATAAGAAATATAGCTTTATTGATTAGATATTTCTAAAAGAAAAGAAGAAAGCATATGGGCTTTCTGCAAATATAAACAGATAAATACTGTTGGAGACTAGAATAAATGGAAAGAAAAGTCTTATTTAGAGTATGAAAATCTTCTAAGTTAATGTCCATAAAGTTTAAATTAGTTCAGACTTTTCTTATTAGAATAAATGTTTCCTTTTAGAAAGCTTGATAATCATAATCAAGACTAAATTTGTTCTGTTATTTATTTTCAAAATGATTGTACATGTTTAGCAGACTTTTGATTTAAATCCCTAGGGATATATTGGAGACAGATGTTTAGATGACCTCATGTTTAAAGTAAAGTTATATTTGGACACTAGATTAAATTTTCCTTAAAATCTTTCCTTATATGTTAGATCGTAGAGGGGTGCAGAAAGTATTGAAAGACTTATGCTGAAAAGGTACTGCTTTATTTTTAAAATAAGTTATTAGAGTTCAGTAGATTTTATTTCAGGGGACCCTCAAAAGCACAAAATGTCTGATTATGAAATGGTATGTTTACAAATGAAAATATTGTTTCTCATTGGAGAGCTAAATGGGAAACAGATTTCCTTAAAAGTTCCTTGAATTCAAAAGCAAATGTACCGTGTCATTTATATCTTCCCCCAAAACTTGGTAAAGACTACAGTAGAACTTAAAATGTAGTATCAATTGAAGACTGCATAATAGGACAATAACAGTAGCTAGTATTTTTACTACTTTCTGGTTTTGGACAACTAATAGTTTCCCTCAAGTTGCAGTTAACGTCATAGGGTGGATGGCTATGATGGTTTCATATGTGACACTGAACAACATCTTAGAAAGTCTCCAATATCCCATCAAGTTGTAATTATCCAAATTGACCTGTTGAAAATGTATTGATTGACAGATTAAAAAATAAGTCTCCTCAGTCTTTCAAAGTTCATATAGGAACACTGGCTTTTAATGTGTTTAGATAAATAAGTTACTGAGTTGCTGGAATTCCGCTATTTGTAATTGTAACTGACGTATTCTACTAATAGATATATAGCTATTCTTGTTACTGCTAAATATTTTTTTTTCCTAATTACTAATTTACTGGCAGAATAGACTTTTCTTTATAGGCTAATGCAAAGGTTGCACTAAAGCATTGATCAGATGCTTGGCACTTGGATTGCAAATACCCTTTGGCCAGATCTCATGTGTGAACAGTTCCCTGGGACAGTGTTTTTTATTGTTTTCTATCATTTTTTATGACTATGAAGGTTGATGCAGCCAGCAGAGCTAGAAATGTGTTTTGTGCTGTGCAGATCTTATTAAGTTCAGGTAGCAGATGCAGAATTTTTCAGTAGTCTCATTGAAGTCTACTGGATTAGAACTGGAGTAGCCCTCTCCTGGAAAAAAACTTAAATTGCTCTGCGGTATTCGGAGCCTTTTTCATATAAGAGTGGACCTTGGGTCAACACTGGCATAAAAGTCCTATCTCTACTTCTCAAAGGGAGTGAAAGGAAGAGACTTCATCGTGTTCCTGGAAAAGGAGTGTTCATTCTGTCTTATTCTAGGGCTAGTTGCTGTTAGGTGAATGTTGATAGACAAGTGTATATTAGGCATGGACAATACTCAATAACTGTTTTGCACAGCATGGATCCAAAAAAACCTGGTGAATGAATGTGTGGTACCTATGTGAAGCCATTTGCTGTAAGCAGAAATTATTTTAAGTTTTTCTTCCTGAATCAAGATTTGGGATTTAGCTTATAACTTGAAAATAAATGGAAAAGATTCTTCTAAAAATTAATGAAAAGAACACTGTTTTGCATACAAATAGGATGACACCTGGTAATTCATACATGAAGTAAAAGAAAATGTGACTCCTTGTTGAAGTGGTATATGAATGGGACTCCTTTTCTACAGTTGTATGCATAAGAACTCAATCTGTATTTATAGATCTGGAAAATCTGCAAAAGATTTAATGTACCCTTTATTGAACTTTGACAGCTGATGTAATTTTTTCTGTACTTATCTGAAATTGAAATATTTCTGGCTTCTAAGTAATAAACCGAAGGATTTTATAAACTCTAAGCAAATGTATTTTTTTTTAAATTATTAGGGGAAAAAAAAGGTTGATTTAAAATTAAAGTTTATACAACCACAAGTATCTTCTTAAGAGTTCTGAGAAGCAAAAAAAATGGTCACAAAATTGGAGCAGATAGCCCTTAAACATCCACTAAAAATGTCACTTGTCAAAATTGTTGGTATGAAGATAAGGGGCAGTGTCGAATGAACTTCTAAAAATTTTGCTGATAAAGTAGTTTTACAGTATTGTAGTTAGATATTGTCTACACACAAAGATTTTCTACTTTCTGAAATGTTCTGTAAGTGTTGGAAGAATATTGATCAATTGACACATATAACACTTTTAATTGGACTAGTCATTTGTTTAGTCTTGCAGCCCTAGAGTGAATGCCTGGAATTGGGCTGAACTATCTGGGGCAACAACTCCTATGCTTCTGTAGTATGATCCTACCTTTCATTACATGATAGCCTTTTCCTTTTTTTCCATATCAATGTATACTTTCTTCAGTTAATG
This sequence comes from Chlamydotis macqueenii, assembly GCF_036417535.1. NCBI lineage: Eukaryota > Metazoa > Chordata > Aves > Otidiformes > Otididae > Chlamydotis > Chlamydotis macqueenii. The sequence goes on from NC_141560.1 coordinate 27,560,068, forward strand.
GAAAGAATAATGGCTTTCTATTTAAATACTCATTAATGTCTCATGTAATATGTTGTCACTTATGTATACATACATAAGTGATTATGCATGAATCTCCTTATGCTTCCTGAGTATTTTCACTGAAGACTTCATTTGGTGTGCCGAGATTTGCAGGAGCGATTAGTCCTCTCTGGTGCCTCAAGATAGACACCTGCAAGTAAAGCAGACATGTTTACTGGGATGCTATGAATATTTTATGCAACTTGTAGAGAAGCAGGGACATGATCCTGGGAGAGAGGAGGTTTTTAGCTGCCTTAATCGTGAGTATTTGGTTTGTGTTTTTTTAGTTTCTCCCTGCCTGTAATCTTTTGTTTCCTTATCTGTACATCTTCTAAGTATTTTTAAAAAGTAGAGGGAACCCTAAAGACTAAATGTTACTCTGGTACTCAGACAGAGCTGTATGCATTCTGTGCACTGAATGGGGGTAGCATCCTTTAGGGAAAACTACTGCAGCCAAGTAGAGATGGTATCACAATTATTACCAACTCATTCTTAAACTGGTCTTTCTCTGTTCAGTCTTAATCTTTGTTTCCTACATTTTAATTGATCTCTATAATTTCACCTAGAACCTTAATTGCAAAACTTGTGAAGAATTGAAAAACTTTGAGAGGAGAGTTGGTATTCTATAAATCCCCTTTTCAGTGGGACATCAGTAGGGCTGGAATCTTTAGTGCAACTGGAATTAGGGATAGCTTGCTTTGTCTTTATTGTGACTACAAACGACATGGTTAGGAAATTAAATTTGGGCAGAGGAATAAATCATTGTATTACACTTTGTATGATGGTTGAACTGTTTGTAAAACTTGAACATATAAAATATGCCTGCTAATTGTTTTATAAACCTTTCAGTATTCAAGTTTGTAGTATAAATAGTTTTGACTACGAGCGAGATATAAACTGCCTGCATTCTCCATAAGCAAAAACTGGATGCCTCTGGCTTATCAAACAATTCATAACAGACCAAGGACATTCATGAGACCAGTGAAAGAACTAGGATCCTCCTTGGCTTAGCTTGTAGCCCAGGAAAGCAAGGAACCAAGAAAATCCCCTTTTCCAACAGTGTTTTTTCACCAGGTTGCCAAAGAGTGTTCGTTCTTGCTCTCTTTCTAGACCTTTGAATCTTGAAATAATTTTTTTTTGCATAGTGGTACAGATTCAACAGGGGAGAGAGTATCTATATATACAGTGGCCCTCATGGTCAGTCAAGTCTTCTTAAAAGTGAAGTAATGGATTTAATTTTTTTAAATCTGAGACAATCTATTAAGTTATGTCTATGAAATCCTGCACAAGACTTGAATTGATATCCCTACCTGCTTTTGGACATTAGGCTAAAATGTTGGAAAATTTGCTATCATTTAAAAAAACAATCCTGTAGGAAATGGCTTTTGTGATATTTAATTATATTTCTGTTATAGTTTACATTCCTGGTTTAGATCTATGGTGGGGGGGGGGGGGGGGGGAACAAACATTTTCTGTAACAGGCTGTAGAGCTCATAGCTGAAAAATCTAGGCAGCTCTGAATTTGTACTTCTAAAATTTGCAACCTGTTGTCAGGTACTCCCGGATCACATGTATTGTGTTTAGTGATAATAGCTGTACACTGCACAGAAGAGCACCATAAATCTCTTGGAAAACTGATAACCTGGGAGTCCTGTATAAAACTCTTTTCCATCAAACAGATTTAAACCTTTGCTGGGAGGGAAGAGAGCTATTGTGATGTACTACTGACGTTCTTTTCCATTAATCCTTTAATGGCTGCAGTGTTTTTAATGTATGTTATTTCCTGTTCTGTCCTAGAACTTTTATTCTCAAACTTAAATGAAATTCTTCTTACCCCAAGTTATGTATGTAAAGTCACATTGACACTGTTGTATTTTGGACCTGGCTTTATTGGCTTTTTACCAAAGGATCTGGGGTACATATCTGGAAATTATTTCTTATTTGCAACCAGTCTACAAATGGTAGTCTTACTGAGTAAGGAACAAGTTTTTTACGGACTCCACAGATATTAAAAAAACTACCTCTCCTGATTTTATTGTACTCAGTGAGCTAAAGTCTAAGCAGTCTTCTTTCTGAGCCTATTTACGTTCATCTAACAGGATTGCTGTTTTGTCTTGACTTCCTAGTTTAGACTTTGAAACTGTGATATAAGAGGACTATGTTGGTATTTGCATTAGAAGCTTCTATGGACATCTCAGTTATTTTTCCAGTCATAGCTGGGACTTGTTCAATTTCTCATATTTTCTGTTGAGATTTGCATCCCATGTATATTGGTCATCTTCAGTTGGCTTTGAGTTGGAGGCTGAACTCTGTCTTCTGGGGCTGGATTGAGCACAAGTTTCCTTCCGTTGTTCTGTGCCCAGCACATATTTGTGTTTCTCCCTCATTTGTTGAAAGATACAGGTTGGCAGTGGTCTGACGCTGCTAACATCTCTTCCAGGTCTGTTTCCATTCAATGAAAGTTCCATTTGTTTTGCTTTGCTTTTGCTCAGCAACTCTAGCTTGTTCTAAAACTCTGATAGTCGTGGTTTGTACGTAGAATATCAGGTGACTGAGGTATTTTTCTAAAACATGTTCTGTGCCAAGCAGGACCTAAATGGCAGGATGCACTGATAGTCTACAATTGTGTGCTTTGTTTTCCTGTATGTTCTTGCCAGAACCCTGATGGTATCAAACCTGCTGATAGGGAAAATATTTATAATCAGTGATCGCCTCCAAAGCCTCTCCTCTTGTATGTAGTTTAAATATTCCTTTTTTTCCCCTGTCTACAAACTAGGTAAATAAATGAAGGTCCTAAGCTTTTTTCCCTACCTGTTGTAGCCAGTGAATATATCCACTCAGTTCCTTCTGTTCGTTCTGTTGACTAAAGCAGTAAACTGCCAAGCTTTATAGGCTGCCTCTTGAAGAAAGTTCCCTATTTGCTAAGCATGAACTTTCTATATGTTGAACTACCTTGTTCCCTGGAAGTTTCCTGTCCAGACTGTTCCTTGGTTGGGTTAGTCTTGTGTACTATCTTGTTGTATACCAACACTTTGTAAAGCTGAAACACCAGAATGTGTGTCAGTCTATCTGATATTTTTTTTTTTATTTGTTATTTGCTTTTACAATTAGCTTGTGTTATTGGTAGGGATAAAGTTACTTGTGCAAGCCCTGTTTCTTTCTTTAGCCAAAGGCTTCCTACAGGAATGCTTTTCTCGTTTTACTTGTTGCTTTCAGCTCAGTAGCTTTTGTGTCATTATCTGGGTTGAAATCTGCACAAATTCTGGGTGCATTTAAGTTGATGATATATTTTTCTTCTGTTGCAATATTCCCCATTGACCTATGAAGAGAGACAGTGCTATTTATTTATACCTGTTCTTATTGTGTTAGCAAACTCTTTGAAATGACGCTCACCTTTTAGGGAACTGATCCAAGGAGCTTAAGTGACAGAGACCTAATTGCTTTTGGTAGGGTTAGTTTTCTGTCAGTTTATTTGCCTGAACTGGCAGGAATTCCCAGTCAGTGGAGGAAAAGTAGGTAATGGTTCTGGTAGCAGCTGGCCTGTTGGATTGCTTACCTGCTTTATCAGGCTGCCAAGAACACTTCCGCTTCTGAACTTCACCTAAAGCTTAACAGACATCAGCAATTTAATTTGCTTGCTCTATTGTGGTAGCTAATGAAGCTGTTTGTCACCTTCCATATTTTCCCTTGTAGGACCTGCTTCTCGGGTAACCTGAAGCTTTAACAAATACCATTAAAGAAAGATACGTATTCAAATAATCCGCACCAGGAAAAAGGACTTTGCTCAGCTTTGTGTGAGGATTAAGAGGCAAGGAAGGTTCCACTCTGCTTTTTAAGAAAGAGCTTAATAAACTCTTCTTCGTACTACTTATGTTGATGAATGTATACCAATACTAAATTGAGTTTAGGGCCTGGGGAATGTATTTTGGGCTTCGTATTGCACTTTGCTCACTGTATAACCCACTTGACTGTATGTGTGGAAAAGTGCAGCTATGGCAGTTCAGTCACTGGTCATCTACTTCCTGGCACATAAGCCCATCACTAGAAAAACCATCACAGTTTCTATTAATCTGGAACACTGACAGATTAGCCAAGCCGCAGAAACACTTTCAAGTATGTCTTCTGCCTTTGTGATCCCAGTCAATGAGGGCAAGGGCTGAGGCTGGAAATATGAGGGGAATTTACATTTTCAGCTTTCTTCTCTATTCCCTCTAGGCTTTCAGGCTGTTTTTATATTTTCCTGGTACACCATGCTGCTTGGTTAAATTTACTTGTTCTGCCTAACAATATTTCTCTTAACGTGCTCATAAAAATTTTAGAAGCCTGTACGTATGTTCTTCTTTGCTGGATTTTGTAATCTTTTTGCATGTGATACTTGTACTTCAGCATTTAAGGTGGAGATGGCAGTGTTGTGCTTCTCTGCTGCCTTGTTTGGAGACAAAAGCAAATTGCTCACTAGGACACTCAGGCTGCTGTGTTGTTGCTCAGCTCATGTGTGCAAAGAGAAGCCTCAACCTGCAGGGGAGTTTGCTACGTGCAATCTTTTCTATAGGAAGATAAGTATGTCCTAGGACAAAAATACTGAAACTAAGAAGCTACTGGAAGTAGTTAAAGATCAGCCTGTAGGTGTTGCAGGACAGTATGGTATTACTTCTAAAGATCTATTATATAATGATTGAAAAATATTTAAATTAAGAATAACTTTTTCACATATAATATTTCATGTGTTAGTTCTAGATTAAAATGGAAGAAAATTGGCTTTTGAGCCATGTGTAGTCTGTAAAGTTACAAGCCTTTGTAGTAATTATGAAAATTTTATAAACACTCATAGAAAGTATAATATTACTTTCAAATGTTGTCACTAATGTTACAGGTGTCTGGACACAAATTCCCTGGCTTCAATAAACCCCAAATTCTGTATTTGGAAGACTCATAGTGTAAATGTGTTCTTGGTGGAGTCAGAGTAGTGCCTTGAGCACCTGGAACTTTGGCCTTGTGTTTGGAAAGCAGTCAGATGCTGACCTTGGTGGGCCTGCACCTGTGGACGCAGTGCCCACTCGGATTCTTTCACCTTGCACAGTGTCTGCTTGTGCACAGAAGTTTGAAGATCTAAGCTCCATTGACTATGTCTTGGTTTTCTTGTTTTTGTATTAGGTGTTAACTATATAAGCAAATATTTCTTGAATCTTTTACTGATACAGCCTCATACATGACAGATACCTTTGTTATTCTGAGATGCTGTTACTTTTAGCCCTCTAGTTTTCCTCCTTAAGTTTCCTCCCCCTGCAATAACATTTTTACAGTTGAATGGTTTCACTGTACGCTTTTAGTCTTCTTACTCTGAACAAGGATGTGCATCTGTTAATAAACTACATCCTAGTGACTTACGTAGCTATTAGTAGAATTCAATGGCAATTATGTAACTTTGAGCACCTATTAAATCATAAGTAGAGATAAATATTTTGGGAAATATGAAGGCATATATAGTATGATAAAAATAATATACTGTATATTAGGGGTCTATGCATTTTTAGGTCTTCATTAGTCTTGAAACTCACATGAACAGTAGTAGTTTTAAGAACATAACCCTTAATAAATAACTGGTAGAGCTTGTATTACTGCCAGAACGTACCTATTTTATCCTACAAGTGAAGACTTTGATAGCTAAGGTGTTTGAATAGCCGTCACAAAAATATGTGAAACAAGGTTGGAAGAGGGGCCAGGTATGACACGTTTGTGTTCTATGTATACTGTCTATTTGTTTCTCTAATGGCTGTGATTGTATTTACAACTGCAGATCTGTCTGAAGTTTGTTCCTTAAATAGATATTTTAACAGGTGACATCATTGATATTTTCTAGTCCTAATTCTGTGTTGCTTGGTGAACTCCAATTTCACTACTTTACTTTCTCTTCCTCTGAAGCAGGAATTTCCTGAAAACTAGCTCCAGACCATGCAGACCAAGGTGTACCACTATTAAAACATAAATATTATAGAATATAATGTGATGGCACTGCTTGTGTGTTTGAAATCTCCCTAGTCACTGTATCAATGGTGATTTTAAAGTTATCAAGTATATTATTATTCTCTATCTTCAGTGTTTTACCATTTAACCTTTTTTGATGAATGATGAAGCTGTTTCATGGAGTAATTGCCATCATTTTGTTCCTAAAATTCAAGTACTCTAGTATTAGGAAAGCATTACCTCTATTTTTTTTTTGTTTGGTATTTTAAATTCTTGTATGTTAGCTCCAAATACTGTACATTATTTGAAAATTCTGATATATGGGTCTCTAAAATAGTGATTGATATGCACTGATTACACCCTTGTTGATTTTTCTAAAAAAAAAAAAAAAAAAAAACCAAACAACCACTAACTAACATGACCTCTTGAAATATTTATGTAGCTTACGTAATTAAAAGTAATTTCCCACCAAAGTTAATGATTAGAACTATGCCTTATGTAAAGCAAAGAGATAAAAAATCAATCAGAAAATCTCCAACTCTGTATCATTCTTCTCTATAGCCAAGTTTCTACTGCACATAAAATCCTCAAGACAAAAAGGAACCGTAACCACTGTAGTGATGTCTACATTTTCAGAAGATTAGAAACAGTAGCTTGTGGGAATGAACTGTTCATTTCAGTGTGCTAATGTTATGCTAATGATGATGCTTATAAATGCTAACAACTCTGCTGCTCATCAAAGCATGCAGAAAAAGAGAGGAAGTATCATATTATGAAGACATGTGCCAGCATTTTCTAAAGCTTGTATGTATCTATGATGGCCCGGTAAGACTGCAGCAGGTCAAAAGTGAGTATCTAGAGATGTTTATTTTTAACTGTTCATGCCTGGGCTTTGAAATGACTTAATCTTGTTTTGAAGGAGGGATTGTCAGCATCCAGAAATCTGAAGTACTGCATTTCAAACATTACTGCAAACAGTGCAGGTTATGTTAATGCCTAATTTAAGATTTATTTGAACTTAAGTATTGAATATGTAAAACTAGTTTATTTTTGAAATTACATTATTCATCTCCTTGCTAAGCCTACTCCCATACTAAGTCCTTGAGCATCCTGGTCAAGATATTAGAATCATAGAATGGTTAGAGTTTGAAGGGACCTTCAAAGGCCATCTAGTCCAACCCCCCTGCAAGGAGCAAGGACATCCCCGACTAGATCAGATTGCTCAGAGCCTCATCCAACCTGGCCTTGAACGTTTCCAGGGATGGGGCTTCCACCACCTCTCTGGGCAACCTGTTCCAGTGTTCTACAACTCATAAAAATTTTTTTCCTAATATCCAACCTAAATCTACCTCCCTCTGTTTTAAAACCATTACCCCTTGTCCTATCACAACAGGCTCTGCAAAAGAGTTTTTCCCATCTTTCCTGTAGGCCTCCTTGAGGTACTGGAAGACTGCTATAAGGTCTCTCTGGAGCCTCCTCTTCTCCAGGCTGAACAGCCCCAACTCAGCCTGTCTTCATAGGAAAGGTGCTCCAGCCCTCTTATCATCTTCATGGCCCTCCTCTGGACCTTCTCCAACTGGTCCATGTCCTTCTGATGTTGGGGGCTCCAGAACTGGACACGGTACTCCAGGTGGGGTCTCACCAGGGCAGAGTAGAGGGGGAGAATCACTTCCCTCGACCTGCTGGCCCCGCTCCTCTTGATGCAGCCCAGGATGCTGCTGGCCTTCTGGGCCGCAAGGGCGCATTGCTAGCTCATGTTGAGCTTCTCATCCACCAGCACTCCCAAGTCCTTCTCCTCAGGGCTGCTCTTGATCCATTCTCTGCCCAGCCTGTATTTGTGCCTGGGATTGCCACGACCCAGGTGCAGGACCTTGCACTTGGCCTGGTTGAACTTCATGAGGTTGGCATGGGCCCATCTCTCCAGCCTGTCAGAGTCCCTCTGGATGGCATCCCTCCCTTCCAGCGTGTCGACGGCACCACACAACTTGGTGTCATCGGCGAACTTGCTGAGGGTGCGCTCTATCCCACTGTCCATGTCACCGACAAAGATGTTGAACAGGCCCAACACGGACCCCTGAGGGATGCCACTTGTGGCCGGTCTCCACTTGGACATCGAGCCATTGACCACCACTCTCTGAGTGCGGCCATCCAGCCAACTCCTTATTCACCGAGTGGTCCGTCCATCAAACCCATGCCTCTCTAGTTTAGAGAGAAGGATGTCGTGTGGGAATGACTTCATATTGCTAATGAAGAGGAAGACATGAGTGACATGTCCTCTCAGTGTACTTCATCCATTTTTATTTACTATTGAAATGAACTGTTTAGTGGTTACATTGATTATCTGGTGCGGCCTGGCCATTTGGTGTTTGGAGCAGTATGGTGTTTTTTGGATGGAAGAGTCAAAGTTGGTTTTTTTTTTTTTTTTTAATACTGGAGGCAGAACAATTGCCATCTTGCAGCTGATGTATTTTTTCTCACAAGGATGTATCACTCTTTCTGTATGCAAATGTATTTGTACAGACTTAGCTCTTGTGAGTATCTGGAAGCACAGATGCAGTGTTTCTATGTATTTGAGAGTAAGTACTGGATATTAGCTGATCTAGGGAAGGTGAGGATTAGTCAACAAAATATGGGTATATGTAACCTTGATTGTTAAAAGTTCTTTTATTTTAAAATACAGTGCTTGTTTAGATCACTAATGTATTTTAATTGTTTCCATCTTTCAAAAATATGTCTAGCAAGTTCAGTTTCTAGTTGTTGTTACACAAATAAACTGGTATTAGATGCATTGCTTTCTTCCTTTCAAACATACTTTCAAATTAGTGCTTAATGTGGTTTGAAGATTTTGCCAACATATTCTTCCAGATCCTTCTCTTGTATGAGGGTGGTTGATTACATCTATCTTTCTTTTTCGGTTTACAAATGCCAGTATATTCTGAAGAATGCAAACCCTGGGACCATTTGTCATCACACTTTGATTGTAGTTCACTTCATTATTGTATGTAGGAGGAAAAGCAAACAATTAGATGCCTGAAGGGGGGAGGGGGGAAACTGAAGTGTCAGGACATGCTAAACATTCTTATTGCATTGCATACTTTAATCTCCTATTGTTTTCCCATTGCTTTTAACACTTACCTGCCTGGATGTGACAGATGTTTCTAAGTTTAAAAACAAAACGGAACTGTTTGGCTGAAACACTTGATGTAAACATTCTTGAAACAAACAAGGTCTAAGGGCTACAGACCTTTAGGATTTAAATGATTCTATGAAATTAGGCAGAGAATTTAATGTAGGTGCAATAGCATACAGCACTTCTTAGCATGATCTTTCTGGGTTTAAGTTGTTTTTTTGTAGACCAGGTACCTGATTTTTGGATTCTGAAAAAAGTTCTTTCAGTTTTCATTTGAGTGAGAGCTCAGTTTTCAATAATCAGATTTGCTAGGTATAGATGTTCGGTTTGTGGATTTACTCGTATCCAAGCCGTATTAGGATTAACAGTGTAGGTAAGCATCCTTAATCTTCTCTGCAGGGCTCCATTCAGCAGATGTGTTTAGAGCAGCTTCATAAGATCAGACTTTGTATAAACCATTGTGGGAACAAAGATAGTTTATGAAAGGCAGGTCCAGCTTGACTAACCTGATCTTCTATGACAAAGTGACTGGCTTTGTGGATGAGGAAAGGGCTGTGGCTCTTTTCGACCTAAACTTTAGTAAAGCCTTTGACACCATTTCCCACAGCATTCTCCTGGAGAAACTGGCTGCTCATAGCTGGATGGCCAGGCCCAAAGAGTGGTAGTGAATGGAGTCAAATCCGGTTGGCAGCTCGTCACAAGTTATGTTCCCCAAGGCTCAATATTGGGGGCCAGTTCTGTTTAATACCTTTATCAGTGATCTGGATAAGGGGATCAAGTGCACCCCCAGTAAGTTTGCAGGCTACACCACATTAGGCAGGAGTGTTGATCTGCTTGAGGGTAGAAAGACTCTACAGAAGGATCTAGACAAACTGGATTGATGATTAAGGCAGACTGTTTGAGATTTTTACTGGGTCCTGCACTTGAGTCACAACAGCCGCATGCAACACCACAGGCTTGGGGAAGAGTGGCTGGAAAGCTGCCTGGCAGAGAAGGACCTGGGGGTATTGGTTGATAGCTGGCTGAATATAAGCCGGCAGTATGCTCAGGTGGCCAAGAGTATCCTGGCTTGCGTCAGAAATAGTGTGGCCAGCAGGAGTAGGGAAAGGGATTGTTCTCCATGTACTCAGCACATATTGAATACTGTGTTCAATTTTGGGCCCCTCACTACATGAAAGACACTGAGGTGCTGGAGCATGTCCAAAGAGCAACAAAGCTGGTGAAGGGTCTAGAGAACAAGTCTTTTGAGGAGTGGCTGAGAGAATTGGAGTTGTTTAGCCTGGAGAAAAGAGGCTGAGAGGAGATGTTATCATTCTCTACAGCTACCTGAAAGGTAGTTGGGTGTTGGTCTCTCCTCCCAAGTAACAAGCAATGGGATGAAATAGCCTCCAGTTGCACCAGGGGAGGTTTAGATTGGGTATTAGGAAAAACTTCCTCAATGAAAGGGTCATTAACCATTGGAACAGGCTGTCCAGGGAAGTGGTTGAGTCACCATCCCTTTTTGAGTCACCTCAAAAGAGGTGTAGATGTGGTGCTTAGGGATGTGGTTTAGTGGTGGACTTGTCAGTGCTAGGTTAACAGTTGGACTTGATCTTAAAAGTCTTTTCCAACCTAAATGATTCTATGAAATTAGGCAGAGAATTTAATGTAAGTGCAATAGCATACAGCACTTCTTAGCATGATCTCCTGGTTTAGCCTCAAAGCAGCAGTTCCAGATTTTGAAAGTGTTGTGTATGGTGAATGAGGGGATATTGAGACCAGGATAAATGCACATTCCTCTGAAAACAGTGAGAAAAACTCAAACAAAACAGTAGCCTCAATGAGTCAAGTATAGTGTCCATTTCAGTGTCACTTTTTCCTGTTCTTCAGTTGTGCATCCTGAAACAAGCTGCTTACTGTAGAGTCACTGAAATAGGTGGTAAAGCAGTGTAAGGTAAACTCTATTCCATCTGTCCTTCTAATAGGCATTTTCAAAATGACACTTTGACAAAAGTGCAAACCAGAAGAACTGTGAATTCGATCTGTGCCCACTAAACTAGTCAAGGTGACAATTCCAAAAGAAAATGTTATGTCATGGCTGGTGGGGTGTATACACTGCACAGAAGAGCAGAACTGAAGACCTAGCTGTTCTTGGACATTTCTTCTGAGTGTTTGTGAGGTACTTCTGCAGGCTGATAAAGATTACTTCCCTTTTAGAGTTAAGGCTTCAAGAGTGTTGTCCTCTGCTTAATCTTTTCCAGTTCTTCATAGTATTAGATCCTTAAGTAGTGAAGGTAGCTTACTGGATGCCCTGCACTTGGCCCTTTTTTCAAGACTGTTTTTGTTTTTTTTTTTTTTTCTGTCAGTGGTCTGTAATTTTGTATTCCAGTGACTTTGGGAACTTTTCTTAATTTGACTATGTGGAAATAGGGGATATCATAGCTATTTAGTGGCTCATTTTGGAGCTTACATACAGTCCCTTGCTTGTATAGCAGGATTTAAATGAGAGAGATATCTGAAACAGAAGATACATTGGCCTAGAATCTCTCTACTGCTGCATAGATCACTTATCCTAAACTGAAAAGACAAATTTGAGTATCTTCCTTTGGCTGATGCTTAGTGCCAAAAGCACCTAAAGTTCCTAGTTAACTAGGTGGGTTTTAACCAATATTAACCAGCATTCACTACCTGAACTACTTCAATTACCCTTTAAATGAACATCCATATGCATGCAAAGTTCTGCTAAGAGCCTGTTTACAGGCTTAGAAGCAAAAACTCTATGTTGACTCAAGCCCCAAACCTGACTCTTCCTATGGATACACCAAGCTGAGGGAGTCCATTTGTGCTAATATAGGAACTGAAGCTTTAGGAATAACAGTCACTGAATCATTTGACAGCTTGGTTTGATGTGGCACTTGGGTGAACTTGGTAGGGAGACTCACATTCACTTCCATGTTCATTAGATAGCCCTTTAATGCATGAGCAGGAATTTCACTTGTTCAAAGAACATCTGTCAGCTGGGGTGGAACTGTAAACAGGCTTTGGCCAGAGCCCATCTTCCCTGCTCCCATTGAGTGACGGCTTTTGTTTTTTAAAAAGTAAATAAGTGATTCTTAGTCCAGAAGCTGGCCTAGGGCCTGCTTCCCCACCCGTGGCTTAAAAAAAACCAACACAAAACAAAACACAAAAAAACCCCATGCTTTTTCAAGTTATGTGGGCTCAACTAGGGAGCTCAACTGCCCTGAGAATCATGACTCTCATAGCTTGGAAAGCATTTGCACAAGTTGTCAGTTCTCTGTTCCTGACCCCTGTTTTTGGCAGCTCTGCAGTTCCTGACCAAAGTGCAGGAATGCTTTGGCAGCTTTTTGGATTTTCCTGATGCTTCTGTTGACTACAGTGCTTCCATCTGTTGTCTTCGGAGGCTCATGTCACCTAGAAGGCATAGATTATTATTATTTTTTCTCTTTTCTTTTTCCAGCTCAGGATTGCCTCATTATGCTTAAGAGGGAGAGGAAAAATTACTTTTTTTTTTATTCTTAATTTTTATTCTAAATAATGTATTAAGGATTGTACTAAACCAAACCTAAGAGATGATGGGAAAATAACTTGGATTATCTATTTTGTGATCCCTTTGATTACCCTGCTTGGGAAAGATGTATAGAGTGCTCTGTCAGGAGCACAGAAAACTTGTGCACAATTGAACAAAACAAGCAGTCACTCTTACCAGACCTCTAGACTTATAGTCCCATAGCTTGACATTTGTTTGCCTTCCAGCATTTAAATATCTTTGAAGCTTTGTTTTTAACTCTGTAGCAGTTGTCTTCTCTGTTTTTCTCACTAGGACTGTTCTACGAGTGCTTTTCTTTTTAAATTATTTTTTTTTAAAGCTGTTACAATGCAATTACTGTTTTTAGACATGTTTTGGAGATGCAGTTCTTGCCTTCATGGACTCCTTTTATTTCTTATAATTAGAAGTAGGTCAGATCAACATAATTGCATCTTGCTTATTCAGTTTTTCATTTAAGAGTTCACTATGCAACTTCCTTGAATTCACTTCAGAGTATGAACTGAAATAAAAATCGTACCCAAAACAGTATAGTATAACAATAGTTGGCTTCAGCTCTTTCTCTTTGTGAGTGAACGGTTGACTTCTTCATTTTGCTCAAATTTTTAGAGTGAAATAGGTACTTTATAATACCTTTTAATATCTGTTGCTGTGATCATCCTCATCACATGGCCATTGTTGGCCATTGTTTGGTATTGAATCATAATCGGTTGTGGAGTAACAATAACACTTAGGTGTAGGAAGAGGAGTTAAAAATGAAACACCATGCTCAAATGAATGACTATTGGTATTGCTTTCAAGGAGTGAGATCTACAACCTGTGAAAGAAGGGAGTGCTGAAAGTCTTATTACCTGGGTCCTTTAACAGCTCATTAGAAAACAGAGGAGACTAGAGTAAGAAAATGACCTGTTAGGTTACTTCTAATTCAGTTTCTATGACTAAGCAACCTCACAAAGTGAATTCCCACTCTTAACCATGCAGGCGTAGGCATGCAGCAATACAACAAAGCACCAATTAAGCAGGAATACTAAATTGTAAAAAAGTTATATTTATTTCAAGATACTTGAATATTGAAAAGTTATAGCAAATGGGCACGAGAAGATGGCAAATTGTCATTAGATTTTAGCTGTAGTGTGATTTCCTACTTTGGTGCTGTTGTGAGATAAACTGAACTTCTCAGAGGGGACCGTACAGATATGCAAGGCAGAAAACTTCTGCCTTGTCTGGAAGAACCTCTGTATTATATAAGTTTTACATGTGTTGGGAACAACAGTTTAAAAAAAAAAAAAAAGGCTTTAAAAATCAGTAAATGGCAGCAATGCCAGAGACTAGTTGAAAAAGTTAAGAGCATCCAGTCCTTTTGGGAATAGATGTTCTTTTCATGTGAAACATTAAGTTGTAAATTGTAGGAATAGCAGGGTAAGTTGTATGTGACTTTATACAACAGGGCAATCTTTTTAATGCTAAGCTTTTGTCCACATAATGTGAAAATAAATTGCATTGTATGGTTCATAGAAATCAGACTCAGAAGAACACAAGATGTTCTGCTGGAACACAGCTTGGGCTCCTGGTGTTTGAGAGCATAGGTAACTTCGGTATTCTTAGTTGACCTGACTTTTATAATTTGTCAATATCAAATCTTTGTAAACAGGCAGTGAAATTATGAGTGAAATCATAAGTGAAATGAAAGTAACTTGAAAACATAACAAACTACACAGCATTTTAACTTTTCTGATGTTCAGGTCCCAAAACTTTGATTTGTTGTTAGAAAAATCAAAGTATATTGCACTCTATCCTCATGTCTAATGCTGGCTAGTCAAATATTTTCCTCTTGTGAATCTAAATAACCACTTCTATAGATTTAAAATTCTTGTAATAAAATTAGTCAGAATTTCATTTAAAATTAAAGAGAAAGACAGAAAAGCTTAGTGTTTTATGCGTGTGTAATTTTTCAAAGAATAAAAATTATGCAACACTGAATGGCTTCAATCTGTCCATAGCTGTACTGAATAATCTAATGATGGTACATATTGGGAAGGTCTAACACAAGGGAAATGGTAGGGGAAGCAGTCTACTGAAGTTATCTGGACTACTTGCATTGAAGCCATTACCTGGACTTATCCCAGAGTATTACAGATTATGTTCTTAGGAACATGGAATATGCTTTGTTTGCATAAGGAAGAGACTGCAGGGCCCGGGAACTTTATTGACCAAGATTAATTTTGAGGAATGTAAATGAGAATCAGTTGCTATAGTATTTTAAGTATCTTGTAATTTACTTGTTTCATAGTGCTCTTTATTTTATAGTTATTTCATATTCCACAGTGTTTATTATAAAATTAGTTTATGTTTTTCCCATGAAGGCTCAGAGAAAATATTTTTTAAAACATACGTTGTTATATAAGTGTATGTTTGTGGGAACTTCAAGGAACTTGTGCAGACTTGCTTAATCATCCTCTGGAGAGCAACAACGTGTATTTCCTGTCTGCTTCTGTTACTTGATGGTGTGCCTTAAACAGGCACTCCAACCAGGAAGAAAACATCTCTGAACCAACAGAAAACACTTGAAAATGTAAGGAAAAAATTAAATAGCCATGTGAGAGCAACTCTGTGTAAATAATAAAGTAATCCTTGAATGTTGCACACTTGATCTATATAACATAATGGTAAAAATACAGTGTGCAAGTTTCTCTGGCCTTCAGCATAGCTCAATGAAAGCCTGATGCCAGCATGGAAGTAATTTCCAGATACATGATTTAATATTTATTTTATTTGGCTCTAAGGCAGTCATGTTCACATGTATCTAACTTCTTAAAAATAAGAACAGTTTTGTAGTTCTTGAGATAGCAATTGAAACTGAAGATTAAATCTGTACATTCAAGTGTATTAGATACTCTTTAGATGTGAATATGGAAAATATGTTTTTAATGGCTGAACCAAGAAAAGAAAAAGGTAAACTGGAACATGCGAGTTGGTATTTAGGTAGCATACTCATATCCCCTGTGTTCTTTTCAGTAATGTAGCAAAACTTACTGGTTGATGACCCCCTTTGAGACTGTCCTGTATAAAACAATCCCAGCCTTAGAAAATCTTTTTTCATAAAACAGGGAAAACTGCTGACTAAGTCACTTTCTCCTGGCTGCATCTGTAGTATACCTCCAGTTTCTGCTCTAATACACAAGATGTGTTCAGTATGACTCTGTCTCTTTGAATCTAATTTCATGCTCCTTTTTCTAAAGCAGAGTTATTAATGTTTTCTCATTCTTTAAGTGGTCATTGGAAACAAAACCGGAAAGGTATAAGGGCTGGACACAATCCTAAGACTTCCATTTCACACTGTACTTCAGTGTTATAATTTAGAGGTCAGTTTTCACGAATGTGCTGTCTTTGGTCAGTATATTTGAGATGTCAGTACTTCTGTTGTTGGGTAGCTAAAGAACAGTTTAGAATGAGTCACCTTAAGCCAGCCTCTGTCTTGTTAAAACACTACTTATTCCTCTAGCCCAAATGTTTTTAATCTCCTGTTCCTAGTGAAGTTACTGAAGTAGTACTCCATCCTTCTCTACTTGTCAGAACTTACCCTTGTCTTGAATGCTTATTTCCCTTTGGTTTCTGTGGAGTCACCCTTTAGATTTTTCTCCTAGGTGTTTTTTGTTTTTTAGTGTTAACAAAGGCAGATCTTTTTAATTTCTTCTTCCATTTCAGCCCTCTGACACTCTCATGAGACTTTTTAAATCCTGTTTCTTCTTACTAGCTTTTGAGCAGTCTTAACCTACAAACACGAGTTTTAAGTATTGTTTCTATGCTGTGACTTGTATCTCTTTACTTCGGACCTCAAGTGCTTCTGTCTAGCTTAAAATCTAGACTTGTTACCGTGAAGTATCAATGTATGGTCATGATGTCTGAAACAGGTTTGTAGTCCACACATTGTAAACCTCCTCTTCATTCTCTCTTGATAAACATGAACTACATCACTAATTCTCTGGATTAATCAAGCCCATAGCTGTGATATAATTTCAGACAAGATAGGCAAGATCCTTTGTCTAGGTGCTTGCTTTCAAATCTCACCAATCTATTTGCATAACACTTCTAGGATCAGGCTTCCTGGTCACACTAGTGTGTAAAACACTTTCTGAAGGCGGCTGTCATGTCTTAATGCAAGATCCTTTTCTTTGGAAGGAAGAAATAATATCTTGCGCTTTGTTCATTCAGAAAATGCACCTCTCTTGCTGGTAGGAAGTATATCAGCATGGAAGTGTTTGGGGACTTCTGTTCTAATTGTTCTGGTTCCCGTCTGTATTGTATGCCTCCAGGCCTTGGAAGTTCTGTATCCAAGGGGAAAAAAGCAATTGTGTGTGCAGCCAGCAGCGAAGGCCAAATCAGGAAGTTAAAGGAAGATCCTCCTGTCACCCAAAGAAGAAACAAAATTAAATTCAGAATACACCTTTTAATGCAAACAGGCCACAAAGCTGCTACTGCTTGTTTCATTACCTTCCTCAGAAGAAAGGGGAGGCGGTGGGGGAAAGCAAGCTGTGACATGTACTACGAATTACTCTGGCAAGACGAAATTAGAGCCAGGAAGAAATAGCAGAGCAGAGAAATGCAAGAAAATCAAAGGAGAAATGATGGGAAAGTCTTCCTCTTTTAATTCGCAATGTTCCAATTGCATGTTTTGCTGTTTAAAGGGTACCAAGGCAATAAGTAGGAATTTTCTTTTATAGATCGAAAAGAAAAACCCAACTCAGGAAATAACTCCTCACCACTGATTACTTCCAGTATCTCTGGAGTTTCCAAACTGCATTTGCCAGTGTGCATACTTCTAAAGAAAAAAAAAAAACCAAACAAATAGTGGAGGATATTCCCCAATTTCGCAGCTCTTACATAAGAACAAGCCTTTTCCAGTATACATAAAATCTCAAATACCTGTGAGACAGGAAGCTCCACGCTCCCATGTTTACTTCTTCCTTTCACCAGATATTGCACCACTTTACTGAAGTGACAAAAAAATGTCTTGGTTCCTTTTGCGTTTTGGAGAAAGGGAAGAAAGTATTTCATTATCATTTTGGCTTTCAAAGTAGCACAGGGATTGCAGTGTTAAGGAAGAATTCAGCTCTGTGAGCCTCCCTGTTTTCCTTTAGCTTAGAGGTGTCCTTTTATTTGTGGCACCTATGGAGAAGCTTGAGCCAGAACCCAGGAGTGACAGCAGTGCTCCCCTGCCCTTCAGACCATTGCCTCTGCAGCTTGATTTTAATTACTAAACTATTGTCATAGCTGACACTAGCATAGCTGCTGCCTTCTGCATGCTCGCAGGAACATGCAGAACATGTAATTCCAACAGAAGACCCAAATGAAATCTGAGATTTGAGTTGTACCTAAGCAATAATTGTAATAGTTCCACTTCTAGGTGTAGGATGCTAATTGGGTGGTATTGATATTGTACTAAATGAACATGCATCATTGAAGTCTATTGTTGCATCGCTTTGTTTAAATATGTAGTACATTGCCAGCAGCAGCATGCTGATGGAAAACTGTCACAACAGCGATCGCTACAATCTGGGAGTTAAGTTTGACTGAAACATATGTCTTCAATTTTAATAGCTCAGCTTCCCAGATGCCCTAGAGGAGAATATTGCCTGAGAAGGAGCTTTTCATGTAAGAATAATTTGTGTTAAGTAGCTCAGTGATCTGTTTGTTAGGTTAGAGCTGACAGTTTGTTTATATTTCTAAAGGGGTATGATGAATGGGGGAGAAGTTGATGCTAATTAGCCTAAATTGTTCCTAAGAATGCAGAGCACTTTGCCAGTTTCATTGTTTCTGTTTCTTTGCACATTTTCAATAATTGAATGGAGCTCAGACCATTCATCATAATTTTAGGTAAGATGGAAATAAATGAATATAGCATAGGCCAGCCTGTGCAATGGAAGATGTCACTTAGGAGGTCAATTAGGTAAGACATCAAACTAGGACTAATGTATCATTTTCTAATCCAATTCTATAAATATAGCAAATAGGAGTGTTTTAATCTAAGAAATTAATTCTTGCTGTCATGATACTAGTATTAAGTATTTCTTGCAAAGCTGCTTTGTCTTATTAGCATAATGTTTTTATCTTAGACCTCAACTGTTACCTGAAGGTGTGGACCTCTGACACTCCATATGACAAAATGTGCTACTTTTCAGTATATTGTATATTGGGTACAATAAATCTAAAAAGTCTGCTCTTGGGAGAACAAAAACATTGGTCAGGTGTGATATGCAGGAGGTGTTAGCAAAAGGGGCTGAAATGAATCGGAGGCATGGCAACTGTAACAGTGGAGAAACCTTTAATACTGTTTGTCTGACTTTGGCATGTTGTACTACCCTTTAGTTTTAGGTTTAGGGAACGTAACTCTGCTCAAATTCAAAACATCCTATCCATACACAAAAGGATAATTTTATAAGAATGTATGTTTTGTATCGAACATTTTCCTTGATAAATTGAAGATAGAATTGGGGGGTGGGGTCTTGGAATGTTCTGTTTTCAGTCCTTATACAAGACCATTCTTTTTTAATTTATGCACATATAATACCACAGGAAGAGATGGTATAAATTTGTGGACTGTGGAGAATGAGTGAACATTTTTGAATCAGGATCTTTAAAAGGGGTGAAATTTGAGTATGATTAAGTTAGGAAAAAGGCTCGCTTACGGCGGAAGTCAGAGACTCTGTATACATTATAGGCATGTCATGGCTTTTAAAAAGTTATGTTAGACTTCTATACAAATTGTGAAGGAATTTGTATAACCCCAAACAAAGTTCTGTATGGCTCTGAACTTTTGCAAAAGTACAAAATAAAATAAAAAGGAGTGAAATAATAATAGTAGTTAGTATTCCGGTCAGGAGTGAGTGTTGCTGTAGGGCAGGCTGGTAGTTTACACTGCATGGGTGTTTTGTTGGTCACTAATTTTCTTGGAAGGAAATGATCCCATGGCTTATGCTATCCGCGTTTGTGCATATTTGCCCTATAATTGGCATTTATTAAGGGGACTTTTGGTTTGATGGATGACTGTCAGAGTATTGCCTGCTAGCTTTGATGCAGATTGCTTTTACATGAGGTTTTTTTTTTTTATATATTAACTCATTAGAAACTCTGCTCTGCTTCAACTTGCTCTTTATTTACCTTCTGAAAATGTGAGACTTTTCAGCCCAAGTTTCAAGGAATTTAATAGTTTTATTTGTGTACCAGTGTTTTAATTTTGACAGATGAAAAAGGTACATAGCAGAAAACACTAAACTTCCAACCTGTGAATCTTAAAACTTGTAAGAGGGTCATCTAACCATCTTAATTAGTTATCTTTGAAATGCTAAGCCTCTGGCAAAGTATCTTGAGTTTATAGCATTAGCTTCTGTGTTACTAAAGTCTTTTTAAGAAAAAGAAAAGACAAGCAAAATCCAGTTCCATAAAAGCAGCAGGTATAGTAATATTTTCACAGCAAGTCGATATTCAATGAACATTCAACAAATCCAAGATTGATGTCTGAGACATATTAGTGGTTTCTTCAAGGCTGGATTGATTTGGCCTTTTCCTGTAATATATCTGGGACATAGGACTGTTAATTAGATTAATTAGCTATAACGTGATTTATAAGGCAGTTATAATAAATCTGTGGTTACCAGTGTATTTAATCGCATTGCCATGTTTTGATTTGACATTTAGAAAAGTATACTAAAGGAATGGAAGTTGTGCATGCTGACACTGTCACTTTAAAGGCTCTTTTAATAAAACATTTTCTCTACAAATAGCTGTGCAAAGGAGAGCTGTAGCTTGCTGCACCAAGCAAAGCTTCTCTTAGTGTGAAGAAATAATTGGAATGTTCAGCAGGTTAAACTTTTCCTCTGAGTTCACGTCACAGGAAGGAAATTTGATAGATAACTTCCTATGGTTTGTTTTCCATTGTTTACTGCCTGGATGTTTCAATAAGGCACTGCACATCTTGTGCTTGTCACCCTTAAAAACAAAACCAAACCAAACCAAAAACCCAAAACTGAAACAAACAAGCAAACAACCAAAAAAATGATGAAAAGCCAAACTTTTTTCTTTTTTTTTTTTTTTTTCGCGAACTCCCAAATTGTTTTCCTATTTTCCATTGATGCATGGTTACACTGTGTAACTGATTTCTTACAAGGCATAGTAAGTGTAACTGTAGAAGAAAAATAACTTTGAACCTTGTAATACGGTATTGCTTGGATCTGAAGATTCAATGTAGACAATTGACAGAGTAACACAACATGAGTCTGTCTTTTCTGCAATGCAAGAAGTTTGTGAAGGATCTAAAATTTATTTGGATCGATCCCAAAATGAAATGATCGATTTGTAAATTACTTGTGCATATTTTTTAGCCTACTTGAATGGATTCTCTGGACCAACTGACATGCTGGATTCTAATAATTTGTTCGAGAGTTTGCAAGCTGACCGCTTTTTTGCTTTTATGTTGTAGCTGCTGTAATTAACTGTTGCTGTCTTAAGTCTATTTGAATGTGACTTTTCTGTTAATTACAACTAATCTTGACTCTTTCTGTCATGAGGAACTAATTTCTGTTTCTAGTAATAAGATTTCTATGAGTATATAAAGAACATATTAACCAAATATAATCCTATTCTTATGAATTTGTAAATTAAAAGGCCTATTAACCTCACTGAACTGGAAAAAAGTTCACTGACAGTGTTTGAAATGTTCAGCTTACTTTTATTTATTTTTCATGGCTTGATATGGTACCCACAAGATATCAATGCCAGAAGAAACTGAAACTAAGTGACCAATTTTTTTTTGTTTGTTTAATTTTAAAAATTAACTCCATCTTTTACCCTTGCCTAGGGGTGGTAGAGAATGGAGAGCAACAGATTTGGCAGAAGAATGTTTACCCATGATTTAAGCTTTTGAGTTCCATCCTGAGAGGCTCCAAATACAAACTTGAGTTTGAATTACTAATGTTGTTGTGATGCTAGTGTAAGAGAAGCAAGGTTTATAGAGTCATCAAACTCAAGCATGGAAAACAAATCATCAGTTGTTTATTGCATGCTTGTTTTGAGTAAAAATCTGAGATTTGATTTTTACCGATAAATAAGTGCAGTAACACAAAATCAAAAGTTCTTGCTAACCAGGGAGCTTTATTTTCCCCACAAGGACTATCAAGTGGTTCGTTATTGAACCTGACCAACCACAAGTTGGTGACAGTAGTAATTAGGCATCCCCTTCCTTACACATAGTGAACAAACAAATGATGAAGAGGACAGAGTTTGTTCACATTCATTTACATGGCTTATTTGACTAAGGAGGCTTGCCTAATAATAATGCAGAGGACTGCAAGTTGAATTTTCTGGCTTTGCTTGCTAGTTCAACTGCTGTTCTGCTCCATGGCTCTTTTAGTGTTTGTACAGCCAGTTAGAATGGGACATTGGATACAGACGGGAGAGAAAGGAAGTTTTAGAAGGGCCATACAGTGGGAAAACTGGTCTATTTCTACCCTAAAGCATTTTCCAAGGTCCATCATAAAGATCAGGGGGCTTTTAAAGGGTATGTTCCACAAATTTTCTGGCAGAGAAGTTTCTTATGGTTGATCATTCCATTCTTTAATGGACTAACAGTTTTTCAAAGCTGAGATAAACTGTCCTCTACATCTTAATCTCTACCTATCATCCCTTATCGTCTACTTCTGTCTACACATGTTCTGGGGGATACTAGATTTTTTCAGCTCCCTCCTTCCTCAGTATTTCTTCTCTTTTCTGCATGAACCAATGTAGAGAGCAATTCATATGAGCAGGTGAAGGAAAATGGAGCTGGACTTCTTGCAATGGTCAGCTGAGGTTAGGGTCCAGGAAGCTTTAGTGGCAGCTACAGGAGCCATGCCCCAGAGCAATGCATGGTACAAGGAGGCCTCATTGTAAGGTGAAGCATTAGCAGGTTTCAGCTGTCCCCATCAGTCTCACTGAGGTTTAGAACTTGATAATTTATGTTCCTGAAATCCAGGTTATCTCCATTCCTTCAGCCTTTTGAGTTATATTCCTACCTGTGTAAGTCCACACTTGTAACTTATTTGAGGAACAAGAAGGCTGATTAACAATATCAGAGGACTTTTTTAAAGGTAACTACTGTCCTGGCTAGTTAGTATGTCATGTGTTGAGTCAGAGCTAAAGCTGGAGAATAAGGGCTTTTTCTGGCAATGCTTATGGTATAGGAAGGGGAAGATGCCTGAAGTGCACATTTCGGTCAATGAGTTGTTTTCTCTTCTTTAAGAAGTTTCCCTTGAGTTGTTCAAAACCTTGCAAAAGATATCAAAGGACGTGATTTTACTTACATGGGGACAACAAGTCCCCTCTGGCACCACAGGAGTTGAACTGAAATGGGGTCTTCAAGTACACTGAGGTAGTGAGAAGAGGACTTCTGTCACCTATTTCCTTGTGGGGGAGAGACATTGACAAGCTTACCAAGACCATGACTGCTCACTCAAGACTTTTTATTTCTTTTTTCTTTTCTTGAACAGGCATCTTATACATAGATGAAGTCAGGCAGGTGATTCTGCAGCTAGTTTTCTTCAAACACCTGACACTAATTATTTGCTGTGTAAATGACTGACAAAGAAGGGCCATATCTGCCAAGTAAGCCATTGCTATGCTCTGAGAGCAGAATCCGTATCTTTGAAGTAAGGACTTTTATTCCCAATAAACAGAACAGTGAAAGTGGAAATGCAGAGGATGAGATTTATCTCTTGCTCCTGCTGAGGAACTAGGAACTTCCAGCAGCTTCAAGTAGCTGGACTTTGGCCAAAGAGGATGAATACAGAAGAGTATCATTTTTTAGCCTCATAACTGAGGCACACTGATATGTTGTCAAGAGTCACGAGTTCCCATTTTAATGGGAATTTGTGTTACAACATGTATAAAAAATGCTGAAACTACTGGATCTAGAAAGGAATTCCACACTTCCTGGCTTTTGGAGAAGTGCCTCAAGCACTGAGGTTAGTCTTGAGTATCTACTCTCTCTTTGCTCTAATAGTCTTTGCCTAAAAGATTTCAAGCTGATGAGTCGTGGACAGAGAACTGTGGACAGATAGGTGGGCAGTAGGGGATCTTAGAGCATCACATATAGAGGATGCAGCACAGAAACAGACTTCATCTGCCTGTGTAGCCTGTAACTTACCAAAATGTAGATTCTGGTGTGTGTTGTCAGATGTCTTGGGCAGAAAGCATTTCTGAGAATTTTTTTTGAGTACCCAAAAGGGAGCAGCCTTCTAGAATGCTTCTTGGGGATCTGAGTGTAAATTGCTGTGTGGGTCTAGCTCTCAAATCATCGTGCCAGTGATCCCATGGTAGGGATTTTTCTCTTTAAATTCTTTGGTGTTCAGGTAACTTGCTACTATGGTAACCTGGCAAACCATGCACCAAAAATACTGAACCTACCATTGGTACAGATATGTGTGAAAATTGTCCTTGGAACTTTGCACAGAAGTTGCTAAAGCTACTACTGTGTGGCAGTAGTTAAACAAAGACTTGTAAAATAAAACCTTCAAACATTATTTACTAAAAGTGAGTTTAAAAACAGTCCAAATGTTTCATAGGTTTGGTTGAGATGAAAAGAATCCAGTGTGAGTCAAGCTTTGAAAACTGTTTGAAAAGGAAAATTTGAGGTGCAGATTTGAATTTGATATAAAATCACCCAATATATGTGAATTCAGCCTGAAATGACCAGATCCATGCTAGTTCCACCTCCACTCCACTATAAAGAAATGTTACAAATTCTACATTTCTATGTACCATGCTGCCAATGGCAAACCCCATGTTTCACTGGCTTTTCCAGATGTAGGTATGAACAGTAATGGCTTTAGAAGTAAAGTTAGAATTAAAACAAAGCATTTACTGGTAGGGAATTAGAAAGAGAAAAAGAAGCATCAGTGCTGTGCAGCTGTTTACAGCACAGCAGCAAACATGCATGCTTCCCCACCCCCCTGCCCTCCCCTAAGACTATACAGAGAATCTTTCTGTCTACACTACCTTTGCTTGCCTAGGCACACAGAAGCTATGTTTAAGCTAGTAGACCTGGAAGCATTTCCAGCCTCTGGGGTCTGGGCATGTCCGACTCTGACCTCATCTCATGTTGCAGCAAAACTTGAGCACAAACCAAGCCTTCAGCCTCACCCTGCAGCCACGTATCCCAACAGTGGTCTGAGACCCAGCTTTCCACCAGTTCCTTTCTTCTTCCTGCTGTCCCCCCAGGTGCTATTGATTGATGGGAGGGAAACCTGAGTAAAAGACCAGATGGGAGCCAGACCATGCAATAAGCTGATCAGCCTGATCTGGGTGATCAGGAGATCAAGGTACATGGTAACAGAAAATGTTCTGCCATAGGCACCCAACTTAGTAGCCGAAGTACAGCCAGAAAGTCAGTCATGAGCAGGAGTCGCTTGTCTGCCTCTAATCTAAGCAGGTAGAAGAAGTTACTTATGATGTTACTGGGTATTTATCAACTAGTCTGTGATTGTGTTCTTGAAGGCTTCAGGTATGCCTTCTCACTAAATCACCAGCAGGTTTAATTTTGTATAGTAGAGGAGAATCCATAAAGCTATATATAATAGTATATCTTCAAACAGAAGTGAAATAGATGCATTTGTTACATCTTGATGTTTAGGATTACAGGTTGAATCCTTTCTTACAGATGGAAGAAATGTCAAAGGAGAAACTCTTTGGTTGTAGAAGGCTGTAGTCACTTCCACAGACCAAACCAGTGAAAAGAACTGCATTTGTCAAAAAGAATGTTTTCTGCAGGTTATACTTGACTGGGAGACAGTAGTATGAAATAAACAGCATGATATCTGTTTATATAGAGTTAGTTACATATGTACATCAGGAAGTAATAAAGATGTAGGAATTCAAGTCTTCTGAAGAAGAGTAATTTCTAGCAGGTTTCTAATGTGCATATTTTAAAATCTAAGTTATGCTAACTAGTATTTATCACTGTTAAGGCTACAGAGATTTTCATAGGGCTGTATTAATAAGTGAAAAATGGAAGATTGTGTGGGTTAAAGAAATAAGGTGAAGACTTTCAAATTTGGGACCAGACAAAAGAAAAAAGTTACCCATTTGAAATCTGGAGAACTTTACAATGCTGCAAGTAAGTAAAAGCAGATGTTATAAAGTTTAGAAAATCAAGACATTATTTTCCTGTTTCCACTGAATATTTCTAAACACATTATAAATAAGCTTTGAAGTAGTACAAAATACTGTGTTTGTTTTGCTGATAGCATCTTTTTATAAAAAAAAACTTTATCAACGCTTGTTTAAGTTATAGACTAAATGATATCTGTGTGGTTAAACAACTGGCTGTATCCCTTGCAAGTACAATGCTAAACTACTTGCAGTGTCTGAGTTCTTCAAAAGCCTATCTGATTGATCTTCTGAGTTTAATTTTAAACAGATTAAATACTGTCTGTTTACAGAATGTAAAAATTAAAGTAATATTTTGCAAGTTCCTTAAAAGAATATGATTTTCTTTTGTTGTAAAAAGCAGTTTTAAATCAATAATTTGTTCTAAACCACTTATCTAAGTCACTAAGTCATTTTGGGATGTCTGGCTCATTGTTTCTAGGTATGTGCTTTAATTTCAATAAGTTCAGAGGTTTTAATAAGCAAATTGATTTATCTTGATCTATATTTATGATTCTAAAGGCACCTATTAAATTTCATTAATCATGCACATTAAATCTTTTATGTGGTTCGATTAAAAAGTGACCGCTGAACAACAGACTTGCTGAATTGCAAGGTCTGTCTGTTAGATGAAGCAAAATGTTTCCAAGTAGCAATCGTGTATTTGGGGGTGTGCATATCAAAACAGCATGGGGATTAAAGGAAGACTGAGATTCCAAGTTAATTGAATTATATCCAATTAGCAGCCAGGTTTAGTCTGAAAAATAGTCTTAAACGGCAACATTGTCATTACTCAGTGAGTCCTGAGGAGATTGGCTGTTGAGAACAACAAAGGAATTAAGCAGTCTTGATGCTTATCACACTATGTTAATATTCATCACAGTATTTTGATGTTTCTTCACACTCAGTGACTTATCTTTTTAATAGCACTGGTGTCCTGAGCTTGAGAGGGGAAGAAGAAGGTGTATTTTCTTTTTTTGCCATTTCCAGTGCCAGTTTCCTGGTGAGCAGACAGATACCCAAACTGCAGCAAGCACTGGTTTTGAGTGGCTGATCATGTGAGAAATACATGGACTTAACGTTCTTTACTTACCTGCTTGATTAGACTACAGTGTCAGAAACTGTAATCTTACTCTCTTACAAGATTTTTTGACCTGAAATTTTAATATAATGATTGAAATGAAATGGTTTTGGTTGGCCTCAGAAAATTTTTCATGCATGTAGATTTGTCTGCATTCCTAAATGACAGAGGAGCAAGCACCCCTGATGCTGTATTCCAAGAGCATATATACAGGTGCAAATAACATGTGCAACACAAGCAAATTCCTTTCAGGTTATTTTAGGTGGCTATATCTGTGTTAGTCATTCTGGGCTCTGTATAGTCCTTAGGTATAAGTAAATCTCTTTTAGGATACTTGTCATCTGACCTACTCTAGCAGTCTGTCTTAGGGTGAATCAAACCATGCAAGACACTGCTTGTTTCTCTGACTACAAAGTGCATCTGATCAATTATCTCACAGACATCTGTGTTGGTTCAGAGGAACTTCTTTATATGAACCCACACTTTGAATAACTAGTTTCCTCTATTTATTGGCTACTTCTCTGAATTCCTGTAGTTTTTAAGTAGGGCAATACTACTTTTTTTTTTTAACTTAATCCCTCTGTGAGTTGCTTGAAAATTGTCATAGCAGAAGTTTCTAGCATAGTAGCACATGCAGATTTGTGACAATAGGCTCAGGATTGCCAGAGAAAAAAATTACAACTATGTGAACCCTTTTTTGCTGCCAGAACCAATCATGTTTTGATATATAATCAGCTCTTAATTACCTAGGGTAACTTGGGATAGAGAAGAGGAAAGATTGGAATAACTTCAGTAAGCAAAGCCATACGAAACAGGTAAACTAAGCCGTAAGAGTGTATGCTGAGGGCTTAATAGAGCAATGGAAGAAAATTTTGGTGACCATGACAGTGGACATGAAGGCACTTAGCCTAAAGATGAGACACGGGTCTGTACTGGTGCAGCTTCTTCTGGATTAAAGCTCTGTCTGGACATAAAATGGCTCAGATCTAAATTATTTTGGAGCCTGTGCAACCTTGGTTCTATTAAACAGCCACAAAAGACTTGGGAGTGCTGGTGGACAAGAAGCTCAACATGAGCCGGCAATGTGTGCTTGCAGCCCAGAGGGCCAACAGCATCCTGGGCTGCATCAAAACGAGCATGGCCACCAGGTCAAGGGAGGTGATTCTGCCCTTCTACTCCGCTCTGATGAGACCCCACCTGGAGTACTGTGTCCAGTTCTGGAGGCCCCAACATAAGAAGGATGTGGACCTGTTGGAGAAGGTCCAGAGGAGGGCCATGAAGATGATCAGAGGGCAGGAGCACCTCTTCTATGAGGACAGGCTGAGTTGGGGCTGTTCAGCCTGGAGAAGAGGAGGCTCCAGGGAGACCTTGTAAAGGGGGCTTATAAAAAAAGATGGGAGAAACTCTTTAGCAGTGCCTGTTGTGATAGGACGAGGGGTAATGGTTTTAAAATAGAGGGAAGTATATTCAGACTGGATATAAGGAAGAAATTTTTTGCAGTGAGGGTGGTTGAACACTGGAACAAGTTGTCCAGAGAGGTGGTAGATGCCCCATCCCTGGAAACATTCAAGGCCAGGTTGGACAGGGCTCTGAGCAATCTGATCCAGTTGGAGATGTCCTTGGTTCTTGCAGGAGGGTTGGATTAGATGATCTTTGAAAGTTCCTTCCAACCCAAACTATTCTATGATTCTATTAAATGAGCGGCTGTTGACTGTTTACTATCAGTATTGTTTCATGCACAGTGCTGTGTATATTGCATCAGTGAGAATGTAGTGCATGAAACACTAAAAAAGGGAAAAACTGTATTTTCTTTCTATTAATGTAATTATCCCCTCAATATTCTTATAACTCACAGTATATCTGAGATCTGCATTTCAGGACAATTGTGATGTGTCTGCAAACTGCATGTTACTTCATTTAATTTTCATTAATTCAAGTATGTACTTTTCTGAAGCCAAGTATTCACCAACCTGCAAGCAGCAGGACCTTTCAATCAAAGCATCACCTGCACTCCATTACTCATCTAGTCATATTTCCATAGTTTCTCTTTTCATTCACTCCTTCACCTCTGTGATAAGACAGCCTTACTGGCATACCAGGTAGGTCAAACCATGGCGTGGCATTAATTTTCTAGAACTGTAAGCTCTGTTGGTCCCACTTTCCCTTATGTCTGTAGACTATTTAGCACTAGGAGCCCTGAGCCTGGGTTTTTAATCCAAATAGTACAAGTACCCAAGATGACTAAGGACTTGAACGAAGCACAGCTTGTATCGCATATGCCAACTTTCAGCCATCGAAAGGTAATTTAATTTTACCTTCTGAGAAACTAAATTTTGGGTTTAGAGTCATAATGATTAAAAAAGTTTGGGAGGAAAAGATGAGTGTTCACAATATTTAGGAAAAACACATACTACTAGGAAAATCTCCATCACTATATTTAAAATTATTTTTTTAAACAGGGAAAGTTGTATAAGCAATTTTGTCGTAATTTTTTAATGAATAAATTCTATTAGCATTCTTTGTCTCTTCTTGCATGAATTAGTTCATTGCATGATTTAGTCTTGTTTTCAGAAAAGAAGCTCAGAACTCACTTAAATGAGAAAAACATGTAGTCCACATGTATTAATAGTCCTTGTCTCACCTTTAATCTTCACAAAGAAATGTGGGTCCACAGTCATTGATGGTTTTCCAGGATATTTCAGATATAGATATATAGTTATTGTACAATAGTCCATTTTAATAAAATTACTAAAATATTTTGAGGTTAAGAGCATTGTTGCTGCATTCAGAAGCTAGCCTTATTCTATTTCAGTGGTAACAGTAATCAGACTAAGTTCTATAATCTCTGCTGTTGCAGAGGCAGAGCACAGTAGAATACTTTCCTTTTTTTAGTGTATTATAGTAGATATCCTCAGCTTCATGTATGTATGTATCACATACATTAATGTTTACACAGATGCTGAAATAAGTGAAGATGTCACATGTAATTCATACTGGTCTTTGGAAGTACGGAATTTCTTTTTGATGCAACATATACCTCTTCACACTGTGCCACGTGCTTCAGTGGGTCATGGTATAAAACAATACATACATTCAGAGAAGCATGGCCAGCAGGTCGAGGGAGGTGATTCTCCCCCTCTACTCTGGCCTGATGAGACCCCACCTAGAGTACTGTGTCCAGTTCTGGAGCCCCCAACATCAGAAGGACATGGA
This sequence comes from Chlamydotis macqueenii, assembly GCF_036417535.1. Classification (NCBI taxonomy): domain Eukaryota; kingdom Metazoa; phylum Chordata; class Aves; order Otidiformes; family Otididae; genus Chlamydotis; species Chlamydotis macqueenii. Next base: position 27,590,215 of record NC_141560.1, read on the forward strand.
CCAGTTGGAGAAGGTCCAGAGGAGGGCCACGAAGATGATAAAAGGGCTGGAGCACCTCTCCTATGAGGACAGGCTGAGAGAGTTTGGGCTGTTCAGCCTGGAGAAGAGAAGGCTCTGGGGAGACCTGATAGCGGTCTTCCAGTACCTCAAGGGGGCCTACAAGAAAGATGGGGAGAGGCTGTTCAGTAGGGCCTGTTGCGATAGGACAAGGAGTAATGATTTTAAAATAGAGGGGGGTAGATTTATATTGAATATTAGGAAAAAAATTTTTACAATGTGAGTTGTAGAAGGGAAGTATATTCAGACTGGATATAAGGAAGAAATTTTTTGCAGTGAGGGTGGTTGAACACTGGAACAGGTTGCCCAGAGAGGTGGTGGAAGCCCCATCCCTGGAAACATTCAAGGCCAGGCTGGATGAGGCTCTGAGCAACCTGATCTAGTTGGGGATGTCCCTGCTCCTTGCAGGGGGGTTGGATTAGATGACCTTTGAAAGGTCCCTTCCAACCCTAACCATTCTATGATTCTATGATTAACTTTTTCTGCAACAAGACCTGCTTCTCACCACTTTCCCTGAAAGCATTTGCCTGTCATTCTGGACAGTTCTGGAATTACCCTTCCATTCATCATATTACCTTCAGCTCTTGCCTTGAAGGACATCTCCAAAAAGCTTCCCATATGGAAGATTCTGCTGTGACTTTTGAAATGCAAAGGGCTCTCTGCTAGAAGTATGAACTGCATCTAGACATTGTGATGTGTTTTTCATTACCAAAAATCTGGGCCTTACTAAATAATAGGGTAGATTTATTAAGATTATACACTAACTGCACATACTCTCTTTCTTTGACCCTTTACAGTGAAAAGATGAATTACTGCTTATAGTTTAGAACATCACTGCTTAATATTTTACTCTATATGTATTTTTTAATGTAATTTTTTCCTTCATTACTTAGGATGTATTTTCTGTTTTTCAAGCTTGGATATTATATCAATGGGTCCTGTCTTCTCATAAGTTTACAAACTGATTTGTTGGTGTCATAGAAAAGGGGGTTGGTTTGTTGTAATGACAATGTGTTGTTCTGGCACACTGTTGAGGCTGCTAGAAGAGTATCATTTTAAGAAGATGGAATGTTTGAAGGCATACAAGTTTTAACAAACAACAGGACAAGCGAAGAGAGGGATGTATGAGGTGGAAGATGTGTCAGAAATAAAAGTGAGACAATTTATTTTGTAGCCTGGGGGTGAGGTTTTTTTTTCAAAAGGGCAAAGGTAATTAAATTTAGGTACATCTCACTGATCGATGAAGGAGGAGATGAACATCGTTCAGAGTTGGACTGTTAAGAGATTTTGTTTATTTATTGAAGAAGACTGTGAAGACATCTGCAGTTGCTAGGTAGGAATATGTGAAAACAAATAAAGTCAATACCACTTTGTAACTTATTTTCCATTTTGTAAATGACACAAGTCAAGATATCTAGTATCTGTCTTGTATACTTTTAAGAAGCGGATTCAGTTCTGAAGTCCTTTTTGGAGTACTTTAAGAATAACTTCCAAAGCAAGCGTGAACACTGCTACTGCTTTACTTCATTGAGATATGCTTAGTTATGCATTCCTACTTGAAGTCCTGAAGTCCTGTCTGGGAGAGCTAGTTATGAAATACCTTGACCTGTATCTCCTTCACACATAGTAGTGGTGCTTTCACACTTTTCTGTTTCTTTTTTTTTTTTTTCCTGGAGGGTAGAACAAGATAATGTAACATCCCTTTTATGTGTTTATTTCTTGCTTGTCATGTGTGAGATGAATCTTATAAATTATAAAGTAACTTCACAATCTTAAGGCATGAATGAAAAATTATGGAGAACCCAAGAGTGCACACTAACTGCTGGGTAGATCTTCTGAATTAAAAAAAAAACCCAAACCAACCCACGATAGTCAGGCCCCTAAGATAGGAAGCTCTTGGATACAGTAACAGTTCCAACACTTCCAAGTATATATGCATTTTGTTTTCCACATACATCTTGGTAGTTTTGTATACTCAGGTACACGGTTTATTTTCCTCACAGTAGTTAAATCTATCACTGTTCTTGAAATTAGGTTTTCCAAAATGATATATGTACAGTTGCATCCTAAAACTGAGCTAGGAATGCCAATGTTTTTATCATGTATGGTGTCTGCCTTAGATCCTGGCTCTGGTGGTGATAGCTGTTACCACCACCACTGCTGGGGTGAAAACGCTCTTGGCTCTGGTATTTTTGTGTACTTATTTATCTTGCTTATCTGCTTGTTTATTAAATGTATTGGACAATGTATGCAGTCTAGTAAAACTATTATGAACATGCTGCAATTAATCATTTTGTAGTGCTACTTAAGAAAACCTGTTTCATCGAAGGTGGAAAACTTTACATTCCAGCTTTCCTCCCTTAAAGTTCCTAAAATAGCCTCTACAAGCAGTTAAAGTCAGTAATCAAATGTGAACCACTTCAGGCAGTCAGGGGTAACTGATTCCAAAACCAAAGAACCCTTGCTTGAAAACCTTTCTGGTTATTCCCAGCTATTTGTATCAGCTAGACTTGGACCAGAGTCTTCTGCTGAATTGGGCTGGGGTGGAGGGGAGGGAGTTTCTTCAGGCCCACCTCTTTACCCAGACTCCCGGTATATACGTGTGTGCTGCTTGGTGCTGACAGCCTCTTCATTCACAGAAGGAAAAAATCCAGTCCTAACTGCATTAGCATATTGATGCTATAGCATTTCATCACAACTTAAGAGAGCATCACATAGCTTTATTTATATGGATGGATAAAATGATGTTAGGGCTGTAACTTTAAATTAGACTAATTAAGATATTTGAGGAAGAGACAAACTTCAGTATTTCTTAGACAGTTCTGATAAATTTAATTTATTTACTTCCTAGGAAGACAATTGTTTGTATGGAGGCTCATATTTCTGGCTATCAGTTGTGTGGGAACTGATACTGTAGTCTTTTTAGACTATGAATTCTTCACATGTTTTGCTAAGTATTTATGATATAGAAAAGAGAATCAAAGCACTGTACCTGGCATATGCATGGAAGATAGTAATGCCATGTATGTTCTGCTAGATTTTGTTTCACATTTTTGTTACTGCAGCGAAGATGATAGTAATGCACAAATAAACTGAGTGTTCTCAGGCAGCTAATTTAATGACCAAGCATCCAATCACCTGATTTTATTCAGCTTTTCAGCTTTTTGTCTGAAAACATGTAGCATATTAAAGATAAAGTCCATTCCATTGAAGTTGTCCTGGTAGTCTGTGAGGCCAAAAAAAAGATAGCAGACAGCACACTGATAAATTCCTGGTTGGTTGTTTGCTGAGAAGAAATACAATATTTTATACTAAAGATATGAGCCATGACTTTCTGCACGGATACACTGCTTTGCTCTAGTATTAGGGATGACAAAGGAGAACATAACTGAGGCAATCACAAATCATCCACCAGAGTAGGATATTTTTCAATCAAAAAAGTAGTATAAAGCTCCTCCTAAAGATACTGTGATGGGAGAATTGAATATCTGGGAAAAGTCTAGGAATATATCTGAACGATTTGACCTGACAAACTGGTCATGTTATGATTCATTCTTAGTCTGAGAGCTATTTGCATAGATTAGTTTGCCAGTTATTGAAGAACTTTTTTTTTTTTTTGAAGGGTGGGGGAGGATGTTTGTGTTTCAGTTTGGGGTTTTTTTTTTTTGTGATTTGTGGGTTTGGGTTCTTTTTAGTAGAACCCTTACTTCTATCCTTTCTCGTGCAAGGATGCAGACTGTAGATTTTTTTTTTTTTGTAAACCAAGAAGTAATTTCTTCTAGAATTTCTCTTGATTCGTCTATTAGTAGCACATCCTTGGGCTGCTATAGAGTTCCTCTCTAACTACACTGGCTAGGGGAAATTATGTTCATTCTCAATTGCCAAAGCTTTTATATATGCCACATGTGCAATGGTGATCCCAATGTGACAAATTGCAGAGTCATCTGATAAATTGTATTTACATCCACCTTTGACCACCTCACCTGCTTTTTGCAACTAATCTACCTCCACTGGGATTTATTTGACATTCCAATCCTTGGAGCAGCTTCAAACATCTGCTAATTTGGAAAAAAAAAACAAACCCAAAAAAACCAAACCAACCACCAACCAACCTGCCAAAGAAAAAATTTGTGTCTTTTTCTTAGCCAATGAAGTACTCTCTGCCTCCAAAAAATACACTGGGCTATGTGAAAAAACTGAACAATAATCCGGTATACACCCATGACAAAGTTTAGTACTTTACAAACTTTAATATTTTGGACACTTTTGGCCTTAGTAAGATACACTGTCTGGGTCTGTCCTGAGATACTCAACTTTAACCCTGGATTCTTTTATTCATAAAATTCTGTTGGAAGGCAGTTGATTTCATTTTATATGTGCAAAGTTAGCCTGTGAGCCCGCTGATGTTAGTAGGAACAGTATTAGGCTGCCAAGAACTTGAAAAAAGTCTTCAGTTATGGTGCAGATAACTTTCCTGGAAGCTCTGGCCTGTGATTACTTTGTGTTGAAATTATATTGGTGTCCATTATTAATATTGCCTGAAGGCTTTATGACTATTCAGTCTTTGGAAGACTATAATTTAATTCTAGCAGGACACTGTATTGGCAGTGTTTTTATTTAAGCTGTGATGGCTCCAGGTACTTAATCATAGGCCTATATTTAAACTTGACATTAGGCATTTGCTTCAAAAGTACCCTCTGAAACAAGATGTTAGTTGGCTTTTGAACAACTTTCTCAACCTAAGTCACAGGCCATTTGGTCTCTGTTAATGGCAGATGGCTGATCTTAAGGGGAACATGAAACAAGTGGCTTCACAAAGCAGTTAGATATTTGCAACTGCATTTGAAAACAGACTCTATGAACTGCTTGGTTAATGCTACTGAGGAAAATAGCTAAATACAGAACTTCTAATATGAAAAAATGAGAGCACCAGTAAATACGTGAAATAGTTTGGGATAGCAGCCCGACATCTGTGGTATGAAGAGTTGGCCAAGAAATATGCTGCAACAGGCTGTACTTTACAGTCTACAGTATTCTTGGCTCCAGTATCTTATTCAACAGTAAAAATTAATGTGCAATATAACGTTTGATAGTCACCATTATTGTGAAAATATGATCACATATGGAAGTATTTCATAACCATTTGCAAACATCTCTTTGCTTTTAAAAATGTACTTATGCACTGGTTTAAAATATTCTTATTGTCTAATAGGGAGTGTACTTTTAAATAATTATTTTCTCAAAACTGTTCACCTTACCTCTTCAAATAGACACTTTGAAGAGATCACCATTTTTGTGACTCACTCAAAATGTGTGAAATATCTTGTTGTGCTGTATCAAGCTGTTAAACAGGCCCCTTGCCATCTGAGTACAGTCTTTTTAAAATTGTTGGAGACACTGAGACATAGAGAAGTAAACAAAAAAGAGCCACTTTAATTAACAGTAGAAATACTCAACACACATTTGCCAAGTAGTCACTAGAGGGAAAACACATTTTTTCCACAATAAAATGTAGTTATTGTGAAAAACGCCAGACCAATAAAATTAGAAACTGATGTTTTCTAATTGATTTGTGAGAGTACAGTAAGAAACTGTAGAAATTACTCATTATTGATGCTAAATACATCTAAAATTATAATGGAGACTGCCAGTAAATACCAGCAGTGTTTTTGAACGGGATTTTTCAGTTGTGTCTATAGAATTAGTTTCCACATTTGAAAATACAAATACTGTTGTGGCAAGAACAGGACTCATCAGTAAGAATTTTTTTGATCTGATTTTTTTTAATTTAAGTATCTGCTGCTGATGAAATTCCTATTTGTGACATACATGCACAAAGCTTTCCGTGTTATTTAAAACTTGTTCTAATGTAACGACTTGTGCTTAAGATGGATAGGGTCTTGCACAGGTGAATGTGGCAGACACTGAGATTAATCAATCATTTAATTTCTCTTCCCTTAAAAAGAAGGAGAGGGAAGTTTGAAGGCAGGTAGTGGAGAAAAGGGAGAAGAAAATAATAATATGAACTAATATTGAGATGAAACACAACAGGAGTACTTTATTTTTCTTTATCTTCTGTTGATATAAGATCCCCTGAGATGTAAATATCTTTGAAATCCATTTTTGGCAAGGATCAAATTTTCCTAATGTTGGCATGAGGCAGTAATTGACATATGTAAGGTATCACTTCTGTGAGTACGAAAACATTTATTTATCTTTTCAGTATTTGTAAGTGTGCTTTGTGTTCCTCTGAAAGTGTTCTCTAATCCTTGCTCTGTTTCTTTCATTAATTTAAAAAACATCTGGAAAGGCAGCAAGGAATTCAGTATTCTCAATTATTTCAAATTGCTAAGTATGCATGTTAGCATATATATAAAAATATATGTATGCATATTTAGACATATATACACATATATACTAACATCCCAAAGGTAAACATTATAAATATAGTGCACTACATTATATAGAGATGTAGCATTTCATAGCAACAGTAGAATGGATTTTTTAAGTATTTTGTTTCCCTATTTAGTGTAGTTTTTGGAAATGGAACAGACATTTCTGAAGCAACTTTATAATGTCTAGAGATCCATTGCTGGTATGTAATTTTTCTTTTAGGTTTAACATATTTCTGCTGTTCCTGGAGATCAGGGGGAAACATTTAGCTGTTTACTTAGTTGTGCTTTTAACCTGCCATGTGGCAGCAGAAGCAAGGAAATTTCACATTCTGCACTGTGCTGTCAGCTTTAAAAACAGATCAACAAGTACAGGGTATCAAATTCACACATGCGTTTTTCCATGGCAAATAGGGGTTACCCTTAGTGTAATATTAAAAGCAAAACAACGCGATCAAAACTGTTTTGAAAAGAAGCTACTTTTAGCATTGACTTCTCTGCAAGTAGCTTGCTTGGTCGCTTCTTGCTTAGTCATTATGTGTTGACATAATTTCAGTTATTTGATAGAAGGATCCCTAAAATCTTTTGAGCTATCTCCCAGCTAATTTAATTGAAGTCATCTGTTGACCAGTTCATCCATCTTGATTCACTATAACGTAGTTGAGAACATTACTCAGTGCATCATCATCATAAGCACTGCATGTCTGGGACATGCGTGTTTGTCACGGTGTCTTTCTATTTTGGATCATTTGCTTCTCAGCAGTATTCCCAGCTGTGCTTCCCCTTGGCTCACTGTGAATGGGTTGGCACAGTTGTAAGCATAACCTATGTAATGAGCATGTGCACACTCTTAGCAATCTTCCTAGGAAGCTAGCTAGATTTAAAAATACTGCATCTCTGTTCAGCTGCAGCTTGATGTTCAATGATACTAAAAAATTTAGATTGTGTAAAACTCTGTACTCTATATTGGAGTTAATTGTAGATTCTTGGTGTATTTCTATGTAGTTTTCTGTTTCTTCTGTGAGAAATGGCTTTCTTAGCTGAGAGCTGCTGTTCCCCCCAACTCATCAACCCTGACCCCCAGAAAATTGAAAAAAGAGAGAGCAAAAGTGCAACAGGGCTAGCAACAAATAGGAAAAAAGAGAATGAGAATGGAAGAGGAAGAAGATAAAACCTGATTTCTTTGAATTGTTTCTTTGTTTTGATTACAAATTGATCCGTCCTCCATTAAAATGAATGTAAGTACATTAGAATTACATCTACTGAAACTGGATTCAGTTGTCACTTGCTAAATTGCACTTATTTTCAAATACCTTCAACATCTTTTGGAATCGAAAATTGTGAAATATTTTTTTGATAAATGTTGATTTTAAACTGTTTAAATTTTCAATTTTAGAATAGTATTGTCATCAAATGCTGAACATTTCATTTAAATTACTACAATGTCTTTTAAAAATAATATACCTTTTGCTGTTTGTTTACTAAGGTTTTGATATTTTTCTCAAGCAGTGAATGCTGAAGGATCTGACTTGTTTTTTCTGCCTTGATCTTGATGTTTAAATGCCATAGTACTAGGGTTAGAAATACTGTGCAAGTGTCTTCATACAACTTCCATGTTTCATTACATGGAAACACAACATTCTGATTGTAGTTTTTGGAAAACCTTAGTTTTGAACATATAAATTCAGGGCCGTAACTGCACAGTCCTCGTTTATGAAGCCTGTTAATGAATACATATGCATTTTAATTTTGTTCCACAGTATGATGATTACTCTGCCTTGAATTTCAATAAGTGTTCAGGTAAAAAAAAGCAGATGAAAATTATTTCTTTAATATAACATATTGTGGCTTTGGAAGAAGAGAACAGTGATGTTTTAACAATAAAATGTGTGGCATTTCCTGTTGGTTGAAATTTTGGTTTGCTTACTAAGTTAATATTTAATGTTGTCATTGGCAAGGCAAACTTCTGTAGGAAAATATCAGTGTGAAATTTACTAGTGAGATGGGAGTACAGGCCATAAAAATTCTCAGTTTCCCTTTTAAAAACTTAATCCTTTTGTCCAACAGGAATGAATACAGAAGGACTAGAGGTTTTGAACTTCCCTCACATCTGGGTATAGCAGTGTATTTTGACTCCAAGCACAATAAAACAATCGTACTTGCTGGTGGTATATGACATAATGACCCAAATATGTTTTTAAAAAATCATTTATTGCTGTACATAAACAGCTAAGTTAGCACAAGGGATGATAAAATAACATTGGTAATTCTTCCTTTAGCTGGGAACCATTGGTGGCCCATTAGGATTCCAGATGTAGCCATGTGTGCTTTTCCATTTGTTTTCTAATGTCTAGTGCTTGGGCCCTTGGTACCTTGGCTGTGGTTGTCAAGCGTGTTGGCTTTTCAGCTTGAGGTCTTCCTGGAGAAACACACTGGCCTAGCTAATAGCTATAAAGCAGCTTATTGTCTTGGGCCTAGTTTGTTGGGACTAGCCAGAGTGAGGGCAGCTGCCTGTCAAAGGTCAAACACCAGCTTGACCGAGTTTTCTATGATAAACACTTGCAACTAGACCTCAAAATCTAGATGTTAAAATATAAATAACAAGATGTTTTAAAATATTATTTAAAAGACAGCAATCTGACAATTCATCTCTACTAAGAGGACATCGGATTACATTCAGCAATTCAAGTATTATGTGGAAAACATTTTCTAATTTCTTTTGCAGGCAATAACTTCAGCTACTAAAATGAAATAGTGAAAGATTAAAAAAAGTTACTAGAGAAAGTAACAGTGATGAGCTCTCTTTGCCTGAAAGCTAAATAAAACCTTCACTTTGTTTTGTTTATGAAGTCTCTTATGCTAGCAGAGAATCAAAGCAAAGTATAGTGAGAAGTACCTACCTTAACATTATCTTACAATGGTAACAAGTTGTGTGGGCATGTCTGGCTTTATTTTTTCTGTATACCTGACTCTTGTTGTCTGTACCATTAGATTTGCGTAGTAAAGTACATAGTGTGCTTTTGTGGAGTGTTATGGTTTTACTTTTCTCTGCTTTAGAGCATACTAAGCATAAAATTGTAATTAATATAGAAATTATCTTAAATAAATTCTTCAGTTTTATGTAACACCGTGAATTGTGGTGCAGTCTAATCCACTTGAGTAGCTCATTCCACAGCTGAATCAATGTGATAGTTGCTTTCTTTGGTTATCTCTGCTCCAGCATTACATTGCTATACAGCTTCAAAACAGAAGAATTCCTTTAGCATGTGAAAGGTTGAAAATTGGCTAAATCTCAGCCCTTTGGCTTTACAAATTAAAAGTCATGTACCTATCAGTAGAATGTTATTTGAGAAGCCATGGAAACTGATAGGTGAGCAAATGTCTTTGTGGATCATTCCATGTCCTTGTCAAGGTAGGATACTGAAATCTGGCCAGTTAACGGCTTCTGCTCTCTCTGTTTCATGCCCAGTGGCATCCAGTGACCAGTCTGGAGATACAAGTGTCATGTTTTGAACTGCTTCTCATAGGAGACAAAGAAATTAAATAATTTAAGAAATCCAAGATGAACGAAGGTGTTTGTTTTCTTTTTTTTAGCATTTGCACACAACAAGCCAGCAGTACTTTGAGGATTCATATCACCCTTGACCTTTCCTGGGCTTAGTTGGAGCCAGCTGCTGTACATCTGGGCATTGACTTGCAGTATTTGTAAGGAAACTTGCATACAGTCACTACTGATAGCCACGTACTGAGATACTGACAGCAGTGTAACATTTTTAGTAAAGCAGCCCAAGACTTAGATGCCATTTTGAATCTTCTTCTGTAGATGTCCAAAAGAAATTCATAACAGGTCTTTCTAGCTCCAACTGGTGAGTTTTAAATAACTCACCTTTACTCTGTATCTTATTACAAAAAGAAGCCTTGGAAACATTGTAGTACGGGATACCGTTCCAGATGTGTCATGAAAGGAGGGAACTCTGTAGTGGGGATGACAAACTGGCAGAATGTTTCTGTTCCTTTTAATAGATAGTCCTCTATTTTTACTTGTACTATAGGTACAAGAAAGAAGTTGGATTGCAGTATGTACAAAATACTAACCAACAGAGGTCATATATTGTTAGATCTTGTAATAGCTGTTTACGAACTTGTCATTTGAAATTTCAAAGTACTTATTGTAAGACTAATCGAATTCTGACCACAGGGGAATTTTGGTAGTGGATGAGCTCATCTTTAAGTTTGTGTGTCAGTATATGAAAGCATAATTTAATTAAGAAGAAAACATCATTGTTCGTGAAATGAAAAACACTATGCAACTAGAACAACACAAAATAAGATGTCAACTTAATGTTGTCAGGGATTAAAATAACTGTTCCTGCATCTCTATGATTTATTTTCTCTGTTCAACATTTAAATATCCTGAAGACAGAAACAGAAGCATTCTAGGGAACTAGTTCATTACTCCTGCATGAAATAGGGAAATAGGAAATAGTTTCCTCAAGGAAGAATATGTTTTTAAGAACTAACAGTCTATTGCGGTTAATATCAATAGAAGTTGAAACTTTTGTGTCAGCCATTTTTGAGGATGAACAATATCTATTTAATGCATATCCAAACCAAAGCTTTTTTTTTTGTTTTTTTTTTTAACAGAAACAAGAGTTGAGGTATGTAAAATTGCAAAAAGGATATTCTTATATTCTTGTTTCATACATCATGTCTGCCAGAATTAAAAGGGGAAGAATCTACCTGTTCTCTGTAAATGGACAGTCTGCATTGGATCCTCTGCCCTATGATAGCCATTGTTGACAAACGGTCAATTTTATCATGTTTCGGAAGAGATGGTTACTTTGGTATTACAGCAGTCCTTATAGTCGCCTTGTAGAACTGCTTCAGTGAATGTTCAAGACTATGTATTCCTCTGCAAGACACCGAATTACACAGTGGAACCTTGTATTAAATAATGTAGAATAGTCATGCTAAAGACCTTTTCTATATTCCTGTGTGGTGACCAGATCTCAGGAAGTGAAACACTGTGGATTGATGCTATCCATACCATAATGTAGTAGTCTGTACTTTTAGGTGAGTCTGAAATTTTAAGCAATAAAGACATACTTTATCTTTTATAGTCTATTTCTGATGCTATGCATTTTGCTCTTTCTGCACAATGATACTCTCCAGCGCTACTGCTGAAAGGCAACTTCAAACTGAAGCTAGTCTGTACCTGCTTCTGCCAGGCAGAAGATATTGAACCACTTCTGGCTTGAGGAAAGATTTGAATCTTAAGATTTGAACCAAGTCTCTAAGGTTTCTCATTAAAAAGTGACCGAGGCTGAGCATTACCAAAACCTCCTTTGTTAGTGATGTTCTGTAAGTGCCCACAGACATGTTTTCACAAGGTCCTGGTCTAGGTGTGCGTATCAAGTATGTTGTGGGTTTGCATATTGGATTGGGCCCCTCATGTGTTTTGTTGCTCTACGTAAGTTTTGAAACCTGAACAGGCTTAAGCAGGAACTAATTTAGCTCTGAAAGGCAGATCTTGTTGGGCACAGAGGTATCACCAAGAGCTTATGGAACCTTAAGCTTAGAGAGTTGCCTTCAGGGTTAGGCAGTTCCTGAACAGAGCTATTTGGAAATGTGTGCATAAAGTTGTCCCAAGTCTTATTTTAGAAGCTTGTATTCTCTGCTAGTTATTTTTTATTTTGTATTTTTTGATGGAAATCAACAGTCAATATGTTAAATTAAGTCACCTTTATTAAATTTAAATGCCAATTAAAGACTTCTGTCAATTCTGTTGAGAGTAAGCCTGACTCAGTCTGTGACAAGGAGTCCTATTTTCACCCTCTCTCGTGTGTATCCTCTTCTTTAAAGTAAGTATTTGTTATACACTTCTATGAGCTGAAGTGCAAGAAGAAAACACCCTGTTAATGCATAGTTGATAATTGCCTTTAGCTATGACAGCACTTGGTGTTATTCGTGGATCCAGAGTGTGTTTATCCCTAAGATGATGTATTAAGCAGTAGGTGATATGACAGTTTACATCGGATGCTGGAGCTGAAGAATGACTTGTAGGTACCCAAAGATTTCCTAGAGCCTAATCTGTGTTTTCTAGTAAAGCCAGACTACTAAAGTTGGATGGATTTGGACTGACTTCATACTGAGGAGCAGCTAGAAAAATGTTTCTGAGGGGTACCTGAAAGTGTGCAGGGGAAATCTCTGAAGCCACATAAGCCAGTAGAGCTTGTTTTGGGTCATCGGCTTCCTATCCTTCTGTAAGGGGCAAGGCTAGAGTCACTGTACTCCTGCTGCTAGTTAGCTGGTGGAGTTATCTCTGATGATCCCTTAAGTACAAAGCATCTTGAGATGAGCAGATAAATTAGAATTATTGTGTCCTTCTATTTCTTTCTGTTTCAATTTAGCAGATTATCTTATGAGGCTCTTCATTCAAAATGGTGGGGACTCCACTTCCAATTGGTTTCTTCTGCAATGCTGCTGGGGGGTCTTTGGCTGGATCTGTGTCTTCATGCTTTTCTTAGCCAAAGTGCCTTTATTGTATGAGTATTTAAACAATGTCAATATGGAAATTGCTCCTTGGCAAAGAATATGCAGAAGGGATTTCAGACTGATGTCTGCCTGTTTTGTGTTACATATTCAGAAAGACTTGCGTAGAGCCCATTCTATTTTAAAAAGAGTAAACAGTCAGTTTGCTACTATTCCTACTTGAGTCTGTCCAATCTTTATTGACATAAAAAAATTTATTAGCACTGTGGTATTTTCAAAATGCTATTTCTGTGGCATACACTCAGTAAGTATCACATTTTTAGAATGTATATACACACATTTCATTTTGGCAAAAGTTTAATTTGCATACATCTCAACTGAGACAATGGGAAACAAAAAAAAGAGGATGTTCTGCTGGGTAAAGTAAGGATACTCTTGAAATGCCTGTTTGCAATTAATCTATAATAACTCACTCTCTGAGTGAAATTATTCCTCTAGTAATCTACTGAGCTGAATTCAGTGTTTACTTGGAGTTGACCTTAAATCACCTGGATCATTTGATTTGAGACTTTCAGTTGATCTTGAAAGAAAAACTCAGGAAGAATAAGCACTTTGATTTGTAATAATTTACTAAGATTGTATTATTGTTTAATAAAATATTTTTGTGTTACACTTGTGTTTTTAGAATTAAAGATTTGGTCTAGCAATGTAAAATAATTGGTACTGACTGAAAAATTGCAACCTGTGTGTGAGGGAAAGCCAATTTTTGTGTTGAATTTCCAGAACAGAAATCCTAGTACACTGCACACAGAACATACATAATGTTTCTTCACTTTTTAGAGATTAAAAATGATGTTCCAGCCAATTAAACACTTTCATGAATTTGTGCACATTTTGATGAACAACAAACAGACCAATAATACCATAGTAATGACATTATTAACATAGATTATTGATTCACATTTCTTAGACAATAAGGGTACCTAATAACCTAAATAAAAGCAACTAATAGAACCACAATATAATTTGGAATTAATAGGTGATCAAGTATTAATTGAGTGACTTCAGTTTAAATTAATCAAATGCCTCTTATTCTTTCTTTAAAAAGTTTTTCAACTTTGAAAAATTAAATTTAGTAGCTTTGTATCTTGTGCTGCTATTCATATGAGAAGACCTTAGAAGAAAGTTTCCTGGGTAGGAATGATTTGTTGTAAGAATCTGGGCAATTTTTCTGCATGTAGTCCAGGGAGTAGGCTATTAAGCCAAGATGTCTTATCACTGCCTCACAAGTTTATAAAGTTATTTTTTTCAGTGTATTTATGTGAAAACATGTTTGGAGTGACTAGAGGTGATGTATCATTTGTTTGACATTAGATATTCTAGTTTATTGTAATTAAATTTTGTGTAATTGTGTGTCAGAAGAATAAATAAATGGGCATTTTAAAGGCTTATAGGTAAGTTTTTAGAAGGTTACGTTTCCGGCTTATTTTTATACAGTGGAATTTTTGATGCTACAGTAAATTAAGAAGTTGGATGATTTTCATGTGATATCCTATTTCACTAATACAGAATAACCTTGAGCCACAGTAGGGCAATAATTACCAAACTTAAATCAGAGACAAACTCAGCCAAACAGCTGTTTTCAGTTTGTTAGGAGATCCATTTGATTTACTCTCTTGGTCAACTTTCATTACTTTATAAGACAAAATTTCAATGGAGATTTTAACCCTGAATTCCCAATCTTGTTTGCTGCCTGCTGTAAAATTGCATGCTTCAACTGTCATGGCCACTCAACATGTCGGGGAGCTACTGTTGTGTTTTACACTGATTCCAGTTTTCATGACAAGTGGTTTCAAGTAGTAAAGGGTGCAGGTAGAATTCAGCCCTAGGCATATTTCCAGATGACTTTTCTCTCCTGTGGCAAAGGAGAGGAAAACGCCTTGTGTAAGATCAGTGTCTTGCACGTTGGTGTTTGTCACCTGAAGTGGCGGATCACATTGTTGTGAATATTTGGCACACAAATTGTTTGACACACAAATTGCCACTGTTTTTGTTGTTGATATTTTACAAGGTCAGCACATCTCTACTATCTCACCCTGAAGTTTCATATACTTCCCAGTACATGAAGTTGCTGTGAAGTTTGAAACTTAATGCTAGCCCCTACCTAGCAGTTAATTCAATTGTGCTTAACCATGTCTGCACCCAACTACTTTCTTTGTGGTTTACAGGGCTATCGTAACACCAATGTGATGTATTGATAATATGGTGATTGTCAGAAACTGTCTTAATGGCATCATGCGTTACTGAAAGGAGAATACAGACATAAAATGTTGGGTTTTTTTCCTGTTTCACACAAATTTTCTTATTTTTATTCTAATATTGCTTATTCTCTGGCTTTTCTCTGTGTTACACTATATGATATTTTAGCAAGTTTTGAAAAATTACTGAATTCATGCTTGAAAGTGAAACAGCTGGTAAAATCAAGAAGTTTCTGATAAGTTTATTTACAACATCAGTTCTGTTATTGCAGTCTGTTTTCTTTCATGGTGGTCTAAAAAACAGGCATGGGAAAAGGAAATGGTTAAATGTATCTCACATCTTTGGAAGTAGTTTAAAACTTACTTTTGTATAAAATTGTTGATATTTTTAAACAGCTTCACTAATAGCATTTCCTGCCCTTTCTGGTTATGTTTTTCCATTTGGAAAAGATAGTGCTATGCCTCATTACTCGTGTTCCTCATCAAGCACACTCAGCAATTCTGTACTCTATCTCTTACTGTCCTGCTTTGGAAAAGTCAACACCTCTGAAAAATGGGGGCTACAAATGTTGCACTTCTTATGGTGGCTGCTTATCTGTGCAGTTGTGACAGAGAAAAATAATACTATATTTTTTTGTCCTCAGAACACTTTGCAGTAATTGGAATAGTAGAATTTTAGTCTCAGCTCGTACACATCACATGCAAATATTAGTTTGGGAGCTCAAAGTTATTAAGGTAGCTGCATCATAACTTTAATCAATGGAGTTTAGTTGTATGGGAAATATGAACGTGTTCTGATGTACAACAGCCAAGTCACCCTATCTCCAGTGGCACTGCATGTAGCTGGGTTGTAGCTTGATAGATAAAGCACTACTGTGTTGTCTCAGGGAGGGGAGAAATAGTTTGGAGCAAAACTAGAAAGTCCAGAATGGGGAAAGGCAGGCAGGTAGCTGATCTCAGTGAAGAGAGATGTACAGCCAGGGTTTCACCAAGGAGGTATTCACTTCCATCACATTGACTGGTTATCAGGCTCTGAGTGGTTCTCTTTTGTTTTCTCAAAGCTCTTGCATATGTTGTGCCACACTTATCCTGTGTAGTTAATGAAAGGCTGAAAGCAAAAGGCTGAGAGGGTTGCTCCAAAAATATAATAAATGAATGTGCCAAGAGATCTCTCTTGCTTTTGAGGAAGGTTAATGTACTCCTCAGCCAGGAAATTTTTCTTTCTGAAGGATTAAGTTTCTAGGAAAGAATCTTTATAGTGTACTCATCCTTTTAGTAAGGCTTCTGTGGAGAGTCTTCAGCCTATGTTAATACTGTTGCATGTTATTGATGCTATTGCTCATAGGTTACACCTGAATACTAAAAGGAGACATTAACAGTGTAGTTAAATTTTGCGGCATTCAGCATCACTGTTGTGATAAAGCTGTGTTCAGTATCAAATGACAGAAACTACATATATAGACTGAAGTTGAGTAGAATGTTTATGAACATCCTGGTGATGCTCTCCAAGACATTTTCCTGTTTGTTATTACGAAGACCTGTTCTTTCAAACATCACCCGATCAAATTTTAAACAAAAATTGGTGTTAAAGCAAAAGAGAAATAAAGATAAGCTACTGAAAATGATAATCTCTTATTTTTATTTATGCATTCAACCTAGATAAGAATGGCCTTTTTATTAGAATCAAAGGAAATGGGCTATTGATCCATCAGCTCTGAAAACTCATCATCCCTCTGAGTGTAAAGTAGCTTACAATAGGAAAAGCCTTGAGCTGGTTAGTGAAGAGAGCAGCTGTCCTTCTCTGACTCTCTGGAACTTTTTTGTACACATACAGACAGGATGATGTGATATAGGGTTTCCTAGTTGTTTCTTTCTACTGCTTTTGTGCAATTGTCCTGTATCGGGCAAGGCTGGGAGGTTTTTTGAGTGCTTTTATTTTTCTAGTTACATGATGAACTGCAGAAAATAGCCATGGTTTTGATCCAAGCCCCTAATCTAATTCCTTACCTCTTTTTATGTACATTAGGTGGAAAGACAGTCGGATCTTCCCCAGTGGTTATTAGGCTCCCCTGAAGCTTAGGACTATTCTGCTTCCCCCATCTAACTGCTGCATGCCAAGAGGAAGCCTAAACTCATTTTTTTTCTCTTGTGCTGTGAAGTCCCTTTCCATTCTTTCTGCCTGCAGTTCATCACTCCACAGTTGCCTCAGCCAACATCTGAGGGCTCTTTCTTTGCTTTCTTAGTTTCCCATATGTGATCTTTCATAGTGCAAACAACCCCCAAAACAAACAAACAAAAAAAATCTTGTCCTGGTTTTACTTAGCCAAGATACCTGTGTTTTAGAGTTTCTATCTTTGCCTAGAGCCAGGAGGGAAAAAAGCCAGTACGGAGGGCTAAAAAGGAAATTTTCAAGAAAATGCACTTTGCTTTTGGTAATTTTTTTTTCAGGAAAGGTCATAAAACATTTTATCTGATACTAGAAGACTCACAGAAATCTCCTTTTCAGAGAGATGTAGACACACTCCACTAAGGTTATAGAATAAAGAATTGTTAAAAGTTTCACTGACATTACCTATAGTAAGAAATAGTTACACATTATTTCTGTACTTTTTCACTTATAGAGAAGTGGGGAAGTTAGAGAGTGAGCTTCTTTGTGGGAGTATCCACAGTGATGACTGAGCGTTCTCTTGGCGCTCAGACCTAAAGTAGGAAAGGAGAAGACAAACATTTCTGTTGTCACAGCTGAACCGACTGATAGCAAGTTGTTTGGTTAGTGGAGATGTAATTTGTCTTTTTTTCTTAGTGACAACTTCATGCCAGAACTACCTACGATCCTCAGGAGCTATGTTATGTTGTGTTCAAGTGATGTATTTGCTAAGTTAAGCATGGTTAAGTTTGTCTCTGTAGCAGTGATACTTACATTTTGTGAAAATTACACTCTAAGCTAATGCCATATTCAAAACTAAAGTTAGGAGGCATTTGAGGGTGGTTGGAGTGAAAGAATAGAAAACACCTATGTATCCTTATTTAAACTGCTTAATGATGCTCATGTAAAGATGGAAATTCCTGCGGGCATTGTTAAATAGTTTAGTGAATATGCAGGAAAACTACAAATTGAGTCCATGCACTAGTTTCCAAATTCTGTGAAAAGGAACTGAACTATGACTCAGAGCAGATCCATTTCAGTGAAGGAGCTCTGTTCTTCTGAACACTAAATGCTGAGAAACACTCACTGAACTTTTACTTGACTGGTTGTTGTAGTTTAGCCCGGCTTGGGACCAAGCTATGCAGCTTCTCACTCACTCTCCCCACCTTCCAAGGGAATAGGGGAGAGATATAACAAAAAGCGCAAGATTTGAGAGAAAGACAGGGAGGGATCATTCAAGTTACTGTCACAAGCAAAACAGACTCAACTTGGGGAAAACTATTTCAATTTATTATTAATAAAACCAAAGCAGGATAATGAGAGAGAACAAAAACAACTTCCCCCCACCCATCCCCTCTTCTTGGGCTTCATTTCATTTCAGATTATCTCCCCCTGAGTGGCACAGGAGGAATAGGGAATGGAGGTTGTAGTCAGTTCATCACATATTGTTTCCTGATGCTCCTTCCTGCTTGGTGGAAGAACTCCTCACATTCCTTCCCTGCTCCAGTGTGTGGTCCCTGTGAAAGACTGTGTCAAATATTTGTCTCAACATTGTCGAAACATCAAACCACCACCTGAACAATGGAACTTCAGTTAAACCATAGTACTAGAGTCTTCCTGTTCTCTTGCAAGCCAATTCCTGTTATCTTGCAAGCCAACTCCTGTTGTCTTGCGAGCCTGAATGCAGAGCTGATTCTGAGGAATTTAGCCCTACCCCCCCCCCTCCCCACCAGCATGCACCCAGAGACAGTAATGGGCATGCATATCACCGCCAGGTGAGAGGTGCATCTAGGAAAACCAGCTCTTGGAATACAATGAGTATGCAACAAAACGAACAATAAAGGGACAAAACCAACCAACATAAAAGGGGAACAAACATCAGGGGAATACACATTGACAGAACCAACATCAACGGAATCAACATCAGAACCAACATCGGATGGATCATTCCCCCACCAAGTGAACTGGACTGTCGGGATGCCGCAGCTCTGTGGTAGTAGCTGTTGCAACTGAAACTCTTTTCCCTCTTTCATTTCTTTCTCTCTTTTCTCTTGCATTTGCGAACTTGTTCTCGCGTAAATAAAGCTACCTGGCGCTTGACTCCGTTTTGAGTCTTAATTCTGTTCCTGAGAATATGAGCAAAACCACGCTCCAGTGTGTGAGAGGTTGGTCTAGCCGCCCCTAGCCTTCCAGACTCGTCTGAGGTTGGCTAGAATGCAAGGGGGCCTTCCTCTCATCTGAAATTGGAGCGTGACAGTCCCTCCCACAGGCTACAGTCCTTCATGAACTGCTCCAGTGTGGGGTCCTTTTCCACGGGGTGCAGTCCCTCCAGAACGGCTGCCCCAGCACAGGCCCTCCACAGGCCACAGCCACCTTCAGGCATCTGCCAGCCCTGGCATGGGGTCCACCATGGGCTGCAGGTGGATCTCTGCTTCTCTGTGGACCTTCATCGGCTGCAGGGGGACAGCCTGCCTCACCTTCGGCTGCACCACGGGCTGCAGGGAAATCTCTGCTGGGAGGAGCATTACTCCTCCCCCTCTTTCTTCACTGACCATGGTGTTTACAGCCATTTATCTCACAAGAAATTCTTCACAATCGGCTCAGGCAGACGCCTCTCAGGTTCTCTTCACATCTCCTCTCTTCGCTTCTCTTGGCTGCCCAGCAGGAGGCCAGAGGGTGAGGGCTGCAAGACCCACAAGGCTCGCACCTCCCCCTCTCTGCTTTTGGCCCTGGCAAGTAGCAGGTCTGCCCTAGACCCAGCCAAGTCCACCAGGCAAAGGGGAGACTTCTAGCAGCTTCTTGCAGAAGCTGCCACTGTAGCCCCTGCCGCTACACAAAACCAGCACACTGGTATGGAATGTCATTCATTGACATTGCAGAACTTTGGCTTTTTGGCTTTTATGAATACATGCATATTTCTTGTGATGCTGTAGATGTATAGATGGTGACAGCAATTTGTTAAAGTCCCTTCTGTGACTATGGTAAGAAAAGACCTACAAAAGTATTTTTATTTTGAAAATCATTTAATGTTGCACTGCAGTCTTTGAAGCAAGAATAAGGGAACTGGTGAAGGTTTCTGTGTCACACATTTGATGGTGAATGGACTGCACTGCAGAATGTTGGCTTGATGTGAATTCTGCAAAATGAAATGTTTCATAGTGCACGTTTTGACCCTTTTGAGGAACAGGTTTCTGCATGCTTTACGTAGTAATGCATTCTTAATACTTTTGGTGCAATTCACTCACTTCCTGGACAAGTCTGATGTGGGATCCTGTAGCTGCTGTTGTTTGATGTCTACGTAGATATACTTTGGGTACTTAAAATTTTCCTGTTCATTCAGTCCTGCTTTTTTAGAGTTTTCCCATTGATGCTGTTCATTCCACCTTTCACTTCACCAAAGAGACTGTGAACCAATCAATCCTTTGTCCATTTGACAGGAGTGCCCGCACTCAATTTATTTTATGACCATGGAGCTTCTTGCATGTGAAAAATCAGGGATGCAGGGAGGAAGGCCACAACAGGAAAATAAATACAGATGGCTGATAGGGAGGGAGAAGAATTAAACTTTGTATGAATGATGTTCTAATGATGATTGCTGATCCCTTTACTTCAGTGTGCCTCATGCCTTATGAAGAAAATGATGGTATTCAGAGAAGTCTCAGGCTTAAGAGTCAATTATATAAAATCCTAAGTAATAGCACTTGGAATGAACAAAGATACTCAAAACGCAGTACAAGAAATATTTAATTCCATTGGCTAAAACCCCTGATAAAGTTCTTAGAGAGTCTCATCGATTCCCATCTGGAAAAAGTCTGCAATGAAAAAGCAGAACCATTGAACAAAATGGGACAAGTTAACAATATCATAGATAGTTTGAATAGCATGAAAAAAAAAGAAAAGCTCTTCTCTAAACAGTAAATGAGAATTTCATTAACAAAATATATAGCTACATTTCAGAAAATTCTGATACCTACTACAGAATTACAGGCTGCTGGGTAAAAAAAAAACCCAAACAGCTTCACAATTTGTAATTTACATGTCAGTGGAACTTAATGTACTTGTGTACTTTCAAGCACTTTATAGAAAGTATAAAATGAAATTACCTTCATTCAGTAGCAATGTCCAAAAACCACTTAGCTGTTTATGAAAGCTTTAAAAATGTCAGAATTATGTTAAAGTGATATTAGCGATGTACTTGTTTGTTTCACTTTAAATAGTTCTGTCTACTCAAGAATGCAAAATTCTGTATTTTTTCCCCAATTCAATATGGTAAAAATCTGTTCAGGTTGAATGTTGGAAGAGTAAACCTGCTAATGACTGTTGGTTGATAGGTGAGAGTGAAGTTTTTCTTATATGTGAAGATTTTGCACACTAACAGAAACAGAAGCAAAACAATAGCTCATTATAGATTTAGCATACTATTTTTAGAAGCTTTAACAGAAGAACTGGATAAGCTTCATGGTCAGTAGAAGACCAACCAGTTAACAGAGCGTAGTCCCTATAAAGAAGGTAAAGACTTCTAGTCAGTGGTTAGCTTTGATTGAAAAACCTTGTTACAGAGCTGTCTCCAAGAATGGGGAATTTCCGATTTCATTTCATGAAATTTGTCACTACGAAACTGGGAATGCTTATATGCATGGCTGTAATTTTATCGTTCTAATGAGAACTTTTATACAGGAAACTTTGCATAGATGACTATATGTCATAGAATACAATGAAAATATGATAAAACATCCGAATTTTTACGCAGGTGCGAGTGAATGTTGGGGAAAGTTGGAGTCACATTCTTTTTTCCATCTTCATGGTAAACACAGTACAGCTATAATTGTCTTTAAGATAAAAACAGTTTTAAAGGAGCATGATTTCTTCCTGAAATATACGTAATACATTGTGCCACCGTTTCAATAACACGTACTAGGCAAGTATTGTTATGAGTTGCTTGTAGTAAGTTGAAGCTCTGTTCTTCTAGGACTCTATGACTTTAAGAATCACTATCTGTTTCTCTGTAGTATTCAACTGGAATGTATTTTTTTAGGCCAACCGTTTTCTCACATTTCTTCACAAATAATCAGCAAATGTAATAGATCACGGGGTTTAATTGGATAAAATGACAATGGCAATTCCAGTTGATAAATCTTATACAAAGTATATTAATCATTAGGTGCAAGTTGAAAAGCTATATTTATATACATGTGTAAAAGTCTGTATACTTTTGTAATTACAAAAGTCAGTGTAGTACACCATGTAGATAGACTAGCCAATAAAGAAATAGATGAATTCAAGAAGCATCTGATTTAACAAATGTCTGTCTTTAAATTGGAAATCTAATTATTTGCCTTAGATTTGCACTGCTTGGGAACTTAATGCAAGTCTATGTTAAATAAACTTATTATTTCCGTTTTTCATTTAACCTGTGGGTTATGGTATGACCAATCTGTTTTATATCCTCAATCAACAGATGATTGTATTTGGTAATAATTTATCAAGAATAAAAATCTGTTTTTGAAACTAATCACCTCATGTTAGGTCTGCCCTTTTTCAAAACCACCATCTGATATTCATTTTGTCTGCAAGACAAACATACTGATGAAAATGCATCTACCACAGGATATAGCGAGTGGAATGAAGCAGTTCTACTCTTTTTATATATTTAGAATATTTTGTTTTCTCAACAGATGGACCAAATTTTAGTAGTAAAGAAAAAAAAATCAATTTTACATAGTACATAAACAATTTTGAACAAGTACATTTTACATTTCTGATTAGCAAAACATCCTATGGAATTTGAGGGTCAACTTGGGCCATATCAGAGAGAGAAGGTTTTACAGGTTATTTTAACTGCTTTCTGTGTTTTACATGCTATGTCTGGAAGTCAGAGTTCTGATCAAGCCTTTGAATTTGGCTCACTGAGTTTAAATGCCAGGGTTTTCTTTTGGATGTTCTCCACGTTCTCAGAAGTGGCTGTTCTTTGAAAAGAGATTGAAAGCACAGATGCATTCATGCACTAAATAACTTCTGTACCATGAAGCCCCTCTCTGCTTAGACTTCTGGCCACTGCCTAATCTAGTGTGATGTTCCTTTAGGCTGTCAGCTGAGTCTTGAAATTATTTATTGGGTCTTTCCTGATCAAAGTTTCCCATAATGCTAAAATATAGGCTTGATCAAGCCAGCATGCAAGCTACATGCGTGAAGTACATGGAATGTGGAGCACTTACACTATTATACTCTGTATACAGTAGTTCTGTGACATTCACTTCTGTCTCAGGAGGTCTGAACTGAGAATACCAAGCTCATTTTAATTTGCAGTGCCAGCTAGATTTAGACTTTTTGACCCTACTGAAATTCTACTGAGATTTTTATAGTGCAACAAACTTATTAAATTTTAAAGTAAATCTCAAAAGAGGCAATAAACTGTTAAAAAGTCATGAAATTATTTTATTATTTTTAATTTTTAAGAACTGCACGTACTGCAGCTGGACTTCTTCCAGTGTTCATTCTTCCCCAGCTACTTTATTAAAACAAATCCAAACAGTTTCCCAGGGAAGTTATAAATTTTTATCAAAATTAGGAAGTTAGGAATTCAATAGTGTCAAGTTTGTATGATAGAATGTTTTTTATACTATCTTTTAGTAGTGAGTTATTCAATGTTGTGATTTGATATCGCTACAGTAACTGGTATTTACAATTCCAAGTAAGGTATTCTGGAGTCAATATTTTACCTACAGATGAACTATTCTTATTCTACACATGTTTGGTTTGTTTTTTTTTTTTTAACAAAGTTCAACCAGCAGACTTTCCATTCCCCTATAACTCTCCCCCTTCCTCCACCCTAATTTCACTGGTGTGTTGGCCACCATGACGACAGGGATTTTATCTGACAAAAAGTTAAAAAGCTTTGGAAAACAAAGAGGCTAAAAAATGAAATACAGCTGTTTGCATGCAAATGTAAACCAGAAGGACTCAAATCCTTTCTACTGATTGGCTGGATTACTTGAAATGTGGCTCATTGTTTCGTAATAATCAGCAGTTATTTTTCCCTATTAAAATGTACACTGACAAAGTATTAGAAACAGCTTTCTCAATCCATTTCCATAAGGAACTGGGAATATAAAACATCCCTATAACTTTCATTGCTTATACGTTGAGGGACCCACCAAAGCAAAACTGCATAGGTTCAAAAATTTGTTTTTTATATGTGTGCATATTAAAAATAGGTTTACGTACTATTTTTCAATACTGAGGAATACAAAGGTATTTTACAAAGTAGCATTTTTGGTTACTGGTGTTGCAGTGAGTAGTCAAATACGGCATCTGCCCTAAGTTCAGTTGTAGCGCTCTCACATATTTAGACATATTTAGATCATATTTTATTGAGAAAGGAAATGTTGGCCACGATTCTGGAGTTATAATCAAGCTTTAAAGAGAAATGATGGGGGATCAATTTCCAGTTGGACACCAATCAAAGATAGGCAGAGGTTTACAGCTCTTTCATATGTCACAACACAGCAGGCCAAAGTCTGGCATTGTAGTCCTCATGCCCAGTATGGTTTTAGGTTTTGGGTTTTTTTAACTGTGTAACAGTAGTTCACCTATACTTGATTGTAATGAAATAAAATACTTAAAGTGTTGTTTTCCTATTAATTTCAAATAATATTACTGTAATATCAGGATTTGCAGAGAAATTGAATAAGCTGCAGTATAAGAAAAGCTAGAACAGTAACAAACAAAGGGAAGACAGACAAATTCTGACCTGCTCTGCAGCCAGCAAGGTGTGAATCTACATCCGCCTGCTCTCTAGCCAAGAAGGAATATACGTAGTTTGTAGTAAATATTCAGCCACACACACAGCTGAATTATAGAGATTATTTAGAAAAGACAGTTCATTTTGTGTTCTATGCTGAATTCCCTTGGGTAGGGGTGTAGGCAATGAGCATTGAGCTCTTGCAATTCTCATTTCTTGGATGTCCTCCAGACTGGAAAGCACTGGAAGAATGGCAGCTTGAGCAGTAGTGTCTTTATTAGTATAAGTTAATTGCTTTTGCTTCTCTATTATAGATTTGGTTTTTAGTTAACACTAACATTTCCAAATTTCAGTATTCTATTTTTTTCCTTTTTTTCCCCTTTCTTTTTTTTGTAAAGCAGCATAGAAGTCTTTAATTTCTGCAAGCGGGTTCCTACTCAGATGAGAATTAAAGGACTGAGGTGATAATTCTGAGAAAGAAATAATTAGTTAGATTTCTTTCAAAATTTAAATACTTGACACTATGGAAAAGTCCAATTATTCAGCTTGTCAGGAGCATGACAAGCTGACTGGGCTGTTCAACTAGATCATTGGCACTCTAACTCATCAGCATTGAAGTCACTTAGTACTTAAGGGCTTGTAAAATTATCTTCATTGTAATGTAGTCTAATGGTCTACCTCTTTCTGGAAGAATTAACAATTAAAATGCTAGTAACACCTCTAATGACACTTCTGTTGTACCTTGATGCAGAGAGTTTTTATGGCGAGCAACAGATTAGGAAGTTAAAACGAGCACATTAAAATGGGTAATGTGCCATGTGTTTTGGTATATTTTATCTTCTAAATGTTGTCAAAGCTCCATGAACAAATAAAGATTTGATTTCCTTACGTGCCTTTTTATGCATATAGGATAGTAATAAATGTACATGTGTGCGTGTCTGCTGGAGAAAGTCCGATCTGCTATGCTGTCACGGGAATTTGCTGCAGGATCTTTTAACAGAGCTGAGAAGAGAGAAGCACCTACTCCTACTTCTTTCCTTAAAACCACGACATTGAGAGAATTGCCTCTCAAGAATATCAGTTCTTTTTCTTTTCAATGTGTCCCTACCTATCATTTTTTTTAGCAATGACTATAGACTAAAATGAATGTGATATCTCTTAACATGTAGTTTGGTTTCATACTAACTGTATTTTTGTTTGTTCAATAATAATCTATGCATATTTATTTTGTAGTATAATACCCGCTTTTTAGATGCTAACTAGGTTGCAGACAGTATGTTTCTCATTCTTAATGAAGTAAAAACTCAGTTTTGATGAAGAAGAAAAAAAATCAGGTGGAAAAATAGCTATTGTTTCTCCTTGCCTTCCACATTTCTTACAGTGAGAGCAGAGTCCTGAGAAATTTTGTATCTAAAATTATTTTGCTTTTATCTTACTTCTTTGGGGTTGAATGTTCCTAGAGCAGCAGGCCTGTATTCATTTCTAGTTATCACAAGAAGCAAAAATATGTATTAAAAAAAAGAATATGCATGTGATACCTTTGTATATGTGTATGCATGATTCTCATTAATGAAATACTGACTTCACATGCACTCTTTTTTAAAAAATAGAAAATAAAACCAAAATATTAACAATGAATGGTTTTGGTGGTTATGTTTGCTTTAGCTCCAGTGCTTTTTATCTGGCTTCTTTGATAAGATTAATATGACCTTACATTCAGCGGCCAATTTCACATTTTGAAGTTTTCACACATGGTTCGAGTTTCTGGAGGTCTCCTTAATTTCAGCCATGTATAAATTCAGTGTCTAGTCTAAGCTAGTTATCTAAGCTTCCTGTATTAATAACGTGCACAGTGAGAGGCATATTGTCCAAAACTGTCCTAAGATTGGTATCTAAAGTGGGGACAAATGTTCTCCCATGGAGCTTTTATCTGTCCCAGTTGAGTGGGAAATTGTTTCCCTAGACGAGATGCCTGACTTTTTGCCTAAGGTGGTAGATGAGATCTACACCATGTGATAAATAACATACTTTTAAGGCTTCCTCAGTGCAAAGAAAATAGGCTAGTGATTTGGGAGAGTCTTATGCATTTAAGTAGCCCAGCTAGCCCTGGTAGGCCTACTCATTCTTTTAAATCTAAACACATTAATAAGTCCATGCAAGATGGACCCAAAGCAGTAAGCTGACTTTGGTTTACTACAGAGTAATTTTGGAGCACTTTACTATGTACTCATTCAGCTCTTGAAATATCATACTGGAGTGTTTGGAAGCAGATATGACTGTGGTGTATTCCATAGTATTGCTCCATGTGCGTCTTAAAACCAATATGCAGAATAAGGAGCTAGTGATCCTCAATTTTAATTCTAGCTCAGACTCTAGAAGCATAACGTTAAGCAAGTTTTATTACTGCTTTACAGTTTAGTCTTCTGTGAGTAGTTTGCCCTGTAAATCAAACAAGCACGTATGCCGAGGACTGAGTACAAAGGGAGTTACCATGGTTCAGCTGATACATGTTAAGTAGTTGAATTGAGATAACTGGACTGTATGTCTAGGCCCTTTTTATTTCTCTAGGAAAGTCATATAGCATCTCTGGTTCTGCCTTGCTTAGAGCCAAAAGAAATAGAGGTAGAGACTGAGGCAGACTAGAAATTACAATCTTGGCAGTGCACAGAAATTCATCTATTTAAGTACAAGCATACTATGTAACAGTTGCTCCCAACATAATTTGAGGCAGATGCCCTCAGTCTGTCCCTCTCAAAACTCAGTTTACAGTTCTTCTCACTATTTCCAGCTGGAGGAACGGCAACAAACAGTCTGAAGGCTTCAGTATTCTCCTTTTCCGTAGAAATGTAGGTGAAAATCTCATTTGCCTCTGGGAAACAGTCTATTTAGCCTGTGTATTAACTGCAGCTTGTGAGAAACTATACGTTATGTTACTTTACTTTAACATTAGATTTCTAATTCATAATGTTCTGAATCCAAATATGCCTGTCTCTGTAATCCTGCTGGGAGGATGGGGAACTGATTGCGTCTCGGATAAATTGGCTCAGTAGGAAATATTCCTCCCTTATCCTCCAAAAACATGCAACTGTTTAGTACCGGCACATTCTCAAAACTTAGATCACAGTCCGCAGTCTCGTTGCAGAGTGGGGCATCTGAAATGATGTGAAGCTTGAATGGCAAGCCTTTTGAGTTTTTGAGTTTTTTAGCCTGAGCTTGTAGGAAGCGGGCAGCTATTTTCTTCTTTGGTCACTGCAGTAGGGGAAAACGCCTAGAAAAAGATCAGATCTGTTGAGAGAGAGGGAAAGTTGACGTTTTCAACAGTGAATTGAAAATAGGGTGAACCTACCTACTTCAGTTTGGTGCTGTGTATGTCTTTTCGCATAATTTTACTAGGATTCAGAAATTCCAGTGTGACTGTGAGGTCACTACTTAACTAGCAACTGGGGTGGACATTCAGAATACCTTCAGCTCTCATTAAAATTAATTGGAATTGAGAGTTCTCAACATCTGGCATCACTGGGCCCATCCTTAACACCTTTGTGAAAGGCCATTATAAATAACATTTTTTAGTAGATGCATAGGAAGTTACGTGAGAGTGTACAACTTTGAGGATATGTTGCATTTAGTGCCTGAAAAGGGAATTAATCATTAGGCTTCTTTACATCATCAATTACTTCATATGTATGTTTACTTTTTCAGTTATCCCTTTTTAATATGCCTTGGCAATCATTGCATTAGCAGACAAATATTCATGCTGAGACTAAATCTAAAGAAAATATGACTTTACATTGAACCCCAGTAATGATTCCCCATGTGAAAGGAGAAGGTGTTATAAGACTGAGTTGTAAGCAGGTTGGAAAGTGTGACATGTTGGCTGTGTGTCTCTTAACTAAATGAATAAGCTGGCAGTTGAGGAAAGGATGTGCTTTTAGCTGAGAAACAATTGGACAGGAAAGACAACTGCTATGCCAAGCTGAATGAAAAGCCACTAGAGAAAACGTTCTGTGGCAGTTTCTTTTGAAGTGAGTTTCTAGATCTTTGGAAGGAGCTCATCAGGGCTAGACTGAAATTTCTTTTTAATTATTTGACTGCCAGAAGTTGAACTACAGCACACATTTACCTCAGGAACAGGCTGAGATTCAGGAATAGACTCAGAATAAAGTGGCCATGTGCTGTTTATGATTATTTTGTATGGCACTTTTACCACAAAGTACTGTTTCTCTCCCTCTTCCTTTGAGGCATAGCTTCTAGCAGTTCCTGCCATTAGACTCTCAGTATTTTCATGCAGTACAGCTGGAACCAGGCATTAGCAGCTCTGTGTGGCTGCAACATCAAGTTAGGAGGCGACAGAAAAATGGCATCTCAGCCTTAGCCTAACAGGAGGATGTCCGGAACATCTACCTGATGCCTTCAATTTAAGAATGACAATACTTAAAAATTAAGTATCCAAGTAGCACAAAAGCATACAGCTGTGAGAATTGAGCAACTGGGGCAGTCAACTGAGAGAATTAGGTGTATCTGAAGGGTACAGTACAATTTTTTTTTGTACTGTACAAAATTGTACCGTACAAAAAAATTCCAGTACGATTTTTTTTTCTGGATTCTTGATCCTCTTTTCAGCTGAGATGCGTATTTGAGAGTTGCAAAGGTAATATTTCATCCAACTGGGATTCAAACTGAAAATGTCTCTCCTGAGAGCTGGATACAGCTGTGCTCTTTGTTGTGTAATTGCTGTTGACAATCACAAAAAGGAGATGTGGTTTGAATTCTCTCCAGCCTGAAGAGATTCATCCCCAGCCTTCCCATGTGCTAGATGAGTCCCCTTCTGCTGTGTCCCAGAAAATAACTGCACCAGCAGAGGGTCCTCCTTCACCCTTGCTGCTCCAAGTGGGATGTTGTGTTGCCAGGAATGCAAGAAGGCCGACAAACACGAGCAAGCCTGAGTTGTTAAACTAATGGAAGAGGGGTAGTCAACTCATTTCTCTCTGTATCTAATGACTGTTTAATGCAAGATTCTGAACGAGGCTGAAGTAAGAAAAGGTGAAAAAGAAATAACTATCAGAAATAAATTTCCAGATCCTGCAGTCTCAAAAGTGATACAATAGCGGACCAGTATACCCTCTATGAAATGACAAAAGGAAAACTCCACTGGATGAATATTAGTGAGAACATGGGAATGAGTTCCATGTGAATAAGGCATCTAGACTTTGACCATTTCCTGCCTCATCTCACTGTTTAGGCTGTAGTGCTTGCTGCAAAATGGATTAGAGTTGTTTTTAAAAACAGATTCTTGCTTGTGGAAAATCAGCTAGACACTGGCAGCAGTGTCTAGCTCTACGGTAGAGTCCAAAGGCGATTGTCCTGATGGCTTCTAACTTCCTCTGGGGTCTGTAACGTGATTACATTGCTGTGGGGCTGACTAGACTGCTCTTCCTTTGGGAGCAGTTTAACCTTTAATTTGGAGGAATTTGTGCTGTTACATATCTGTGTACAAAGGTAATATACTGTGGTTTGTTCTTTGGATGTGCGTTGTCTGTTTCCACATACACTTTAAATTGAATCTGTTTTATGTGAAATCAACATACCACCTACGATCTGGGTCCTGACATCATGTTTTTCTTGAGAATCAGCAAGGTAGATTGTAGAGATCATACTTTCCATCCTTCACTATTTTATAGCAAGCAGTTCACTAATCAGACAGAGCGATAACAGTTGAAACAGTGTTCTTTTTAATATAAAAATGTTCAAGTTATACATATGTTTTATCCATTCTTTTATTTTACGTGTACAGTTGGGACTTTCCTAATGTTCTCAGTCCCCACAGGCCTTATTGACTTTGCAATGATTTAAAGATTTTAAGGATTTTAGTTCTCCTAGTCCTTTCCCTCTCCTCTTTTAACATTTCTACCTTTAGATTTTATTGGCCTCAGGAAAAATTAATAAGCGGTAGCTATTGTTAATAAAACTTTGTTTTATTTCTGTTGCATCAATCCTCTGCAGTATGAAGACATTTTTTAGGATAAATACTGTGTTTTGTACTTTGCTTTCCTACAGCTATTAGTATTAACTGACGAAATTCTCTAAGTATTAACATGTGTCATGAGAACAGAATTCTTAATCAACTATTTTACTAATTACTTAGCAATGATGTCATTGTAATCAGAATACAGAGCTGCAATGTGCTTTCAGTTGCTGAAAAGCAACTTTCTGGCTTTCTTTCTGGCTCTTTATTGATTATATCTACCAACAGTTTTTGTAAAACTTACTACATACAATTCTCAGATCTTTTGTATTTTCAAGGCTTTATCTTTGGAAAAGGAGTCAGATTTATTTCATATGTCCAAGTAATCTCTACATTTGAATTAAAGTTTTAAAATTTTATTAATAATTTATCCTCATTCAAATGTATCATTTAAATTGTTCAATTAATGAAGTTCCAATTATAGTATCTGTTTCATAGTCATGGTAGATCACTTTTCATAAGACAGAAAAATAATCCCTTTTCATAAGACAGAGGAAATGTAAACAGAGGAGTAAATGAAATTTTGTGATGTTTTACTTAGTGTACATATTCATAGGAAATTTTGAGATGTTTTACCTTGTTTAGTGTACATATTCATATGGAGCTTTTTGTCTTGCAGGCTAAGTTTGTTGTTAATATTATTACTACTACAGTTGTTACTAGAATAATACAGCCATGTAAAGGTTAAGGGACTTCTGGAGGTCGTCTGGTCCAGCTTACAGCAGGTCAAATTTAGATCAGACTGCTCAGGCCATGTTCACTCAAGCTGTCACACCTCTAGATGTGGAGATTGTACAACCCATCTGAGCAGCCTATTCCAGTGCTTGACAACCCTAGCTGTGAAAAAAAATTATTCTTAGTATTGTGGCAGCTGTATTGGGCTCAAATCAAGAGTCAAGACTATTTAGGGTTAATATTTTACTTCAAAAATGTAGAATGTGTTTTAAATTGTTTAAATAGCTTATTGACAGAAGAATGAAGAACTAAGAAAATAATCTTCAGTACCAGAATGCTAGGCTGATGTCTTCTCTGCTGGAGCATCTACCTTCTTAACAGTTAAACAGTTGAATTCAGCAACACTCTTCATGTCATTATGTTGCACATGTGAGCTATTTGCAGGACTTAATTTTCCTGGGTAGATGTGAAATAGCAAACAGCACTATAAAAATTTCTTATTGATAACATATAATGTATGGACCAGCGCTGATTAAAGCTGAGGAGAACCTGCTCCACAGACAGACTTATTTATTTATACAGGTAACTGCAATGATGCCAGAGAGTATTTTGTGAGCTGAACCATTTATATGTGTCATTACTCATATCATCTTGGAAATATTCTGGAGTCTCAGTTAGAGAGAATGGATCTGGTTCTTTTCTATGCCGTGCAGATTATTAGTGGTGGCAATGAGGAGCTTGCTGTCATTGACAAGCCCTAATAAAGCTAGAGATTAAGAATGTCTTTCTTTTGCAATATAAAGGGCTATGTGGATTGTATGTTTGGTGTAATTTCCAGCAGTTTCCCCCTGAATCTTGTTATATCATAATCTCATTGTTGAGGGTTTGTTTTTTTTTCTCCCCTGACTTTGAGTTAAAATCTCCTTTGTGCAGTTAGACTATTTCTTTGTACTCATTCTTAAGGATGTAGCAAACATTGCATTGGGGTATTGGGATATCTTTCAATGCTTTTTAAAATTGGAACTGCCCACCATAGCTGCAGTGATTAGAATAAATCTTTTTAGTTAATATCACCTTGATGTTAAACTTCGTTGGGAAAAGGGCTGGATTTTGAAGTTGTACCATTTCTACGGTAGAAGTTCAAAATTCAGTTCAAAATTGACTTTATTTTTCTTGTAGTTCAGGTGGGAGTGGTTCATGGTTTATTTTAGGAGAATATTTGGTGGAGAGGTAAGACAAGAGGAAAAGGGGAAGCATTTCACTGTCGTATTCAGAGGACTGGGGCTATGTTCCTTTTTTTTTTTTTTTTTCCCTTTCAGTGGCAGCTGTTTGAAGCTGCTCAGGAGTTTGGAATGTTAGAGTAACTCCCAGGGAGCTGGATTAGCGGGCAGGTGATGCAGTCATGGGTATCACATACCTCTCCAATTTTTCACATGGATATTACCTCCATGTATATGGGGTGTGAGTGTGTGCTATATACATACATCTTCCAGAAACTCCAGGCAGCTGTATTTTTATTGATAATATATGTGAAACAACATCACAGTCAGGTGGTGGGAAAAATAGTGCATTTTATGAATTTATGAAATACTGTATAAGTATCCATTTACATTCTAACGATGACAACATAAGTCTAAAATTACTTCTTTTTTTCCTGTAAAATTATACTTTCTGCTAACAATGAATATTTTAACTTTAAAAAGTAGACAACAGAATATGTTCATAACATTATAACAAAAAAATATTCTAGTCTGCAAGTTAATAAAGGGCAGCCATGTGATGAATGTCATTTAGTTCAACTTTTGTCCCAGATGTCCTGGGTCTAGAAATTAAAGATAGGTTTCCTACACACTAGTGCAGGCTGTCGCTGCTAAATGTTTCCAGACTTGCTGTGTGTGTGTGCTTTAAACCCATGTACACGTAGCATGTCTCATGGATGGGGGATAATACGATTGTAATTCCAGCATCATGCTCTGTAACATTAATTCTTACAGTCTGCCTGGGAAGTTTTAATAGGGAGATTTTGTCTAATTTTGTTTTCATTAAATGTTCATTTTTGGTACTTTTTACTTCCTCCTTTAAAAATGCTTAAATACTCCTATAACTTTAAGCAGTCTTTACTGGTAAAGTAACTTGAAACTTGAAAGAAGTACTGAGTTCTTGTCTTTGATGGACACAGTCTGGATGTGGCCTGGTCAGGAGGAGAGGGTGAACGTGCTTGAACTGGCTGATGTTCTGCAGACCAAGATAAAATCTGTACTGGAAGGCTGAGGATGACCTGCTTCAGAAATCACTGCTGTTCCCTCATGCATGAGCACAGGGTCTCCCCAGGCAGGGACTGCCATGAGGGTGAGAGTGCGAGGTGGGTCTCCTGCCCTCCTGCATACCGTTTGGGGAAAACAGCAAGTGTTTAGCTGGCATATCCAGTTCAAATGGAGCTTTAAGTGTTTATGATCCAAACTATGTGATTCAAGTGTCCACAAAAAAAGGGTCATAGACTTATTGCTGCAGATCTTTTACGTTTTGAGTTCTTAAACCGGGATATGGAAAGAGGTCTATGTTTCAATGGATGGTTGCTCAGCCTCATTCTGAAAATGTATCTATTACTGTAATAGTGTATTAGG
Source organism: Chlamydotis macqueenii (assembly GCF_036417535.1). Classification (NCBI taxonomy): domain Eukaryota; kingdom Metazoa; phylum Chordata; class Aves; order Otidiformes; family Otididae; genus Chlamydotis; species Chlamydotis macqueenii. The sequence goes on from NC_141560.1 coordinate 27,624,622, forward strand.
TTATGAGCCTAGGAACTGTGGTGTCCAAAGTCACAGGTTAGTTTTGAAGAGATAATGTACATCAGTAAAATTAATTCCAAGCAGAAAATATTTCATAATATATAGATTGTGTGAAGATATTTTCATACAGTTGTGTTCCTGCCTTTATGAGCAATGACGCATTCTGAAACAGTGTCATGCATTTAAAAGTCTATTAGTTTTTTTAAAAAATAACTTTTCAGTAGCAAGTATTTTTATTCAGAGAAATAACAAAATTATATATGTCTGCATACAGAGCAAGAACTAGGTAGCCAACCAACACTAGCATGGTGTTCATATATGTAGTGTAATTTCTATTGTACTTGAATAAAAAATTAATCTTTGATTACCTCATACTTCTTTAAATGAGATATGCAATTAATTTACTGTCATAAAGAATATAGATTACCTGCAGCATCAATAGTCTTAATTTCAGGGATCTTTCTAAAGAATACGTATAGACATACAGAAAGTGTGTTTTTGTGGAGGTCTTGTAGAATCCCTCTTCATTTGAGCTCTTTTTTTAAAAAAAAAAAAAAGTTTCATCATAAATGTGGTGCATTTAAAAGGCCTAAAAGTTCCCTTGCATCATTTCAGCCTTGCAAACCTATGCATGCGAGGCCCGTTCATATGAAATGGGTTTGTTTGTAACCTTCTTTGCTCTTTGGCCTATTATGTAGGAGTAACTTGATTCTGAAACTACAATCTACCTACTGCAGAACTGGTAGGAGGCATAGAAGTGATTTTGTGACCTTCACAATTCTTTGAGGTATCAAGCAGTAGCAAGCTGACCTAGAGGCAGTACAAAAGTACTGTAAAAATGTTTGATTACCGCTTAAACCTAAACTAGGACAATAATAAATATGTATGCAGGCCTCTAATATGCTTGGTTGTACAATTGTTGACTGGAAAAGCATAAGTGAGTAATTAGATAATTGGTGCCTTGATTGAGCTTAATAGGAAACATTTCAATTAGGCTAAAACTACACTGAGAGGAAGTAGGCTTTTACAAAGGGAAACATTCCTTGTCATGCAACTGTCAGCTTTTGCCCACTCTAAGAGATGGGATTAAGTGGATCTATGCAAAGGAAACAAAAAGAAGGAAAAAAAAAAAAGATTGGAGTAATTAGACTTCTACTTAAACAGTGTCTTCTGATACAATTTCTTGATTATTCCAGTTTTGATAATGTAGCTCTTACAAACTTCTTGGCTGCAACAAATTGTTATGTTAAATCCATGAAAGAGGTTAAGTTTCTGCTTTAAAAAAAAAGAGACAGAGAGAGGGAGAGAACTTTTCTCATTCTGCATAATTTAACATTTTTTCAGATTATCCTCACCTGCCAACAGTGTAAAAAGTGAAGTGTGAGGTAAATATTTTTTTCTTGTGAAAAGTGCCTATGCACTATCCAGAATGCAGGAATTTCTCTGCAGGACAGCCCGTGTGTCAGGAGTTGATTTGTTCTCAGTGGTGGCTGGGTGAATACCTACACTGGGATGCGAGACAGCTGGGGACAGTTTTCTTGTGGGTACTTCCAGAGACTCCAGCCATACCCGCTGCCGCATCTGGCTGTGTAGCTCATGGGCATTTTGTCCATGTTAATGCCATCCTTGCATTCATACCAACAGTTAAAGATGGTTCTTCCATGATTGGCTGCTATGTTAAAATAAAACTGAACAGATGCTCTGTTGTCGTCTAATATTACTTCCCCCCCGAGGCTGCGCGGCCGCTGCTATGAAGTCACACACAGCAATTACATAGCTTGTAAGTGCATTACAGCTCCTATGGGCCCAGAAACGCAGCTAGGGATGGGGAGGAGTGGGAGGACTGAGATGCACAAGTCGAGCAGTATGCAGGAGGGTGAGAAGCATGTTTATGCACCTAAGTACTGCTTTTCTCTTGTGGAAAAAGCTTTTCCTTGTTTTGGCTGTCTGGACAAGGCTATCTGGCTGCTCAACAGCTATTTACAACCTAAGAAGGAACAACTGTTTTCATCCAGCTAGAAACTGTTAAGTTACAAATGCCTGCTTCATAAATCCATTGTAAGCCACTGAGTCTATATGACATTACCATTAGCTTCAATAATTTATATTCAGCTGTAATGGAAGTTTTCTAAGCTAAGCAGGACAGTGCTGGTTTTAGTGCAGTGATCAATGACTTTGAGAAGGACGCATCTATGTTGTGAACAAAACTGGTTTTGGGGATGAGCAGTGAGTCAGGACATGGGCGGCTTTTGGTGTGGAAGTTTTGGACAACACTGGGAGAGGTTAAATGATCTGTTAAATATTGCATCCATGTCCTAATGTAGCATTAGGAGATTCTGAGCTACTTATTGATTTGTCTTTTGGAAGCAATGCCCAATAGTGATACCATTGTGGTATTTTATGACAGAGACTGGAGAATTTCAATGATGAATGAAGGAATTTCACCTGTCTGAGGAGGGACTAGATTTCGTAGTATTTCATACTATTTCATAGTATTTAGCCTTGGGTCTGGTAATCTGAAGTGTTGATGTACGTTACCAGTAAAGATGCTAATAAGTGCTCTTTTAGTTGGAAGCGGTATGTGTATGGCAGTTTTCAAAATAGTAAACTTTTACATATGTCTAAAGAGAAAAAAAGCATGATTTCTAGTAACTTTACACCTGCAATCTTGTATTTGGACACTGGAACAGGAACAAGAGGATGCTGAGTTCCATTAGGAACAGATGGCTGATTTCAGAGGGACGTTTGCTTTATATGCCAAAAATGAGAATGAAGCTAATATGATGTGAGCTCATAAATGAAGATAAAATGGTGGTAGTTTCTATTTACGTGCACCAAAGATTAACACATAGCATGTTGCAGAGAGATGCATGTAAACAGAAACTAACTTTGTTTTTTTAATATACTTTTCTGCATGCAAAACTTTGATAAAAATAAAATTCTCTTCTCATTTACTAAAAATTAGATAGAATTTGCATATTTTCACATGGAACAGCAAATAATTCCCTTGAGATCCTCATGAAATTGTTACAATTGCTGCTGAAGCTTGATGTCAAGTTTGTTTAGCCTAGAAATAGTTGGCCTGAGGTAAGGAACCATTGGAGGTTTTCACATTTGCAGTTATAATTTAGTAATTTATGTTTGCATGATGTATGACAAATTGACTAATGACTGCCCTAAAGAGAAATGCCAGCCTGGCATTTCATATGCAGAAATCTTATGGCAATATCAGGTGGACTGTCTACCCTACATGGCAGAAATAACTCTGCTGCTCCATTCTTAAATTTTATATTTTCGTTAGTTATAGTTCCTTGTGTAGTCTTTTTTTTCCAGAAGCTGCTTTTAAATGGAGATCTGCATTATGACAGAAGCTTGATGTTCTGCCAGAAAAGCTGGAAATGAAGGCAACTTAAAATAAATACTGGTAATATTTCTCTTTCTCTCTCCCTTTCTCCTTCTCTTTTTCTCTCTCTCCTTTTTTAAGGAAAGGCATATGTTCTTATCCTAACTTGTCCCAGTAGAGGGTCAATTACAACCAGTTGGCTGCAAGTCCAATCCAAGAAAAATACTGAGTACAGAAACTTCAGCAACAGGTACCAAGGGCCTCTAGTACAGTCAGTCATTCTCAGTGCATATGAAATGTGAACATAAAGCCTATGGGTAAGATATTTTCAGGCCTTAAGTTTCCCATGATGGTCCAAAATGAATCAATAAATTAAAGCAGACATTTTTGTGTAGTTAGGTATTTTCCTGGATAACTCTTTAAATGTCCACAATAGTATGAGATCTTTTATGTGAATCGTGAGAATAGAACAATGTCTTACTTTCTTAGAAAAATATGCCATGCCAAGTGTTCATGTATAGGCATATATTCTGCAACTTGCTCTTGTAGAGTCAAGTAAACATTAAACTACAGAGCTAAATAAAAAACCAAACATGTATGCATAATAATAAACATGCATAGGAAAAAGAACGCACATGGTCTGTTTAGCTGATGTCAGTCCTCACATACTCTGTCTTAGGACCATCTTGCAGTAGTGGAATTCACCACTGGTGAAATAAGTTTCTCCCAAGTCAACTAAGGTGCACATCAGTATATTGAATGTCAGAGCTCTGCCAGATTGGCACGGGAGCTTTGGCTGTTGCACAGATACGTGACGGTGTTGAGACGGAGGCCAACATTAGTATTTAGCAGTATCTTTGGGCAAGTGTATTTAAAGACCAGGCAAAGTTTAGACTTGAAGATATTTAATTTATTCCACAGACAAGCTGCAGAAGGAGAAGTAAATGTTACTCTTTTTTTGGTGGAAGCATTTAATTAAGATGGTCTGTCTTCAGTATCTCAGTATTTACAGAATGAAGAAGGGAATATGTGGCTGCTAACATTACTACTTACGCTGCATACTGATTAGATTTAGACAAAGCAGCAACATAGGTTTGAAATGGCCCTGTTCCACCTTCAGGATACCTTTTGTCTCAGCCCTTGCATGCATTTCCTTTCTATGGTTTGTCACCTGTGTGCTTTCAATATGTAACTCAAAATCATTCTTAGCCCCTGAGATCCTGGATGCATTTGATGGACCAACATCCTGATCTGTCTGTTGGTATTCAAAGAGCAGAACCAAAACTCCAAAACTCTAACTTTGTTTCTAAGCACAAAATAAAGAGTCAAGGCTTCTCAGCCACCAAAACAAATTTTTCAGACCCTCTGCAGGCTCTGTAATACATTCCAGCCGATTACATGAACTCATCTGTTTCCAAACAGACTAAAACTGGTTAAAATATTTTTAATGGAACAGATTTCTCTGTAAAAGATAAAAATGCAGGTTTAGTGCAATAAAAAAGTTTTGTGGGAGCAGCTTATTTTGATAACTTCTCAATAATAAGGGTAGAAATGTTAGAGTCCAACAATTTTCTGAATTCATTTAAAAATATATGGTTTTGATATGATAAAATATTTTATTTCAATGATTTTATCTGGACTTGTTTATTACAATGTGTGTGTTCAATATTTATATATAGCATTTGCATATTTATTTCAGCTTGTAACTTTAAATTTGATATCATAATATGTTTTAAGTTTTTAAAAATAATAAAACTGGCATGCTAGGAAATTATGGGGTTTTTATCTTGGAAAACTGAATATCTCAATACTGCCAGAAGGGAAATGTGATATTATAGAAAGCAAAATTAGTTTAGTAGTCCTGATATTTTTTTCTCTTTAATTTTTTTTTCTGTGGAAATTGTTAAAGTGTCCCTCTTCTTATTTTGACTTTTCCACTCAGAAGTATCAAGTTTGCAACATAATGAAAATTCTAGTTAGAGTATCCCTACTGTCAAACACTGCAGGTAATTTGCCTAATCTTAAAGTCACTGTTTCTGGTGATACTGACTATTTTCATTAGAGTCTGTGGCTCTGACTGACTAGTTTTCCATTTTTCATATGATGTATTAGACCAGTTCTTTTGGGGAGCACAGTTGTATAATTTACTGCCAGGTGTGTCGAATTAGGATATTTAGCAGTTGCTGATTTGTCACCAGAGGTTTTCATATAACGGTTTTTCTTTGTATTCCTTTGCTGTTCTATCTGTTCTTCCTTCTTTTCATGATGCTTCTATCTGAGCCCACAAGAAAAAAAAAAAGAAAGTATTTAATGTGTGTTGGGCTACCTGGCACTTTTCACACAAGTGTTAGAAAAGTGCTTTTTATTTTCCTTCACTCCTCCTCTATATTAGAGGTGTCCCAGCAAGGCTCACAGGTAATTAGGGATGCATAAGGAGGCATAGGATGTTAGAAGATTTCAATCATGAGAGAAATACTTAACACTATGTTTATCTGGTTAAGGAAAGTTATATCTTAAGAGGTTCTGGAATGTGCACTGTGTGCAAATATGATATTTGAAAATATCCTTTTCTCGTTTTATGCTTAAAAGAAGAGTTTGATTGTTGCTTAAGATCTATAGTCAGGAGGATGTTTTGAGTGCAAGGGACAGATTATTTTGTGCCGCTGTGTCACCTTAAGGAAAAGAGGCCAAAAGGATGATAAAGGTGGCATGAACTGGAAGAGCAAAGGTCATGAGCTACAGAATGGAAACTGTCCTTCATTGTGACTTGTGATCCTCTTGTTTTTAAGGTACATGCATATGCTGAATATGGAGGAGCTGAGGGCAGAGCATAAGGAACTCAAGCTCTATGCTGAAGAATTGCCTCCCAATTACCACTGCTAACCAGGAAAGCTGTCTGAAATATGGGGATCATACCTCATGCTGGAGAGCTTGATAAAATATTTTCAATGGCATTTTGTCACATAAACTGGAAGAGTATAGGGAAGGTTCCTTACATAGAAATGAGGACTCTGGCTATGAAATTATTTACATATAGTTCAACATCGTACGCCATCCTGACTGCTTAATGATCCATTTCCATGTGCCTCCATGAAAAACAGAGTTCTAAAACCAAAATTTCTTCTAAAAACAAGATTTTTTTTTCCCTTTCCCATTCTTCCTTTTTGTAGGGGCTCATTTGGTTGAAGAAGAAAGTAGCTGGCAATTTGTGCTTTGCTATATTTGTTACTGAAATATAGGGTCTCAGTTATCATTTCTTTTCAAACTAGATGCTGTAGATCGGACTCATACAGTGCAGGAGGATAATTCGCATTATTAAAATATTAGTCTTAATGTATACTATCCAAGAAGAAAATGTAGTGTAAAAGAATCTGTGGGTCATCCAGCACTCCTTCATGTTGAATCATTCAATCATTGCAGGCTTTGATTTGGATTGATTTGGCTTAACATAATTGCTGAGCATTTAGAAACCAAGATACGACTGAAGGCAACCGCTGAGGGCCACCACAGAAGCTTCAGAATTTTTTCAACTGAGAGAAACCTTTATTTGACAAATGACGTAGTAACCAGGGTTTAAAGAAAGGAAAGCGTGTAACCAGTGAGATTAAGTAGAGAAGGAGCGCATTGCGTGCTACGTAATTCCTACTAGCAGAAAATCAAAATCCTTTGACGGATTTGTATTGTATTCTGTGTGCTATTGACAAGAAAAATCCACTGAAAGCTAGTTAGTTCCCCTCTGTGCAATACACAAATTGAACCATGGTCCAACCTGTTGCTGAACAAGTGGTCTATATTAGACTAATGCTCCTGTGTTGCTAATGGCAGTGAGGTACGGGAGCTTGGATGCTTACATTTGTGTTAGTCTGCGAGAGGAGAAAATGCATTGGAATTCTTGTTGTATTTTGGCTAGAAAAAGCTGCTGTTAGCACATTTATTTAAGACAATCCATAATTTGAGAGGGGAAGAGCAGTCTACATATTCACAACATAATAGCATGTAAAAATTGTCAGTTTGCATGCTGTTGTCATACAGATAGGTTACTTGTAAAAAAAATATTTAGATAAATCAACAAGTACCGAAGCTTGTAGACAATTATGCTGACACTTCATAGTCAGTACGTACGCAATAAGATTTGTAGTTAAAGCCCTAAGACCAGAAATTCAGGAAATCTGTCTTCGGTTCCTAGTACTTTCAAAGCCCTCTTATCTAACCTTGGGGAAAACTCCATTTTCCATAAGCAAAAGGAACAATTTTTCATTATCTCTAGGTCTTTTCTAATAATCCATTCATTTATTGTTTATGAGGAATTCTGATAAAGCTCTCCCACTTGCTGAAAAACTGCAAGTATGTGAGAATATGTCCTTTTCTTTGTTGGTTATATGGCTTCTTCGAAAAGATTAATGCTCACAATCTTTTTTTTGAGACAAGAAATGTGATAAAGTTCTGGGGTTTTTAAAATAAAATATAGGCCAACCTAAAAGCTGAAAGTGTCTTATATCTTAAGCAAGTTACTATAAGACAAAATTGCAAAGAATGAAAATGATGGTTATATTATTTGTAAATAAAAAAACATACAAAGCCCAATAAACATACACAGAGCCTGTTGTTTCAAATCTTTGCCTTAGTAGACTTTTTTAAGCAAACAGGCAGTCTGTTCTCATCTATCTGTTCTTATGTATCCCTGCAGAGTACTGTGCACTGCATCCTGTCAGTCCTAGGAATTTCCGTCTTTCCCTGTCCCGTCTCTGCCTCCAGCACTTTTTGTCTTGTTGCGATCGTGCTCATGTGTGGAAGCTGCAACTGACTGGTTATAGTATGCCTGGTTGTGCTGCCTAAAGCTTTCTCAATGTCTTTGGCTATTATTCTTGTGAGTCTAATATCTGCCTAAGGTTACAAATGGCATTATTTCTTTAATTCTGTTTCCTTTCCTCTGCTCAGTGCAACATAAAATTTTCTCATAAAGTACAGGAAACAGGAAAGGTTGCATATGTTTCAGTGCCCTGTAGAACCTATGTTACTTTTTCTTCTCCACTGTCATGGTTTTACACGAGGCAAGAGCAAGAAAAAAAAAAGTGAGGGATCATACAGAAAAGATGGTAGTGGATAAACAGTCTGATTTGTGCACTAGTGTTGGGTTAAGGATCAAAGTTTCAGAATAACTAACTTCTGCTTGTGTAGCAGGAGGATGCAGGATATATCTAGCAAAATGTTAATGGTGATTAAAATAATTGTATTAAAAAGAAATCAAATCATAGACACACAATGATACAGACATTAAAATATATGCAGATATTCCAGTAAACAGAATGCTATTTTCTTTGAGGATTCTTTTACTTTAGGCATAGTTTGCAAAGATCGTCCTTAGTGATAAAGGGGACACCTCTGGGAGATAGAACAAGGAGATAGGCGGTATATGTGCTGACAAAAGGATGATAATGCAATTAGTTTGATTTAATATATTTTAGTGTTTGTCCAATCTACTTTGTGAAACAATTTTGAATATCAAATTGACTGAAAGAAATCAAAATAACTTGTGAATGATTTGGAAATCATAAATAATTATTGATAACATTTACACATCGATAAGCTGCCTACAGTGAATCTGAGGGTCAGTGTTCTGTCTACTGTACAATTCTGTGCAAAACCACACAAATCTGCAAACAGGACAGCTACAGAAGCACACTCTTGTGTTTGAGTTTGGCTGTGAACGATTAGCATTCATCAAGGGAGCCACATTACTAATCGACCCACTTTTGCAGAACAGCAAGCCTCTGATTTCCAAAATGCAAAACACAGTACAAATGGACAGCTGTTAGTTTTTTGGAAAAAGGCAATCCTGGGAATACTACAGAGCAGTAACATTGCAGTTCAGTGTACATGGAACAAGCAGTTAGGGGACTCTCAGTAGCTTTTGATTAGACTGCACTGATGCAGTATATCACAAAAATTACCTAGACATCTAGTGAAAGCATACGTAAGATATTTCCTCCTCACCAACTACTTCATTATTTATTTGCTAATTTAACTGCTCTGATTATCAAAGATTCATCATAGTTTTTAAGCCTTGTTTCAGAGTTCTTCCTTAACAATGGCTTTTAAGCGCTGCTGCAGAACTGTATAATGCCAGTGGAGAAAAATCTCCTGTGCAAACACTCAGAAAGGAAGACAAAATCATTATGCAGACTAGACTTGTTCACAGCAATTGGAGTTTGATGGCTCTGGATGCAATGCATACTCTGAATGTGTTCGCCAGGCACACTTGTTCATGTGGAAAGACTCTCCAACCAAATTCCCTACACAAAATCTACTTTGAAAGTATATTTCTGTAACAGTTTTTTCAAAGTGAAACTTTCAGCATTGTGGATCATCCCCAGTTATAATTACGACTATTAGAAAAGACCAGACTTGAAAGCTAAACTCTGATAGTATTCCAAATATTTTGTTGATAGCATTTTTTTGGATGCATAAAGATAACACTGAGATTTTTGAGCAAGTTAATAATTTTTTTTCTAGTCTGAGAAAATTATGGTTGCTTTATTTCAGTAGGATTTTTCTTTGCAGATGTTATTGCTCCAAACTTTGGCATATAAATTGCACATTAGATGGAAGTTATTGTCACCTTTCCTGAGAGCTGGAAAGCAAACACCGTGTTTTATGAAAATGCATTCTGTTTCAAAATCTTTTTTCCATTTTTTTGTCCATCTCCTTTGACTGACAATTTAAGGTAAGACCAAACCTGAGACTGCACTACCTTATAAAACAGTTGCAAAGAAAATAAAGGAAAAAGTAGAGAAGAAAATTCAGCCATTGTTCCAAGCCAAGATTATCTTTCCTGTTATGAGGTTCTTAAAAGATTATCTTTTCCTGTCTTCTACAAACAAGATGACCTTCAGTGTCTTCTGATGCTACTCTATGTACCATGGTATAATAAAAGTATATTGGTGAGTGAGTCACTTATTTTAGAAAAAGCAAAATCTTCTTTGTGGAAACAAACAATGCAATCCCTCTTACATCTTAATTCTCTCAGTCCATAAAATAACAAAATTAATTATTACATCATTTTCTCATAAAATTAGGAAATAATGCCTTTGTGAATTTGTAGACGATAGACTCACAGACAATCATTTGGAGATAATTGGCTTTGCTACATCACTAAATTTATTTGCGAACTGTTTTCTTTTGGATTCTTAACTTCTATATCAATATTACCCAGTGGCATGATGCCTTCTTTCACATCTTCGTTTCTATCCTTGTTTTGCAAAGCTTCTTGTTAGTACCAGCAACAACTGCAAAACATATTCAGAAGCAGGACAGCAAGAGGAAAAAGTTGAAGAGCTAATAACATCTTAGTTATTTCCAGGACAGTCTTTGTTTTGGAAAAGGGTCAAAAGAAGATAGTATCTTACTTACCAAACTTCAGCATACTTACCTTATCGTTGAATCTCTGACTCAGCTCCTAAGCCAGCAACTTTTGTATGAAGCATATTTTCGAAACATTTGTACGTCAAACCATTTTTTTTGGCAATCACAATTCTTAAGAAGAATATATGCTATTCAGTTACCAAACTTGGAGAGGCAAGGAGTTATAATACCAGATGTGACTCTTTACAAAGCTAGACACATTCATCATCTGCTCACAGGGCATTGGCTTCTTATTCTGCTTCATTGTCTCTCGCTTGCTTATAGGCCTGAGGAGCATGCTGTTACACAAACATAAATTCTCATGAATTTGAGGTTCTGGGTATGGTCCAGTATTCTCTGCCTCCTTTGACAGCCTCCAAGGGTGAGGAACAAAATAGACAATATGTGGCCAATTTAATTTGAACTGAATTTATGATATTGCATTTCAGTGCCCGAAGTATGATGAATTTCCTGGTAAAATATTGCATAGAAACATGTAGCTTAGATCTGAGATCATAAGAACAGTCAACGCCCTCACATATCTTCTTTTTGTAGATAGAAGTTGGGCTAGTATAAAGGTATAAACTAGTGCTTTAAAACCACTGCTTTTCTTTTCTTTTAATTATAAGTTAGTAAAGTTAAAAATAATGCAGAAGAATAAGAATTCTCCTTAAAAACAATTTGAGAAGAATTTTTCATTTGTTATTGATTTTTTCTGTATTTTCAAATAAGTTTTAAAAAATCAATTTTCTGTTTAAGATAGTGGAATATTACTAGAAAGAAAAAAATTCTACAGTTTGGGAGATTTTAATTTGAAAAAGTCTTTAAACTGAAAATACAGACTATTTATGAATAGAAAAGTTGTGGCTTAATCTAATAGCTGTTTAAATAATTTTAGGAGGCCCTAAATGTGCATTTCTGTTATAGTGCTGGCGAGTGTTGTTGCACAATGGCAGGAACAAGCAAGCAACAGCACTAGTGTTCATTCTGGCCGCTTGTGTTTCCTTCTGAAGCACTGACAGCTGCTTCACAGTTTGAGATTCCCAGACGAGGCCTCTAAGATTAATGACTCCGGGAAGAACTGAGCCTATATAGCAGTATTTCTTAAAGAGAATAGGGTTGAGCAGACAGAATGTTTTACAAATACTGTGCATATGAACAAAATTTATCTGAATCAACTTGTGTTCCGTTTCCAGTGATGCTTCCAGCTTCTAAAATACCTAAATTATCATTATGCCTTAGTAGATCTCCAGGAGACTGGAAGGAAAAGATGATCCATCAGTATGCCATATTGGGTTTGCGTGGTGAGGTTTTGGTAGCAGGGGAGCTACAGAGGTGGTTTCTGTGAGAAGATAGGAGAAGCTTCCCCAATGTCTGACAGAGCCAATGCCAGCCAGATCCAAGATGGACCCTCTGCCGGCCAAGGCCAAGCTCATCAATGATGGTGGTAGTGCCTCTGGGATAACATAGTTAAGAAGGGGAAAAAAATCTGGGCAACAGAAGCAGCAGAGAGAGAATTGAGAATATGTGAAACAGCCCTGCAGATGCCAAGGTCAGTGAGGAAGGAGGGGCAGGAGATGCTCAGGGCACCAGAGCAAAGATTCCCCTGCAGTCTGTGGTGTAGCCCACGGTGAGACAGGCTGTCCCTCTGGAGCCCATGAAGGTCCACGGAGGAGCAGAGATCCACCTGCAGCCCATGGAGGACCCCATGCTGAAGCAGGCAGATGCCTGAGGGAGGCTGTGGCCACATGGGAAGCCCACACTGGAGCAGGCTCCTGGCAGGGCCTGTGGACCTGTGGAGAGAGGAGTCCAAGCTGGAGAAGGTTTGCTGGCAGGGCTTGTGACCCTGTGGGGGACCCACGCTGGAGGAGCCGTTCCTGAGGGACTGCAACCCATGGAAGGGACCCACACTGGAGCAGTTCGTGAAGAACTGTAGCCCGTGGGAAGGACTCATTTTGGGGAAGTTTGTGGAGGACTGTCTCCCATGGGAGGTACTCCATGCTGGAGCAGGGAAGAGTGTGAGGAGTCCTCCTCCTGAGGAGGAAGGAGCAGCAGAAACAACTTGTGATGAACCCCCAATCCCCATTCCCCTGTGCTGCTCAGGGTGAGGAGGTAAAGAAAATCAGGAGTGAAGTTGAGACTGGAAAGAAGAGAAGGCTGAGGGGAAAGTGTTTTAAGATTTGTTTTATTTCTGATTATCCTACTGTGATTTGATTGCTAATTAAATTAAATTAATTTTCCCCAAGTCAAGTCTGTTTTTTGCCTGTGATGGTAATTGCTGAATGATCTCTCTCTGTCCTCATCTCAACCCATGAGCTTTTTGTTATATTTTCTTTCCCCTATCCACCTGAGGACAGGAGTGATAGAGCAGCTTTGGTGGGCACCTGGTGTCCAGCCAGGGCCAACCCACCACATAGATATATAGCAAGACTTACAGGAAGAGCGTTCTGAAATTTATACTTGTAAACTGATTACAAATTGCATATTTAGACTGATATTAAATTGGATAACTATTGTATGGGGGGCCAGAATATGCTTTGAAAGTGAAGCCAACAACAATAAATTTCACAGAACACTTCATTAGTAATAATATCTTAGTAGATGTTTTTGTAACTCTGTTAAATATGTTCCATTGCAAACAAGAAATACTACATTTGTAACATCAACAAAAATAGCTACTTTAGAAACCACAGAAAAAGAAAATGGTCATTCCTTGACCTACTTGCAATTTTGAATCAAAAATGGAGAGCATAAAGTTGAAGCAATAAAAGCATTATATGTGTGCCAAATGATGTTTCGTAATACGGATGTCTCACTTTAGAAATCAGTAATACTGAAATTTGCCCCGTAACATTAATCTATTACTTTCTTTCTCTGCATTTTGAGGCAGCAACATTTTCACCTGTACGTAGGGACTGTCACAGGGGGAACAAACATTTGGAAATTAGTTATTCTGCTGTTCCAATAACACATACACGTCCACTACTAGAATCCCTTGCAGAGAGATGTTTTTCATCCCTCAGGATAAAGGCAGTCACTGATAGGATGATGGTAATAGTTGTCTGCAGCTGTAATCCCTTGAAAAGAGTTTTGTCCTTTTGACATATTCTGTCAATAAGAATTTCTTCTGGAACAAAGCATAAATTTTTTATCTCTCATACCCACCTGAACCAAGCCTAATATATACTACAGGGACAACTTCGAGCTTGCAAGTGGAAGTAGTGTATAAATCTAGAAGAGTCATGATACGCTGAGTTACAATAAAAGATACAGTTACAGGAATGGGTCAGAACAACCTGTTGTTGTAGTCTTAATATAGTTTTGTTAACAGATCATATAATGCACAGGTATATGTAAGCAATTGGTAATGCAGTACAAAATACTGTTCAGCTGTGCTCATTCACAGAAATAATTCTGTACTTTTTTATTTTCTGAAAATCTAGATAAAATTACAAATCCCCTTTGTTAAGATCTGTCTTACTCATAGTTTGCTAATAAAATACTACATTTAAATGTTATACTTGCAGGGAATTTAAAGATCTGGTTTTGCCCATGAATGAGTTCTAATTTCAGAAAAAAAAAAAATAGATTGTTAGAATTGGACAGAATAGTTTTTAATCACTGAAAAGCATTCATTTAGATGGCAGATACAGTATTTTTAGTGTGTTAGTGTCTCAGAGGATATTACTTGAAGTTGAGGTTTTTTACCTGGTTTTGGATACTGATTACTGAACATGTTATGGAATCTGCCCTAAAATATTTCTAAGCAAACTGTTGTTTCTTGCTGCCTCTAACCAATCCATTAATTTCTGATGCATGGGTGATGATTCAACCTTCAACTAAGAATTAGGAAGGAGCTTGTATTTTGAGTTGCCAGAGGACCAAGGTCTGGCTGTATAAATAAGAAATTCTCACTTCCTCACAAATGTTTATCATGGCCTACTGTAAGTCTGATTCATTTTTCTTTGTATCACTGGAAGGAGGGAGAAATAGAGAACAGAAAGAAAGAAGGACCAAGCAGGAAAATAAGAGAAAAATCTACGAAAAGACATTGACAGAAAGAAGAAATGTTTGTGTGATAAATCAGTATATATTATTTTTTGTTTATCATACTGGCTAGATATGTGTGTGCGCACATTGCTTTACCTTCTATTGTAATTCAAAGGACTGGTCCATATGTCTGTATCTGGTCTTTGAGAAACTCACAGTTATGTGAAGCATAACTAGGCCAAATTAATTTCCAGACTTCTCAAAGTCACTTTTGTGTTTTCTATACCTTAAAATGAGCATATTTTCTTCTGCAAACTTCAAGTCCAGATTCAAGTGTCTCCAGGATCTGAACTGCCTGTGGTGTTTTCACACTGAACGACATCGCTGACAATGCTAATGTAGTTGTAGTACCACTTCTCAGTTATTTGTAAGACAAATGCAAGCATGAGGGCACAAACTGCAATTTGCTAAATTGGAAAAAATATTGTTTAAAAACTGCAAAAACTTTATGCTTTTCTTAACAACTCAAAGGGATTGTGAGGTTCTGAAGATAGTTCACCCCCATAGAAATCTTATGGGACATCATTAAGGGGGGAATTCTCAGATAATAATTCTTGCCAGCACCTTTTTTTTTTTATTGAAGAGAAGTGATCAAAGAAGAGGTAATCTTGACATATTCATGTTTGCTATTCAGTCTTACCTCAGGTCCGTCATTACTCAATCACTTGAAAAGATTCAAAAAATAACAGTATATGTAAGGATTATAGACGATTTGAATGACTCTATAAAAATTCTGAATAGATGTGTTAAAGTGCCTGAGAAGTTACAAATAACTGTACAAGATGTAGTGTGTTAAATCCTTCTGAGAATGGTTAATCGAGACTGATGGAAGAACACATTCAGAACAAATCTAAGGCATTTTCTAGTTGAACCATTTGCATCAGAAGGCTTATGGTATCCTGGGCTGCATCAGGAGGAGTGTTGCCACCAGGTCAAGGGAGTTGACTCTTGCCCTGTTCTCAGCACTGGTAAGGCGGCACCTGGAGCATTGGGTCCAGTTCTGGGCTCCCCAGTACAAGGGAGACATGAGCCACTAAGACGATGAAGGGACTGGAAGGGACTTTCCTCATATGAAGAAAGGCTGAGAGAGCTGGGATTGTTTAACCCAGAGAAGAGAAGGCTCAGGAGGATCTCATCATCATCAAATATGTACACATATTTGAAGGGAAGGAGGCTGCAAAGAGAACAGTGCCAGACTCTTTCCACTGATGCCCAGTGATAGAACCAGAGGCAATGGGCACAAACTGAAACATGAGAGGTTCCTTCTGAATATCAGGAAACACTTTTTCACTGTGAGGGTGATCGAGCATTGGCACAGGTTTCTCAGACAGGTTGTGAGTTCCTCCTCCTTGGAGATATTTAAAAGCTGTCTGGACATGGTCCTGGGCAACGAGCTCTAGGTGAATGATCTCCAGAGTTCCCTTCCAACCTCAACCATTCTGTGATTCTGTAATCATAAAGTATTGAAAGATTATGTAGCAGCATTCCATCTCTTTTATATTTTCTTGTTGCGTAAAGCCTGACTTATTTTTCCCTGAAGTCTTGCATACTGGAGTGTTTTCAAGATCCCTCTAAACAGGACTGTCCTATATTGAGTGTCCTATAGAGTATTGAAAAAAATGTAGTTTCCCAAATCTAGTCTTTTTGTTGGTGCTGATTAACTCAAGTTTCATGTCATAACCTTCAGGCTACTGCATCCCTCCTTCCAGTTGTCTGACCTAACTCAGTCAGGCTCATTCTCTCCTAATTCCTGCAGTTTTGTGCTCTTCTTTTGTAAATAGTTTAAATTAGGCTAGCAGTAGTTAAGTACCAGCATCTCCCATATGGCTTCTTTTTTTTTTTCAGATTACTATGTTTGGAATGGAAGCATTCAGCGTGCAGATCCTTCAGTCTTTTTACAATTTTTCTATTTCTTGGGATAATGTGTGGTGTGTTGTCTTCTGTACTTGCTATTTTCTCCAGTGTGGTGGGGAAAGGGAAGAGTTTTGCCTAACTTGCACTAGAAGGCTCCCAGGCCATAACAGAAAGAGAAGTTCAATCTGGAAAAAAGGAAAGAACTCAATACTCTTTGTGGCTTTTCTACATATCCAGTGTTTTACTTTGCCCCAAGGATACAATAGTGTGTTCTTGGAATCTTAAAAGGCCATGCCATGAAACGGGCTGGTAGGTCTCCAGTCTGAGATGACCAGAACTGCCCAACCTTGTTCAAGCTGCAGAACAGCTAAATAACTGACTATCTTGATGATGAAATCAAGCAAACCTGGTGGCTGCCATTTCAAATTAAAAAATGAAAAAAAATTTTGTTTTTAACAAGTACATATTCACACTGTCATTGTAACAAGTTAAGGGATCTGTCAGAGGTACACATAAAGAAGTGGACCAGCAGAAACAGAGTTGTAATCTCTGCAAATCTTCAGTAAACTTCTATTCAACCTTTCCGGAAGTGTCTCTGTGGTAGCTGCATTTCCACCCAAACCCTATCATTTAATTGCTCTAAAAGTTGAAATCTGCCAGCTCATGAGTCAGTCTTAGAAGGATTGAATGTGTTCTTCAATCATTCTGGATTAGTCAGAAGCAAATTACAGTGTATGGATCATGTCTCAGAAGTCTGCTAAGAATGAAACTTAATAAGTTATTCTTCATTCCCTAAAATAATAGCAAACAGGTGGTAGGTAAAAAAAAATGTTAATGTCCACACTGGTCCTCCACAGTTCCAGGAAAGAAATAGGTCTATTCATATATACATTGGCAAGCACGTTATGAGATGGGACCAAGGCAGTTTGAAGAACATGGCAGTCCTAACGTAACCTGCTTCCCTTTCCAGGCTGCTGTCTGTAAAGCAATTAGGCAGCATAATTTCAAGGGTAACTTGAAATGTTCAGTTACATGTCTGTACATAGAATATCTATGTAGTGTAGTGCTATTTGGGTTGAATTTATTAATAAGCTAAAATTTTAGATCATGAGGTCAAGAGAAATTAACAATTCACTGTGGTATTTCCACTGAAATAAAAAATTCACTTTATGTAGTTTGTTTCTTCAGACTTTTTTCAATGATCCTTATCATCCACTCCCTTACTTATTTCAGAACTTTGTCATAGTGTATAATTTCTTCACTAAAATCACATGCTGTGCAAATCCATCTGTCCTTTTAAAGTGTTCTGCCATGAACTTTTTTTTTAAATTCAGGCAAATTTATTCTCTAATCTCAGAACTGTCTAGAATGTCTTTGGTTATGCTAAATATTTTTTAAGTTAGTCTCTTTGTTGGTAGTGTATTTTGTAATCATCTCTAAAAGTGCTGTAGGACTGGTAAATGTGCCCCCTTTAAGACTCCCAGGATACACATAAGACACTTAGTGTGCTTTGTGTCTTCTTTCTGTCTACCTCCTGTAGTATTTAGATGGTACCATAACATCTTGGTACCTGTGATTGTACTGTACTTGTATTGTTGAAAGATTTGTCAGAATACCTAGGAGGTTTCATAGAAATTGTTGTAGATTTCACAATATATAAAAAAAATAAAAGCAGGTTTAGAAATATGGAAAGCACATAATTTCTCTATCCATAATGATAAATACGGTACCATAATTTTATTGTGCAAGGTGGGATATAAGGCTATAGAAAGGGAAAGGAAGGAGTAGGTCATTCTTGTGCCTTGCCATACAGGTTCTTTAGCGGATTCTTTGTGGTGTTTGGCTAAACTACACACAGAGAGCGTCTTGCCTGACATAGGGCCACTGGGTGAGAAATCTGGCTTCCTCCTGCTGAGTAACGAAAGGAAAAGACAACCAGTGAGTGGTTATACATATGTATACATATGGAGGTTATGCCACGCAACGGGGTGCCTAGTCTTAGACGTGCTTGAATGGCTCCAGCCCTTTCTCTCCTCCTATCTTGGCTTTCCTGTGCTGCGCTACTGGTGGTCTGCTCTGTACCATGCAGATGTTTTCCCCATGTTATTTCATGGTTATTTTTCAAGTGGTTTCTTAGTAGAAGGGATGGAGGGTCCACACATGGGAACATCTGCTCTGACAATTTTTCAAAGCAAACAGCAGATGGCATTGCTGCTTCCTTTTGATCTTGCACGAAAATCCCATACCAAGGGTGTTGGTTTAAGTTTCAGGCTGCTTGGTAATGGTGTACATGAGCATTTGCTTCTCCTTTTTCTCCCAACAGTAGCACTACTTGCAGATGTTTTCTTTGCAACTTTCTATTTTAACTTTTTTTTTTCTTTTTGCTACCAAAACACCTCGTAGGTGTCATGATCTTTGGTTTTTTTTCTCTTTCTCCCTCATTGGACTTTTTAGTTAGTGCCATATCATTGTTACCAATTCTCTTTCTCTATTTATATGCAAATTCTAGGGAAATGGAAGGCTAATGCTATGCTTCAGCTTTGATTTTTCTGCGGTTCAGTCCCTGTGTATTGTGAGTGGGGAATTTTATATAAATCTCTTTTGCTACTTTTACTCTTGAAGAAAGCTTTATTTCTCGAGGCAATTTCTTGGTTTCTAGTTAGGATTCTTCCTTTTCACTTAAATATTCAGACAATTAATGCACTTAAGTGTGTATGAAATTTGAAATGTTTAAGTAAACTTGTTGGCTCTTTTTTGTAATTTTGTTTAGCATTAATTGAGTTTTAACTGAAACCTCTTTGCAACACACATTCATGTTTTAACACCCTGATACATTTATATGACTTCCTTAGGTACTTTCTGATCAAAACTTCCTCTACAGAGCAACCAGGTTGCTCTTGTTAATGGGTAACAATGAGAGAAATTCAATTTGCATCCAGGAGGTGAAAATAGAATGTAAAAAAAAGCTCAGTTTGGAGAGACGGGAGGATGCAGTAAAATTTGTGTGATATGGGTAAGACAGTAACAGAAGTAGGAGCACAGTAAGAGAAACAGGAGCAGTCTCTGGGGGCAATTCAGTCGAGTTTATTGTCAGCCTGATGTCAGAAATGTCACTGCCCTTAGCAGCCCTGGAAGCTTAAGGTGGAGCCTTTGAGCACTCTGTCCCGTAAGATCTGTAAGGTTGTTCTTGGAGAGTATAGGTAATTTTATCTTGTTTCTAAACTATGCAAAGTTGTATTTGGTCATTTTAGGTAGAGGCCAGCAGGACTCCTGTATCGAAAACTCTGGTGCATTTGCACAGGACGCGGTTTTCAGCTCTTCTGAACTCACTAAGTTTAATTGTACCTCATCATTCCACCTCTGCTTTTTTATGCTCTACTGCTGTCATTTTTATTATGTTATTTCAGTTTAAACATGTTTTTTTCCTAAGCAGTGCATACAAATAATTTTCTTATAAAAATTTTGTGTCCAATTTTTTAATCTTCTTTAATATTTAGTTTTGTATATTATCATATTTCAATAATGTTAATATCTGTTCCAAATATTCAGTTGGTTGATGATTACTGTGTATTCTTTAGAACTTCAAGACTAATTTGTCAGGGTTTTTTTTTGTTTGTTTTTTTTCAAAAGCTAATTTTAAATCTCCTCTAAAAGAACCAGTCTGTTTATCTAAGTCATAAAATGCTGAAAATATTGGCCTTGAATGTTGTGTATTTTTTACTGGACTTTGACGTTCCATATTAAACCTCTCATATAACTTGACATCATAATTGAAACCAATAAATAAGGAAAGGAAAACATGTTTTCTACACACAGTTGCAAATGGCTTTGGTATCTTTCTATTCTCCAGGAACTGGCAACTTTTTTTAATAATACATTGATTTCCCTATTGAGAAAAATTGGCAAATGGAAATGAAATAGATACAGTTCATTTGTGTCTCATTTAATTGAATAATAAACACAATTAAAAAATAAACCTAGAGATCAAAAAAAGATGCTATTTTATCCACATCCTAAAATTGTTGGAAAATTGGCAGGTTTGAAGAAAGGAAACTTGCATTATCCATGTAAAAATTACTCAAGAAGAACTCTCCAGAAAGATGCTGATTTAGCTAAATGTATTTTCATTTGGTGACATAAAATATAGGTCCATACTAGCAAAAATTATTGGCTCAATTTGATTACTGTGTCCACTGAGGGGCATCGTTTAAAGAATTATGTGAGAGGAGGAATTATCACTGCACTTATGCTGGTTTTTTTGTTTGTTTGCTTTTAAACATTGATCTAGCATTTGCTGCTAAAGAAATGGTTTTACTCACAGCTGTGCATTCCTTCCTTGTTGCCACCTTCATTCCTGGAACAAGAAGGAGGATTTGTGTGGATTCACTCCAGACTTGGACCAGAGTATGCAACGAGATTAAAACTACCCTGGCCTACAAAACAGAAGGACTGTATGGAGTGCATGGAGCTATGGATATTACACTGGCTGGAAGACTGATAATAAAATAGTTTATTATTTATATTATGGTAGTTTTCAAAGCTGCTGTGACAAAATGGTGTTAAAAAAAAAATTGTAGGCTCTTGCATTATTCATTGATCTTCACCAAAAGAGACTTGACTTATAGCTGCCAGCTACAAGAAAGATCTGATTCTTGCATCAGTCCTCAAAATGCCATTTGGAACTTGATGAAAGGCAAATTGTAATTCCTGAGGTTCCAATACTACACTAAATTTCAGGAAAAAAATGGGGTTTTTTTTATTTGTTTTCTCCATAGAATCTCCATCTCTCAGATTCACCTCATTTCACTCTGGACACTAGACATGTTTAAAAAGGTAAAGAAAAAAATAATAGAGAGGATTTCAAGAAAAGAAGGGATTATATTTTCAAATTTAAAATTGGAATCAAAGTTACAAAACAGAGAATAATATAAAATGTATTTTTACTTGCTAGTGTTTTGCTAGTTTCTGCTTATGATTCCTCTGAAGTGTGTCTTAACTGAAGGAGCCAAAGATTTGATTGAGTGGTATTCAGTCTTCTTAGTATTGTCATTCAAAACTAAGCTTGCTTTTTTAGTCAAACCACACTTGCTGAGAACTGCATGAACTGCTGAATAGCACTTCACCTCTTGAAGGCAATTTCAAAATTGATTTCTAAATTTAATCTTTCCTTTCCAAATTAGGATTGCTTCATTCTGAGAAGCCATCTAATCTGACTTCATGTATTCTCTGTTCGCCCAGATGGAGACCATTCTTCTTCTTCAATTATTTTCCTTAAGAATTCTGTTTCTGTTTCTTTTATTAGAAAGGAAATGTGAGGATCCATAGCTCTCCTCCAAGTTTGACTGTGACAACACACATCCTCCTCCCCATGGGGCTATGAAGTTGTGTATCTTCTTCCTCCCCCTTTCATTGTGAATGAAGCTTTTAGTGCTTGGTGTCAGTGGCCATTGAAAGCAAATTAAGTATTCAAGGATTATTTGGTCCAAATAACAAGGCTGGTTCAATAATTTGCAAATTACATGCCTTTGGAAGCATTTCTTCAACTCAGAATTCTCTTCATAAATCCCACACAATCTGTATATTCGTGATACACACAACAAAGTAAGCACTGCAAAGTACTTTTTTTTTTTTTTGCAGATTAACTCCTGCCACCCTACCTACTACAAATTGACATCTTTTGATAGTTTTAGAGTTGCATGCCATCACACAATCTTTGTAATTGAGGCTGTGTTATGCCAATGTACAAACATTCTGTTGTATAGCTTGGTGGTAGAGAACAATAAGTCCGGATTCATAGCTGATTGCACTGAAATGCAAATTTTCTTAAGCTAATCATAATAAAAATTTATTAAACACTTTACCATACTAGCTGCAGTAGGGTAAGTCCTACCATGAGTTCATCACCCAAGTTTATATCTAATTTCTTAGATGAACTTTTATAATTTGCCCTGAATTCTATACT
The DNA here is from genome assembly GCF_036417535.1 of Chlamydotis macqueenii. Classification (NCBI taxonomy): domain Eukaryota; kingdom Metazoa; phylum Chordata; class Aves; order Otidiformes; family Otididae; genus Chlamydotis; species Chlamydotis macqueenii. Next base: position 27,647,232 of record NC_141560.1, read on the forward strand.
GCCACAGTTAAAAAATAACAAAAAGTACTAAACCACAGCCAATAACAAGGGTAGCTATTTTTCGCATGTCTTTCATTATTTTTCCAGACACATGTAATTTTTGCACCATTTTTCTCAATCTTAGTACTTACTGAAGGTATTATTGCTGTTTCTTTGGGCAACCCAATGCAATCCCAAGACTTTGTGTATTTATAGGTTTTTCCAATTGTGATTTACACAGAATCTTAAAAACCAACAAAATTTGTGTGGGGATTTTTTTTCCATTTTGGAAACCTTGTGAAATTGACCTTGAAACCTTATTTTCAAAGCATAACTCATGGGCTAGTGTTGTCTGACTTTCAGGCTACTTGACAACGTGTGTAGTATTCACTTGCTGGAATTTCATGAAGCATAAGTCTGTCCTTAAAAATCATTCTACCAGGTTTCTCCTTGTTTAATCATTGTCTCCTACTCATTCATAATTCTTCTAAAAGAGAAAACATGATGACATTTTCTCATGAAGCAATTCTTTATTTGTTTATTCAGAAACCTTTACATAGAGTAGTGCATAAGGGACAACATTGACTTCCATGGTCTCACAGACAGATGAACTAAAGGATTTTGATTCCATGTCATAATTTTTTTCTTTTTTGGTCAGGTTTGTTTCTGCTCTATACTGGTGGCAATTTAATCTCATCTTACATTAGTTTTCTAAGCACCTAGGCAAATTTCCAAGAAAGGCAAATATTCTTCTGCTATCCCACCCACTTGTTATTTGGAGACAGATGATCTTGGAATTAATATTCTTTCTGCCATTATGTGACCCCCTGCCATGTTTTTTTCATATGAGGAACTAAAAGGACATTTACAATCTGTTTATTATGTGCAAGTGTGAAGGACAAGTGGTGATCTTGCCATAGTATTTTAGTGTGGTAATGTTCTATTTTTGATGTTTAACAATTAAATATAGCAGCGTTCAGTACAGAAGACCTAACCTTGAACATTAACAGAGGAGCTGGAGCTCCAACACTAACATTAGCATGCCAAGCATTTATATCAGGCTAGATTACTCAGTGCTGTTGAAGCTAAATGAAACTTTTATTCTCTTATATAGTCTATTTGAAAAACAGATAGGAAATCAGAGGTACAGGAAAATGGGAGAAGTTACTAACGTCCTGGTTTGCAAAATTTGCAGAAAACAAGTGAACCTGCTTAAAAATCCTCAATCTTTACATTTTGTTGTGATTTATTCAGTCTAGCCGGAAGGACTGTGGCACTGTGAAAGGTATATGATTATACAGGAGTACTATGGCATGCGTGGAACCCATAGTGGACTGCTCTTGGGAGGGGAAGACAAAAGAGGAAGGGTACGTATGAGCAGCGTTGGGAAAAGAAAGCCGAGGAGGGCAATCCAGAGGAAACAGATAAGGAGCGCGAAGAAGAAAGGTGACACCTGGTGTCAGCAAAGACAGGAGGAGACAATAATAGGATTTGTTTGAAGTAGAGTGATATTATGTTTTCTGTTTCACAAACTCTGTTGAGAAGGAATGGTTTAAGGAGGAAGTTTAGCAGAACAAGTAATTTGCCGGCAGTGAGTCCACAGATGTTGGAACAAAAAATGCAGGAGTGCGTTTGATTAGCAGGGTATGAATAACGAAGTATTGTAAGGCTCAATTAATTGATGTCTATAGGATACTGTTTGAGTGTTATATTCTGCCATTCTCCAAAATTGTATTTTAGTATTTAATTTTGCCACTTCAGTGCAAACAGGAGAATTAAACTAATACATATTTAAGGTTTAATGAATAAGATATAGCGCTTGGTATCATGATAGAGTGGTAATTCCTGTGCCAGAAATCTAACATTTTCTTTATCTTACATTCTGTAATAGTGCACATGTGCATAGTGTAATGCTGTCCTCTAAAATAATCCCTGTCTCAAAGGGAGAAAAGTTTCTCTATTGGTAAATGCAATGGCATCAGGTCTCTCTGCTGGTGCTGTATGGAAAAGACAACATCCCTGAAAGCTTTACGTTCTCACATTGTTGGAGCTTCTAAGTTTTGTCAGGTGCTGGTGACTTGGACCTAACACTGAGTTGTAACTCAGGAGACAAAACAGTTGGAAAACTTGGAGAAAGGCTCTAAGGGTCAGTGAAATTTACTGTGGGCAGCTGCTGCTTCAAAGCAACTCGCTATGCAGAAGCCTATTAAGAAGTAGTAGGTTACTTTCCTGCCGTTTCCCCAGCATGATGGATGACGTTCTGAAAAGTGAAAGGACTTCCTGTGCCACAGAGGTTTTCCCCGTGACTTCTTACCCAGACCCAGTTGCTTTCAACACACTGACTACACTTCTGTCTAAATGCTGTTATGGATCTCTGTAAAAGTGTTTGCCACAGATGATGCTAAAAGGAATTTATTTTCATCTATGATAGGTGCTAAATACCGTTATTTACAGATGGTCCTATTTATGTTCTAAATCTCTATTTATAAGTCAAAGCAGCAATAAATTCTTACTAGAAATAGGTTCAAGCTGCAGAGCTCAGAATTGGAAATTCATTTTTCCAAAATTTTGATGTGCTTAGATTTTGAAACTTAACTTCTTACTGTAACATTTGTCAACAGCAGAACTTAGAATAGTTTTGATTTTCATAGGATTCATATGTGAAAGTCTGTTCATATGTACTAATATCTAATTTTAACCTATTAAATCAAAGTACACTTAATTTAGGGTAGGGTGAATTCCTTGCTTTTTAATAACAATGTTCTTTAGCAAGATAAACACTTTTCAAAAATATGTGAAAGTGTAGCAAAAATGTACATGAGATCAGCTAAGATAATACATCTTATGAGCTAAACTACTTGATGACCCTAATTAAGGTGCTTATCTTCTCTTCCATACTTAAAATAGGAAAATGTAAATATTGATGTATCAGTGAAGACTTTGTAATTGTGTGGGTTTGAGATCTTTAATTTTGTATATATCACAGGAAACAGAACATATTACTAAAAGAGAAAAATGTTTTCCATGGTTTTTTTTTCATTAAATCCAAATATATTTGAAGACAATGAAAAATGCCCTTTTAAATTCTAAATATTTCAAGATAAAAACCATGGCCAAGTCTTCAGCAGAAGCTTTTGCTGGAATTGTTTAGGAATGTGAAGAAAGGAAGCTCATGTAATCTTGCTGTGTGTGTCTCTCTTGCTGCCTTTCCCTCCCTCCCTTTCGTAACTTTTACACTCTTTTGCCAATCTTAACCAGATCTAGCAGAGCAGTGGAAGCCTAAGAACTGTTCAGCTTCAATAAATTGTGTGAGAACAGGATGAGATAGGAATGCCTGCACTGGCTCAGAGCAAACATCCAGTGAGCTCCCTCTGACAACAGCCATGAGTAAATAGTTAGGAAAATCATACCAGAACAGAGCAAGTAAGGACTGATATTTCTTCCAGTATATTTTCCCAGCTTCTGGCTATCACATTATGGGCTATCAATGAATTTAATCTCATTTACTTGCTGACTGACAACCAGCATTATTTGATGTAGCCTTGTGAGATAGAACTTCGCTCTATGAAAGCCACATTGACTCCTTTTATGGAATTAGTAGCACATGGGCAAACATGATATTTACTGCTCATTTCTAGGGTTATGCTTGGCACAGAAATTAGATTTTTTTTTTCCTTTCCCCAGTTCTACATATCCTCCCAACAGTCCACATATATCTTATTTGATGCTTCTCAGTATCATTCCTTCAACTTCTCTATGCATTTTTGGATACATAATTGGCAAGAAGAGAAAGTGCTTTTGTATCCTCCTTTCCTCCTCACTTGTGTTAGTACAGCTCTTTGTACGGCTGCACCAGTGAGAGCAGAAAGTGCTAAATATGAAACCCCAGGATGACAAAACACCCTTTTGTGTTCAGCTCTACTTTGTTGCTTTCTTGATGAGTTTTTCTGTGGTTTTTTGCTGTTTCTTTTATTGGTGGGCAAATGAACCCACCTTTTTCTGTATGTGCTTGTGTCTGGGGTGAAAACTGCTTTCATTTCACCTCTCTAGTTACTTAGAAGAACTTATGGTGACTGTTACGAAAATCCACCTCAGTAGCATCTATCCCAACCTGTAAAAGTAATTTTGCAAGTAGAACTGAGATTTAGACTAAAATGTATTTTGCTGTCAGTTATGCCACTTTGAGGTATTTTTGCTCTTTCCTTGAGGTTCTCTGTTGCACAGAGAATTACGTTAGGGTAGGGTGAATTCCTTGCTTTTTAATAACAATGTTCTTTAGCAAGATAAACACTTTTCAAAAATATATGAAAGTGTAGCAAAAACGTACATGAGATCAGCTAAGAAAATACATCTTATGAGCCAAACTACTTGATGACCCTAATTAAGGTACATGGGAGCTCACCTGAACATCCCTGAGTGCTCTTTGCTGAACATCGGCCAATGTATATATATTGTGCCTCAGCTGAACAACAGCTAGCTATCGTGGGAAAGGATGGTCTTGTTCCTTTTCCTTCCTTAGAGATACCATTTGTTCTTCAGCTGTGGAGCTCACCTGACAGTGAGGGGACCTGCAAGGTTCCATGGGAGCCAGTTCAGGGAGCAACATCAGAACAATGCTATTCTGTTGGTTTGTAAGATGATTTTTTTCCTGATACTTTTTAAAAATTATTTCAGGAAATATCCAGGGAACTACAAAGAAAATAATTTGGCATCTATGCTATGCAGACCAGGAAGAACTGGAATCAAGTCTAGAATTAGTAAGCATAAGGGCAGAGTCTAAGTGGCGATAGCAAAGGGAAGTCAAATTATGCGAGTGTACAAAGATCATAGTCTAGTTGGATTTTCAAGAGACTTTTGATGAGGGTCATCACCGAAGGTTGTTTAAGAAACTGGCAGAGAATAAGGAAAAAATATTGGTATTGGATAAATAACTGAACAAAAGGGAACAGAAAATAAGAGTAAGTGGTCAATTTTCACCAGATGGAGATCACCAGTGAGTCTTCTCAAAAAATGGGGAGGGTTAGTGAGGTGACAGTTTGTGAATGATACTGTTACAGAAGGAAATTAAAACAGGGGCCAACTATAGAGAACTGCAAATGGAGTTTACGAAGTCCTCTGAGTGGCTTTGTCATAGAATGTCAGATAAAATCAGTGTAGGTTAGTATAATTTAATAGACAGAGGGGGAGAAATCCTAGCTTTGCCTATGAATAGACAGTCCTTGCAAGGTCTGTTATCACTCAGTAGCTAGACCTTGTGCTTATAATAGACATATTTCTAAAAAGAAGTAGAAATATTTGTATTATTCCTTTAGCAAAAAAAAAAAGACAAATAGAAATAATAGTCCTGCAAAAACATTAGCTTAGTATCTGTCAAAAGAAAACAAATCCAATGCTAGTAATTATTTGTAAGGGAACAGAGAACAGGACAAAGAACAAAATTTATGTTTCTTTGTACAGCTGTTGTGTTACCCTGTTCTGAAGACTGTATGCAGTTACAGTCCCCCTCTGTCTCTGTAAAGACATGTGAGAGCTTGGCCAGATTCTGGGAATGGTGGCAAGGCTCACCGTGAGGCAGTATTCGTACAGGGAACATTTAAACAAGTCAGGACTCCAGGTTTGTAAAGAAATCCTGAGGAATATGAAATACAGAAGGAACCACCTCTGGTGTGGGGAATCCCTCAGCTTTAAATTACTGAAGTCTGTTGCAGGGGGGAAGGGAATCATTCTGCTCACTCTGCTCTTAAACTCCTCAAACATCTGCTGTTGGGTACCCGGATAGATGGAGCTTTGATCTGACCAAGTCTAGCCAGTTTTGTGATCATATGGTTTAACAACCTGAATTAGCCCACAATGTGGTCAGATTATGCAAATGAAGGAGGAGTGACAAACACTGTCCTCAGCCTGATTTCGTGCACTGACCCTCGGCAAGTTTAGTGCCTTTATTCTCATCTATTGCAGACTAAGTCTGTGTATAACTGAAGTTAAAAAAACAGAGTGTTACCAGTGGTTTGAAGTTTTTGCAGTCATTCCTTAAAATGTGCATTGAAACCCAAGAAGTTCAAATGATACTTCAATTGGAAGAAAATCCAAATAGTTTACAAAATTGAAAGCTCAATTAGAGGGCCCAAACAATGTTCCTTTTTCTGATGACATGATAATATAACTGTCCACTTGTCATTACTGCAAAATTTCACATACTAAATTGATTTTAAGAGACACATTCTCTTTTTTTTTTCAGCTACGACCTTTATTTCTTTTCCTGCTATCATTTGAGAGCAGAAATAGCAATTGTGCATGCTTTTTGTGTTCATCTGTAATGCTCAGGAGGCAACAGAAGCAGAATTCTGTCCAGATTTACAGATTTGCAACACCCGCGTATGTAATTGATAAAATGTAATCTTTTTAAAGAAAATTGGTTGTAGTGGCCACGTGTACTGAATCATTTATACATCTAACACCTAAACTCCATCCTAATTCTGGCTTTGTGCGATATGAGTGGAAGCATACACGGGGCTTCTGCATTCCCAGATAGGCTTTGTGTGCTTTCGTATCCATGGAGGCTTGCTGCCTTCCAAATTAGAAGAGAATCTGCAAAACATATGCTTCCAGAAACTGTGTCAAAATATGATTATTTAATACAACATTCCTTTCTGATTAGGAAAACTACTTCCAATGAACTATCTGCTTGAAGATTTTTATCAGACATTCAAACTACTGACTCTGCTTTTAAATGCCGCTGTTCTTGGCTGTATATTACCTCATTCAGACATCTCATACAAGGAGATTAATTTTCAGCTTGTAGAACACCGATTTAAAAGCATTCCCCCCTTTTATATTAAGCAGAGAGAACAGCTCGTAATTAACACTTGCTTTGCATTAGTTCTCATACTGCTCTCAGTGCCTCAAAGGCTTTGAGCTGCCTTGATACAAATTAACTCTATTAAATATTGGTCAGGCACATAGACATAAAGAATATGTAATATTCTTAGACATAGACATAGACATAAAGAATATGTAATATTCTGTAATAATCAGTATTTTATACAGTGAAAGTGCACAAAATCTATTACAGTTCCAACTAATTAGACATAAGTGTGAAATAACTAAGAAGAATAGAAACATAAGACAAAAGGATTAATTCAAAGAACTTCACTTTGACAGTGCAGATGGTGATTGTTTTCAGTGGTAATTCCAGGCTTCTGGGACTTCAGCCGACTCATAGCAAATGCTAGACGTAATATTAGTTTCACCAGCAAAGGTGTGATGTATTTTTGTTACTGTGTTCTACAAAAAATCCAGCGTACAAGTAGTTTTCAAAAGCAGGCTCCCATAGATCACAGGTATTATAATCATTTGGCTTAAAGGTTAACTGGTTGAGTCAGCTACTGAAGTGGAAAGCTTTCATTAAAGAAAAGAAAGTGAGTTTTAACAACTTAAAATCAGTCCCATCCCTTGAATTAAAAGCTTTTGTAGAGTTAGAAAACCTTCAGTTTGGGAAGTCCTTATTTCTTCTTCCCTAGTGAAGAATAGGGAGGAGGATGTTTCCACAGACATTTTTGGGTTTTAATGGCTATGTCCTTCTTCAACTTTCCTGTTCATTGCTGTTCACAACTTTCTTCCCCAGCCTTACTGGGATTTTCACACACATTGTCTCAGAAACCTTCATATTCATGCTGCTTCTGCCATATTGTGCATAATCCCCAACAAAGGTATGGGCATTTCATTCACACTAGGGAATCCTTGGATTAACACCAACCCCTTCAATGCAAGGCAATGAGTTTCAATCACTAACTGTAATTTCTCAGGCATTTTTGTAGAAATGCTGGAAGCCAGCACAGCATGTGAGTAATATAATATAGAACTCTACTAGTATAAATGATAGCTTGGCTGTAGAGCTGGTGAACAAATGATTTGCTAGTGTAAACTAATACCCTCAGTCTAATTTGATGCTGTAAGAGGCTAGAGACTAAAAGGAGGCACAAATGCAAGATGTAAATTTCTGTTTAATGCAGTGTTTGATAGCCACAGATGGCTATGGTTGTAGAGAAAGCCAAGTAAAAAGAAATAATAACTTTATGAACTGTAAAGGCTTTTACTGCCTAAAAAAAAAGAACAATCAGGATGCAGGCCAGAGCAAAGAGGTGAAGTGGGAAGCATGGAAAAGACGCACAAATGATTTCTATCAAATATGATATTTAGATTTATTCAGATCTGATGCTTTAAAGAATCTTAGTCCTTGCTTATGAAGATTGTGACCATTCACCACTGTGAATATTCTGCGATCTTTCTTTTATAGCCAACCATTTCCATTCATCTTGAAATGCTATAAGGATTATTTTTTATTTTTTAAGAGTAACCTAGTAATTCTTCTCTGTTCCTCAGTTTCTGTGAATCTACAGGACTTCAGTTTAGTTGTTAATTCCTCAGAATTAATTATGTTCCTTCTTCAGAACATAATTCAGAGTCAAGCTCCTTGAGTGGAGTTATCCAAGTTACCAGTTGGTGATTTCCCTGTTACTGGCCTTTTTGGATGGCTTGATTTAGAGTCTGTTTAGCCTTTGTCACCTTACTTTCCAGATCCGGAAGCTCTTTGGGTTTTTTTACTTCCTTGGAGTAAAATGAGAGCAGGAAAATTCTCCTATTCTTCCTGCTTATAGTTAGATCCTCAGGGAACTCAAAGACTGTAGACCTCTGTGAATTACATCCTTGTATGCATACGCACGGAGTCCTTGGGCTGCCTAGCATTGAGTCGTTAGGAATTACAGGGATTCATCTTTAACATAAAGGTGCTAAGGATTCAAGAGGTGACCAAGTGCTTGAATCTGTATATGAACAAAGAAATATTGATTGCTTTCCAAATCTTCTGAATCAAACTGCAGGGGTTCGTTTTGTGAACTGAACCCTGCAGGATTCGCACAGCTGTAGAGAGAAATCTAACACCTAGTCCAAGTGAAACAATTCTAGAATCCAGCAATTAATTCCTAAAGCCATAAAACTTGCTTTGTGAAAGTATTGTTTTCTGGTTTTAATATTTATGTAATGTATCCACTTATTGTCTATGTCCTTACTACCAGTAAGCGACTATTCTTTGCTTCAGGACAAATCATAAAACCTACAGTAAGGTTTTACCTCCAGTAAGGACTTCTACGAACAGTCCTTGAAGTCTATAGAAGCTGGAATTTTGCTCAAGTAAAATCTGAATGAGAGTCTCATGTTATGGCCTTTAGTGGCTTTTACTGACTTTTTAATAAAACATTTACAAACATTTAAATGAAATTAATAGAACTGTGACCTGCATCACCATTCTTTTGTTCAGGATTCTGCTTTCTTCATAATGAGAGCCTTTTAGGTTGCAAAGTGAGGAGTGAAGAAATTGTAGATGGGTCAAGTGTGCCAGAGTAGATTATTGAATTCGTGATGTAAGTGAAAACATAAATAGAAAATCTAGCTAGATTACAGGAAATCAGACACACTTAATTGATGCACTTGGAGAATGCATTTCTTACATTGTGTATGTGAAAAGGAAATGTGAAGTACAGTTTTTGGTTCAGGAGGTCAGATGAATATCCCAAAATATATAATTTCTCAAGAATATTGTAAAATCTTTAGAGATTAAGTCCTATGCCTCCTTATATTTATGTACTGGACAGAAGGGAGTGAAGTCAAGTGGATAGCTCTCAAAATCATGCATGTGCTTATATACACTGTTTGGAGTTGAACTATAAATGGACAATGGCCTCTTTTCTTTGAAACACCATTGCCTGTCCCATCCTGAAACTTGTATCCTTCTTACCGCATGGAAACAAAATAAGTGATAGCATGTTCCTATTGTATTATGTCATAGCTCTCTCTTGAACATGGAGTTCATAAGCAGTAAACCAAACATAAGTTAAATTATTACAAATTAGGAAAGCACTGTTTTGCGGTAGGGTTCTCTGATGTAACAAGCACTGCATGTCGTCCCTTATTTAGCTCTGCATTTTTTTTTAGAATTACATATCCTAGTAACAGGGAATCCACAAGCACTTACGAAATTGTTCTGAAGGCTGATATTGCTGTTAAGAGGTGTTTTATTTCTAATTTTAATTTGTCTATCTTTGGTTTCTGTCTTTTTCGTCTTATACCTTTATCCACTATGAGGAAGAGTCCTTTATTATCAAACACACCACCCTATATGTACACGTGAAACCCAACGAAGTTTTAACATCACATTAGAAGCGTGTATGCAATGTACCTCACTTTACCATACCATTAGTAAAAACCTTTTTGTTTGCTTTGTTTTAATTTGGAGCATCTTATGGGTGGACTTTGCTGCTAACCATTTTTCACCTTTGTGCAAATAAATTTCTAAATTTGTCACTGTGTTATAACAAAATAAATGAGACACGTACTGTGTAGTTCCGCCAGACCTGGAACAGACATGGAAAGGATATAAATGTGTCAGTATTACAGAAGGGAAAATACATAAATACACATGGTGACTCTCTTAAGTCTTGGGCTCAGTGTGATACTAATTCATTTTGGTGACATTTGGAAAACTTCTCCCAACATTAATAATAAGTTTATAGTGGGGGGTAATTCTGACAGACACAGTGTTGAAATAAAAACTTGAAAGAATGTCCATCAGATTTTACAGGTGCATAGAACATGCATTTGCAGTTGATTGATGATCTTTTTGTTAAAGGTTGACATAATGTTGAATGGAATGTTTTGTTTATATATGGTGGTCTAGTTTATTGACCAGTACCAAAATGTATGACCAATCTGGGACTTCATACAGTGTCCCTTCTTGTCTTTTTTTTTTTTTTCTCCTAGAAAAATTTTCAGTATTTATCTTCTTTTCTGATCATCAGCACATGGATGCTCTTTGGTTATTTTATAAATATTATTTTCTTGAACTAATTTTTCCTTTGAAAAAATTGACTTGAACTGAAAATTTTAGATGAACGTACCAGAATTTTAAGCAATATTTAGAAAAAAGGATTCTGGGATCAACCTTCTAGACAAATGTTATAGAACTTAGTTTTCCTGCAGTTTTTTACTGAAAATAACAGTTGGCACCTAATCTGAATCAATCTGTCTTCTATTTGGAAGACTATTTCTGTTGAATTTCACTTAAAAAAAATATATCTGAGGATTCTACCTAATGATTGGAACTGGAAGAACTGGAAAGATGGTGCCAGTATCTAATAGGGAAATTTATTTGTCTCTTTTATAAGATCAGATCAGTGGAAGAAGAGATGTCTTTAACCTCAGTTGCAGTTCAGAATATTACACTTTCAACTGCAGCAGCTAGTTATCTAAATACTGAATTGGTTTTAAAATTATGAAGAAGTGTACACTCAAAACGACGCTTGAAATCCATGTAAAACTTAAGCTTCCATCTTAACAACAACATACAAGTTGCTTTCAGTTGTAATAAGTGTGAAATGAGAACCTTTACAGTTTTTCAGTCAATTTTATTAGCTAAAGTTGGAGTGTCTAAATATGTTTCAATCAAAACTGATGTTGACTACCAAAAGGTCTTTTTCAAAAGTTGAAACAAAAGATCCTAATACCAACTTTGTCCTTAAAGGTCAAGCTATGATCTTGTCTTCCTGGAGACTGCACACTTGTACTTGTGCTCAGGAATTCAACTTCCCAAAAAGACAATCTTATAAAAAGTGTTTATTCAGGAAGGAAAAAAATGTCTATCACTATTTTAGAGATATTAATTACTTTGTTGGTCTGCTTTCACCTTTTCTCAAAATATGGGAATCTATATATGTGTAATCTCAGTGTACTTGTCCTGACAGCGAGTTGAATAGGACAAAAAGGGAGATACTTCTTAAAAACATAATCTTCTTCATTAATTGTGCCAGTGAAAACTAGAATCCAAAACTGTTCTTCCTGCCCTGGACCACTGAAGTATATGAATTGACATATAGTCAAGGAAATAATCTGGTTGTAATCAGCCAATTCTGGAGATAATCTAACAAATACTGTTAAAAAAAATAAATAACTAAAAGACCTGCGTGTATCTAGATTTCAAATGGGGCAGTGTATCAGTGAATACAAAAACATAGGCTCGAGTTCTCTTCTTATTCTTCATATAGACAGAATATTTTATGCATTGTTTGTTTTTCATCAGACCTTAAGAAAAACAAGGTTAGGGAAGTTAACAGGACACAAACGGATCAGGTAGTCTTGGCTCGTGAGCCTCTTCAGAGGTACAAGGGAAGTGTGATCTCCATCTGAGTCTTTTCACTCAGACTGAGTTTAACCTGTGAAAAGTCTTGGAAAATACCAAGACTCTCCAACTGTTTCATTTCATTATGTCTATAGGAAGAGAATTTCCTTTGTCTGTTAGTTGGAGTAACAATTTCTGTGTTATGTTCATTGTATAGATTCCTATATTTAAAATGTTTAATATTATAATTAGGTTTTCCACAGATACAGTATGAAAGTGGAAGTGTATATGTCCCATTCAGGCTTTAGGACACCAAGACTTAACCTGTCAAAGAGTTGTTCTTGCTAATTGGGAACTATGGATTTAGCTAAATTATAACTGCTCTGTATATCAGATTTTAATTCTGAAGGAAATTGATTCTGACTATTTTCTAGCCACGTTCTGATGATTTTCATGTTCCTACAGTAAAGGTGAAGCCCTGTTAACCAGGTAACATTTCCATTTCTGTCTTCTGAATCCAAATCCATTAAGGTATGATCTTGATGCACTGTATAGCTTCTCAATACCCTTTAGGGTGCTGTAATTTTTGTTTTCTCTCTGAATGCTGTAGCGTGTGAATGTAAAGTCAGATAGTGGTATTGAGAGAGTGACAACACACTCTTTTCCACCAAGACCAGAGACATCCTCTTCCTTGTAAGAAGACAGTTAAAGAATTGGAAGAAACATGAAAATACAGACTGAGGGTGTAAAAAGGGAAGACTAATTAAAGGAAACTAAGCTTTTTAAAGCAGAGTGAAGGACATTTTTTGTGCCCAACAAAATGTTAAAATCACAATTCTGTGAGAGTTGGGGCAAATAAACATGAGTACAATTGTAAGAATATTTGAGTGCAGATCTTCGTTGAAAGAATTTTTAGAGTAAAGCTCAGATAGAGATTAGTGATTTAACTTTTAAAAAACAACTTACCTCAGCATTTATGAATGCTCAGTGTATGCTTCCTTTGCAAATTGGATGTTATAGGCAATGCTTACAATGTTTCTAGGATGTCTTAGAAAGCAATAAATATTTTGCTTAATTCTGCATAGATTTATCAGAATTAATTTATTAGGAACTGAATGAAAATGCATTTTGTTGTTCTTTCTTTTGTCTTATTAAGAGATTCAGATTTGTCATGTGTGCATGACAGAGTAATCATCAGTCTAATCGATTAAAACACATTATTTTAAGAGTTAGATAATTCACATCTAAACTGAATTTCAGAGGGAGCAGTTAGTGAAGAAGCACTTAAAGTTATGTTCTTTTTTGTATGCTTATGGTTTTATGTATCGTAACATAATTACATAGTGTTTTGATCCTTTCTCTTACAGATCAAAGACTGCTCGTCAATTTTGGTTTAGCTTTTTCTAATTACTAATTCTAAATATTCCATTAATGATAATATTTTAATATTTTTTCAGTAGTTTTTTGAATGTGTGCTACTCAAACTACTCAAACTGCAGGCTCTTTAAAACTAAAAGGAGATTTGGGCTTCCAGGGCAGTGATAAAATTAGTTTTTATCTGCAAAACCAAGTAAACTGCAAAGAAACAACAGTGTGGCTGTCAAATTGACAACTGTTAAGTGTTGCCGGTTAGTTTTTGTGGTTTTGTGATATTCCTCCAGTGAATACTTTGATTTTAATTGGGACTTTGTGACTTTTGAAAAGCTTAGTTTGGCATATAACTCCCAAGTTCAGGAATAATTTTCTGGAGTTTCTGCTATTTATGACAAGGCAGTGCAGATAAATGCTTCAGTAGTTGCACTGATTTGAGTATAAAAACATCATTGCTATCTTTTACTTTTCCGTTATTCCACAAATGTAAATCCAGTCTTGTATAAACTTTGTGTGACATGGAACTGAAAATATGGAAATTGATGTTTTAGGACCAAAACAAACTCCCATGCCATACTGAAGTCAGAATGCCAGCAGGGAAATAAATCTTTATGTGACATGAAATTACTGATGAAAAATATTTCTGCATTGTAATGTTTTAAATAAAATGCCACCGAATAATGTGTTTTGTATGTAGTAGCTTTAAGAAAAAGTACATGCAAGTAGATGTTTGGGCTTTTCTGTGCTAGGAAATTTAAACATACGTCAGGTGTATATGTGTCAGAGCCTGCTGGAAAACTCTATGTCATGCAATTCAGAGCAGATCTGGTAATCTATTCATCATGAGCTGCAGACCACCACTGTGTTTGCAGTGCAAAAAGCTAGCCTTTCTTTTCTGGATAATAAATGATCACAGAACTGGAAATGAGTCAGACCTTTCAGACCAGCCAAAGACAAACTATCTTTGATTCCAGTCCTCTCGATTCACCTGTGCATATTCCATGTATTACTCAGGTGCTAAGCAGAAGTGCTTTTTGTCTTCGAGGCTGAATGGCCCTTTAGTTTAAATTAGGGACGTTCACTGGTCTTCCCTGAGAAAGTAAAATAAATTTGCTAGTGGTTCCTAGTTGTAAAAAGCTGTTAAAATACACAAGTTCTGCCTCATTTCCAGTGAAATGCTGTGACTTAAGAACACTCGTTTATTGTTACACAGTATGCTGCCAGACAGGCCAGGTAGATGAAACCCGATTCTCTCTCTTATTGCTTTAAGCATTTCATTATCACTTGTGGGTTGTTTCAAAAGACAAGGAAAATATAAAACACCTTGGAGTGCAGTACTAACTTGCAGCTGAGATTTTTGGGTGGGTTCTTGGGGGTTTTTTTTTTGCAGTAAATTGACTGCGTTTGACCTTTGACTCAGGAGGACCTTATGGTTTTCTATTACTGAAGAAATAAGTTTCCATAATGACAGTGCTATCAGAGGTGAGATGCATAAAAAGAAGCTGTTATGTAATGAAACATGAAGAGACACACATGAAATATTAAAATCTTGACTGGGCAAGTCAGCCTGTGTCAACGGTAATGCTAAGAACATCTGTCACAGCAGAAGCTGTGCCTAGTCTGTGATACCCTGACTGCAAGCTAGGTATGTAGTCAGATTGCTGAAGTGGAGCCCTTTTTCGCTGACCTGTTACAACAATACGAAGTGTTAAATGTATTTGTAGATAACCTCTCTGTTTGCTATATCTATATAGCAAACTGTTATTGATTGATTCATGCCTTTGCTTTCCCAAAGTATTTTTAGTGATTTCTTATGAACGCTTGTATTAATTGTACAGCTTGTATATTAGTCCTTGTCCTTTTTCGTTCTTCTAATGAGGATATTAAAACTTAGATATTAACAATGGTGGGGAATTGCAGAAATCACAACTGTTTCTTCATATTTAAATGCAGTTAAATGACTTTTTCATGGTCTTTTAATTAATAGGAAGCTACATCCGTATGGTAGCAGACTATAGAAAAGTCAGCTTCATTCTTAATTGTATTTGCTTGGTGTTCATGCCTGTCAGCTTCTGAAGTGATGATGCTTCCATTTCCCAGGTTGCAACCACTTTTGGGAAAGAGTAGGAAGCCTTGCAGACACCTGCCATTTACTGGATTGCTGATTCTGATTTAAAGGTTCTAACACTAGTCTTTGATCACATTGTATATTAGCAAAACACTTACAAAAGGCCAGTGCATTTGAATAAGTATCACAGTTCACTGTTAAAATTAGTATAGGTTAATTCTGGAATTAACCTAGCTGAAAAAAGTAATTTTGCATTTACAGCTTCCCTGGTCTCTATGTTAGCGGTTTATATGATTATCAGCTTGTAAACAAGTTGTTGGGATTTTCTTTCCTTTTTTTTTTTTAATTAAGATATGATAGGAGAATTTTAAAATTGTTGTATCATAAATTCTTCCATTTTCAACATCCTGTTTCCTGTTTTAAAATGTACTAAACTCTGCAACACTTATTCCCACAGTTTCTGGTTTGGAATATGCTTAAACTTTTTCAGCATAATAGCACAAAAGCAAATAATTATTAATTTTATCCTCATGGCATCCCTCTGAGGTAGAGAAATACTAGCTTAATTATACAGACAAGGAACTATAATATCAGATAGATTGAGTGGCATGCATAGGTCACACATGAAGCCTGTGGTTGGCCTGAGGATTGAAACAAGGTCTCTTGAGTCTCAGTGGCATCTTTTGTTTATGACTACACCTGAAACCATTTGTTATTTTAATTCTCTTTTAGTGATTATGATAGTCTAGGATTCTTTTGAAGTAAATAAAACTTTCTATAAAGCTTTAGAGTAATCCCTAATCTTCATTGAAAGTGGAACCCAGACCAAAGCTGTGTTTTTCTGTTAGAATTTTTTCTCAAATCCCATTAAGAATTTTTTTTTAATTTTTAACATTTTTTTTCTTTTTTTTTTTTTTGCCTTTATGTCTATGAACTTCCTGCTCTAGCTGAGACAGGATATGAAAGAAGAAACTGCAATAGCTTCAACCTTACGGAACTCAGAAGTAGCAGGAAATCTCACAGGACATTCTTGCCTCACAATATTTTCAACCATGAGCCTTTTTAGTCAGGTATGAGAGGAAAGAGATTCACAAGAGGTGAGATTGTGATCCCATGAAGTCTGGAGGATGGAAGTGTCCATTTTTAACTCAAAGAAACTCCATAGGGTTTGGCTGTCGGTAACGTGTCCAGCCCTACCACAATCGCCCTACGTTGATGAAAAAGTGAGGGAAGCAGATGACCAGCAGTGCAAAAACCCACAAACCAAATTTCTCTGCCCTCCACAGACAATTTTTATCTAATCTTCTCCGTTGCTTCAGCCACTTCATTATAAAGTAGTTCCACAGTTTTTGCACTGTTGTCAGCCTTAACATGAATGATTAGGGCATACATGTTTTGGGCTTGGTTGAACTGCCATCACGTGTTCAAGGGGGAAAAAAAAAACAATTGTTTTCTCAAATCAGCATTTCCTCACAGTCTGTGCAAAGAAATAAAGGTTGCAGATAATTCAACTTGTATATATTGTATAAAATCTAGGAAAACATAGTGCAAAATGCAGTTTTCATTTGTTCTGTTAACATTTACTCTATAGCTCCATCTGTCTTACTTGCTTTGACACCAAACAAATCTAATTCTGCTGTCAGAGGGAAATATTTTTTTCTTTCTTCTGCTTATTTCCAGGTATTGTACTTTTCCCAGTCTTTAAAAATTCCTACATCATCTGTATTTTCTAAAGTATTTCACAAAATACAGGAAGGTTAAAGAATAAGTCTGTTCTCAACTCTTCATTCTCCAGCTTTAGGAAACAATTAGAGTAACTTCTGGAATGTCCTGTTCTTGTTTAATATCAAATGTCTGGTAAAGAAGATGCAGAGAATGAAAATTAATTCCCTGCCCTCTTAGTTGTGGAACTCTGAACTGTCTTGTTTCTCTAGATGAAATAAATTATTAGATCCAAAGTAGCTCTTGAGTTTAAATTAATTTTTTATCATTGGAGACACTCCTTTATGTTAAAATTTAAAGCTTGGTAACATCCATTCAAAGTATCAGTCAATATTGCAAATACTGTAATATTGTTTGATGTGTGTATTCTATAAAATCTAGGTTAAAAGGTGTTGCATTCTAGGAAGGAATTTGTAAGTGTTTTTCCAAGCCATTTTTTTAAATTACTTTGATTGATCGTGCCCTCCGATGTTTGCTTTCCAGCTTTGAATACTGTAGCAAACATATTTACTTGTAAGAACATTGACTGAAAGCACAAGCTGTAAGCACATAGTGCTGACTGCTTACAGAGTGTGAATTATTGATACGTGTTGCAAGCAGTTCTACTAAACTCTGTGTTTAGTATAAAAGTAAAGAGACTGAGGAAAAGGTCTCATAAACCAAGGACAAAGTAGTACATCGTATTATTTGCCACTGCAGACAGTGACACTGAACTCACTGTTCACCTCTACCTGTGCTCAGTACTTCAGCTTGATAAGAATTTGTTCAATGCAGAAAGTTGTCTCGGTTCTGTTTTAAGCTGCATATTTGCAATTTCTAACTAGGAAGCCAACCATAGAAGGGATGTGCAGGAAAGAGATATATATTTCTCACTAGGAAAAAATGCATAATATAGCTCATGTGACTATGACACCTACAAATGCTGAATAATTTCTCTGTAGATATGATAAACACAATTTTAGTAAATGTGTTACAATGCATATGGAAATAAACCTTTTTCTTAAAATACTCAGTGTCAAAACAGAGACAAAAAAATGACTGAATTGCTATAAATACGGTTGAATTGAAATCCTGAACAAAATTTTGCAGTTTTAGAATGATTTCTGATTTCCACAGCATTGCAATTTGCAGAGTTTTGTTGGTTGGCTATTTATTTGTTTAAAATATTTCAAGATAGATTGTATGTGTATTACCTAGAAAGAGAGAGACTGTTGTTATTGGTATTTGTTGGTTTTTCTGGTACTAGAAAGCCATAGACTTCATCTTTTAAGTCTTCTGAGAAGTGTAATGTAAGATAGGATATTATCTGCCTTTTTTTCTTTTTTTCTTTCCCTCTGGTGTGAACCCTACTTGAATGAATCAGTCTTCAGACTAGAGCATTTAGAACAAGTACATCTATTTGCTTCACTGAAGGCAAACAAGGGTGAAATGATTTAATGTCAGGTAATATAACACCGTAGAGGCGTCTCATAGAAGTTCCTGTGCATATGCCTTGTTTCTTATGATAATAATGGTTTTGTGGTAACTTGCTCTAATGCATGTTCCCACAGACTTTTATAATTCTTGCAAAATGAATATGGGTTACTCTGTGCTGCAAGAAAAAAAAATGGACATCCAAGGGAAATCTGTATTTGCTATATTTTTCTGTAATTCCTCAATCCATGGACAAGGATGAAGTGGTTATAGCCAGCTCCAGCCAGTGTTTCAAATGCTGGAACAGAATAGAAATTTTTTTGAGAATATGACTGTTGAATAAAAACAAATAGAAGATAGTATCCTTAATTGTTTCAATAAGAGGTTTTACTTTTCTATTTTAAAAAATTCATTCTAGTAGTCAGTAAACAAATGACTGTTCCCAAAATCTTTTTCCTCTCCTGCCATATTAAACTATGTGGTTAGAAGTCCCATCATGTCTACAAGTGGTACAACCCTTCACCATGTTTCTGCTGCACAAGAAGGGCTGGGGAGAGTGGCAGCATTGGCTTGGTTTAAGTTTTGACACCAGTGTCTTGAAGCAAAGCTTTTCCTTTGGTCCTAAATCACAGGCTCTAATACAGGGACAAGTTTTGGCAAAATTTCAATTAAATATTTGCCTGCTCTTGTGTTAAGAAGTTCTCTGAAAAAAATATATTTATATTTGGAAACTGTACTAGTGAGGGGTCTAATCTGTGCATATATTTAGTTTGAATTATTGAATTAACTCAGTGGCTTAAACTTTTTAGTGTAGATCCTTTCTAGTGTCGCAGAAACATCACACGTGTAGACTTTCTTTGTTAGACTTTTCTTAAAGACATCCTGAACTACAAAACCAAGACAGTGTGTTCAGAGCAGAAGGTGAAAGAAAGGTCAGTTGCACAGTATTTTTTGCCTTTATTCTTTCTGTTGTCTACACTACCAATCTGCCTCTCAATCTGAGGCTTTTCCCCTACATCTGAAGCTCTTAAAAATGCAATATTTACATTCAGATTTAGAATGGAATACTCGGCATTACAGTGAATCAATTAAAAGATATATTGAGAGCCAAAGGCTCTGTAGGTCTGTCTTTAAAGTACTCAGAGGACTTGTGACATCAATAGATCCAGTCCTTGGTGTTTACTCCTCTCTTCCAGGAAATCAGTATAAAAAACTGAGGTATATTTTAATGTTATTAAAATCATAAGTAGCCTAAAAAGTAATCCTAGGTGTACTCTTCTACTACCGTTATCCACTAGGTGACAGTACAGCTCTTTTACCTTTTTTATTATTATCCATAAAAATAAAAAAAATATATTTTTTTAAAAAGTGGCTCTGTACAAACTTCTAAAAACATGTTCTGTCTAACTGAAAAGTATGTGCTGTGCATGACTTTTTTAATAAGAAAAATTTTTATATGCAAGGAAATTTTTCTCAGTATAGTTACTTTAGTTAATGCAAATAGAATTCCTTATAATTGAGAAAAGTTTTTTTTTTTTTTAACTGTGAAAGATAATATAGAGTGACTTAATTGTGGTCTGATAAATTGCTATGGAAAAGCAAATCCTGGAAATAACTGGGGAAAAAAAAGCAGTTTTCAACCCCAAGGTAAGATATGCAGAACAATAATACTTTTAATTGTAATATTGGTCTTTAAGAAAAGAGCTTAAATTAATAAAGTTTTCTTTTAAATAAATAACAGATTGTGCAGTTTACTTAACCCTTGTTTAGATGACTTGTTACAGTGATTTAATTAGAGATAAATTACTAATTTTCAGTACTATATTTTATAATGCAGTTGTCTTTTACTTCAGCACTTAATTACTGCTTACTTTCTGTAAATGATTGAGAAGCTCAAACACGGGAAAGAAAGCAAATAATTGAGTTTATAGAGCTCTATTTCCATGCAAAATTCAATGCATTTTGAAAAGTGATCCTGCTAACATTCATTTCACCGCTGCTCTATACTTGAGTGCAGTGTGTCTCCAAGTGTCCGTAGACGAATTTGCTCAACCACTGACCCATATGAGATTAAACTTACTGTAAAAATTAACTTCAGTGCATACATATATATCATATATGTATAAAATTAATTATAATTATAATTTGTGATGTATAGAGAATTAAAATATTTCTGAAAGCCAAGTGAAAGTATTAAAAAGCCCAAGAGTGCCACATTTAGTGATTATAATAACCATGTTTTTAATACATCCAATAATGGTATGTGGTTTTGATGAGATTATATTATGTTACATTGTCACTTTGCATATTGTTTACAGCTAATATAATTGCATGTTCACCCTAAATTGCCCTGATTCTTAATAAAGAAAATAACTTTGTTACCTAGTAGAATTACTTGCTTTTAACATTCTACTGCTATATTCTGAGAAGAAGTCTATAAAAAGAATACCTAAATCTATACAGTAGAAAAATTAAATAAACAAAATGAATATTCTACATTAATAAGAAAACATGCTAGTCAATAAGTAAAATGGAATGACTTTACTGATATGATGGGTTGTCTCACCAAACACCTTCAACATGAACCTTATAGAAAAGTCAATTTTTAATATTTAGGAAAAAACAGACTTGTAATAGGTTACTTATAAAATGCCATTCCTGTAAAAGAAAAATCAGTATGATTTACAGTACTGATTGCCAGCTGAAATTTTGACAAGATTTATGCTCTGGTTACTAACCTTCTTCCCCAAAACGGTGCAAGCCTGAATAGAATTTGGCCCATTTATGTTTAATGGCTGAGGACCATGTAAGGCTTACACATTTAAAATTTATGATAGAGCATTACAAAGGATTGCTTTGTACATTGACTTAGGATTTCTAGTGACATTAAAGGCTGGTTTATTTCAGTGCTTCTAGTAAAATACTGTGGTTCAGCTTCGAGACATCATTTTATATACATGTTGTATATAACTGTTATTTGTTTTCATATTACAACATGGAATATGAATGAGTATTTCATTTTAAATAAAGAGTTTCTCCCTAAGCTCCATCACTTTCCTGTTTCTTCTTAGACAGTAAAAATCAAATGCATTTTACTACATAGCCAACTGCTTTCCCGTTGTAATTATTTTCATATTTCTTTTAGCGTACATCCTCTGGCTGTACCACATAAGAAGCACTTCTGTAACTTTCAGTTTAATTGTAAAACAATTAATTCAGAAAGATTGCATACATGATTTTAAGCAATTGTATAGATAATATACACTAATGTTAAGCAAAAAAAGTGACTGGGTTTTTAACTGAGAGATGATAAGAGAATACAAACAAAATGTACTTACAAAAACATTATGTTTTTCTACAATTCATTTAGGAATCAGAGTGGCAACTCCAACGTGGCTTTATAGTTACGAATGTGTAACTTCCACGATAAACTTGTATTTTTGAGTGTTTATAACTGAACTCAGCTATTTAAAAGTAAACTAGAGAAGCTGTGAGGTCTTTTTCGGGCAGTGATTTTTTTAAATATGTATTTGAAAAAAAAAAACTCTGCTTTCCTGAGGTGTACATAAATAGAAATTATTGGTTTTCAGACACATTTTTTGTAAACTTGAAAACCAAAGAGTGTTTTCTTTTACAACATGCAATTTTAGAAAGCTGTAGTTCTTAAAAGTATTAGTGTTAACAAAATAGAATCTTAATTTTAAAAAATATTTAGCTGCCCTCTGTGAATACTTTTCCCTAAGCAAATTTTCCTGAGCCATATCATGACATCAGAACAGAAGTAACTAGAAATTTATTTTTAAGGCAGTCTAGCACAATACGACTTCATGTACCAACACTCTTGGCCTGCTTCTTACCTTTCTCATGTTTCACTAGTGACTTCAGTTAAGTTGTTTGTGCAAGAGAAGCATCAGATTGATAATGCTTTTTGCAGCTCCTTCTACAAAATCAGATGTGAAACAATACTTTTGCTACTAAAATCTTTTCATCGTTATTCCATGTTTCACAGGAAAAAAAATGGATGGTTTGATTCTGAACTTCCTGAAATCTATAAAAGCAAGGCATTTTTGTCAACTTCAGCAGGTGTCAAGTCAAGCCTTTTGTTCTGATCCCGCAAGAATTTTTGTATATCTTCCTGTATATCCATTAACTTCACAGAAGCAAAGTAACTGCTAATTTGAGGACCCCCCAAGTTTTAGCACTATTTCTTTTTTTTTCTTATTATAGTTATGATTCCATTATAAATTATAGTTGCATCATTCACAGTCAAGATTTAAAAGCTATTTTCCATTATTTGCATTTTTTAGTTTTTGTTTCTTCCTTGCAAAAATATGTCTGGGTGAATTTGGAAATGTACAAAAGGAAATTTTCTTAGCGTAAGAAAAGATAGGGAAAGATAGAGGCTAAGGGGTAAAAAGTATCAACATCATAGGGTTTAAAGATGAAATATTAAGAATAACATAAAATGTAGTAAGTGGAAGGATGGCAGATGACTTTACAGTTTTTTCAGCTGCCACACTTACCTCTCCATTGTCAGAATGGCTCAGAACCTCATACTGTTGAGTGCATTTATCCTCCTGGCATCACCGGGAGGACAAGAAATATTGTTGGCCCCATTTTACAGCAGAATGCTGGGGCACAGAATCTACATGCAATGTTATCTACATTACTTCAGAGACTTCCAAGATGCACGCGCCTCTGCTCTATATGTAAGCCATTGCACTATCTGCCATCCCTTAGCTGAATAGCTTCTTGCTACTAACAGGTAATGTTAAAATACTGCAGTCATATTTTTGCAGCACAGGCCAAAAGACAAGATCTTTTCTCCTATTTCAACTACCAAAATTAACACAAAAGTGGTATTTATTTTTCTTAATCTCAATTGAAGTAATTTTTTGAACTGTATTAATTAGCTGAACATTAGATTCTTCAATCTTGTCTTATTCATGCCTTGAGATGCTCTGTCTATGCTTCCTGAGTTCCTCCCTAATACCATCCTGCAATCTTGCTGGCTTTTACCCTGTGCTCTTACAGTTGGGCAAAGGCAGCATGAGCTGTGGCTAGTTTGGTGCAATGACTGTATAAATAGACCAGTAAATAACACCTGCAACTAGATATGTGTCTGCTGTCAAACACAATTCCTAATCATGTTTCTCTTTTATTAAAAGCTGATAAGACTGTTAGACTACTGTCTAGCTTGATTTCCCAGAAGATTAAAAAAAAAAAGAAGAATCCTGTATCCTTAATATATCTCTCCCTCTGCTAAATGTAGTTCAAATTGGCCATGGAGTTCAGGGTGTGTTCGGGATAGCTGAGGCTGGAAGGGATCTCTGGACACTCTCTAGTCCAACCTCCTGCTTGAAGCAGGGTCTTCTGGAATAGATTGCTCAGGGCCATGCCCAGTTAGGTTTTGAATATCTCCAGGAATGGTGACTCCACAACTTCTCTGGGCAACCTACTTAGTCACACCCTTACAGAATACTCTTATGTTGAAAGAGAATTTCCTGTATTTCAATTTTTTTCCCCTTACTTCTTGTCCTGTCTGCTGGGCACCACTAAAAACTAGCACCTCCTGCCCCATGAGATATTTATACACATTGTTAAGCCTTCTCTTCTCCAAGGTACACAATGCCAGCTCTCTCAGCCTCTTCTTGTATATCCATCAGAAGTTCCAGTCCCTTAATAACCTTTGGGGCCCTTTGTTGTCCTCACTCCAGTTTGTCCATCTCTCTCCTGTGCTGTTCATGTACAAGACTGTACATGTTTTCTGTAACTGTTCTTACAGCTCAGTACTGTTGAATGTACACAAGCTTTGCTTAGTAAGCAGTAGGGGTAATTATTGTTTTGTACATCAATCTCAAAATAATCAAGCAATGTGACTTAGAAATATATTTGATTTGACTTTTCACCTGTTCATAAAATACTAAAATGTGCAGAAGCTAGAGGAAGGAACACTAGCCAACACTGTAAGCAAAATACTTCACTGGTTGTGCAAAGGAATAGCATCTTTTCTGTCACTATCAGCACTATCCATCGTTCAGGATATATGAATTTGGATAAAGGAATAGTGTGTGTTGAAGAAAGATAATGCTGCAATCCAGTCTTCTGATTGTACTTTAATTTTTAATGAGGCTTATGGAGTCTACTGACTTCCCTTTCACACAGAAGTGCCACGACCATATGTAATTTTGAACTTTCTGAATGTATAACTTAATTGT
Source organism: Chlamydotis macqueenii (assembly GCF_036417535.1). Taxonomy (NCBI): domain Eukaryota; kingdom Metazoa; phylum Chordata; class Aves; order Otidiformes; family Otididae; genus Chlamydotis; species Chlamydotis macqueenii. The sequence continues at coordinate 27,672,172 of NC_141560.1, forward strand.
GTTCATGACAGCAAAAGCAGAACAATAGAAGAAATATATATGACTACATGAAATATAGCTATAATTTTGACTACATATTTTATATATAAAACTATAAGTAATATATACTTACATAAATATAAAACTAATCTGTAAAAATGTTTAAATCCTCTCCTTTTGATTCCATTGTGCTCTCAGACATAATTTGTTTTCAAATATGCCACTTTATTCCTTAGCTATGTACTGTGCTGTTCTGGAAATTGTTTGGTAATGTGGACACAACATTCTTTTTACTGATTTGAGCAGTTTAGATTTGAAGGACAAATGTAATGCCTGTGAATTGTGCCCATTTTTAGATTTTTATGTTGTAGAACAGGTTCCAGTAAGAGTTACATGCATTTGCACCTTACCAAATTTGATTTTTTACATCAGTATTGTATTCCACCCTTGAGCTGTCACTTGGTTAAAGAAACATGATGTACTCAAACACAGAAGTGACAAGTAGGAGAAAAGCGTAGAGAGCAGGCATAGCAAAGTCAGGCAGACATAAGGGAAAGAGAACAATTCTAACCTACCAAGAAAAATACCTGTGAGGATTTCTCCAGTTATGTCTAACTCCATAAGTATTTTAATTTTTTAATTTTACAGTGCTCACCAACTGGTGTTGTGAAATAGCCTCTAAATCTACACCTGCTGTATGGCAATCTTTTAGTTCAACAAATGATGCAACTTGTTTATGGAATTGCAGTAATCATAATGAACTGTGCCCTAAACTGCATTTTATTTTAAATTCCTCTTAGAAATAGAAATTATTTTAAAAAATTTATAAGTCTTGTCCTGTAAGATACTTGTATGTCAGGATTCTTGCTGATCGTAATCCACGTTGATATCCAAATAGTGACGGAAGAATTATCTTCAGTCAGGAACATTTTTAGTGAACCTGCAATTAGTGACCTAAATTAAAAAGTTTAATTCTGAACTTTAATTAATATTTAGCTAATTTAATGGAAGAAAAAACAGATACTAATTCTCTGATTAATTACTAATTTTCTAATTTAAATGTTGAAAGAGGAAAGAAATTATTTTTAAACTATATATATGTGTATGTACATATTTATGTGTGTATGTACAAATTTTCAGTTATTTTTATAGTATATAAAATTGTTTTCTTGCTCAGATAGATTACAGCCTTTTCCCAAAAAATCTTTTATTCATTTGTTTTCTGGGTATGTGCATAAATTTAATGGACCACATATTTAGGAACACCGAACACCTAGATTTGTGTCAGATTTTCAGGAGATCAGTGCCTGAGAGTATGCACGGACGTAGATCACAAAATGAGAGTTGGTTTCTTCTAATCTCCTTTGTCCCTAGCTTCTTGAGTAATATAAGCAATTAACACACAGCAAATGGATTTTAAAACTCTATTCAAGTGATAATACTGAGTACCAGTAGAAGTTTAAATAGAGTACCTGGCATTAAAGGACTCGGAAACAGTAAGAAAGAAAACATCAGGGCAAGACAAACTTATCGGAGCAGTCGGTGGAGAACTGATAGAAAAGTTTTCGGTAGAAAAGCATTTTACACCATTACACTTTACAAATCCCAGTGGGATAATTATTCATTAAATCAAAGCTTTAGTTTCCCTCCCTCCCTTTTCAGGGTGTTCATGAGTGGCAGCAAAAAAAAATTATTTGATGAAGGGTCATGGGAGATGGAGAGTGTCTGCGGTTCAGTTTGGTAAAGCAGATGTAGATTAATGTGTGGCACTTGGTATCTATTAGTATTGATTCCCATCGATTTGGCTGATTTTTCAGTCATGATTCATGGGTTGTGAACTGAGAAGATGCAGAATGCTAACTGGTACTGGTGAAGCTTATGCAGGTAAAAAGTCAGTAGCAAAAAGCTATTGGTATTTTCTCAAGCTAAAATTACAGGTGATCGTGATTCCTTAACTATATAAAAATTTTGCATGGTAATGTTAAAGTGCTTTAGCTAATTGTTCAAATCAAAGTGATTCTCATGCTCAGCTTCCACAGACAGTCTAATAATTTAGTTGGGCAATACATACTGAAGTGAATAGTTCTTACATAAATGTGTGAAAACAAAACAATGAATGTTTTGCTAGTTTTACAGATACATGATGCTGTTCCCTGTTTAAGATGCCCTCAGTTTGCATCAGAGTCAATTTTCATCCATTCATATGTTGGAAGAAAACTTGTTCTGTCTGTACAAAGGGCCTCTCTTACTGTGTTACGATTCATTTTCTTCTTAAGTTAAGAGAGATATGAGTGCTACCCAGCATTTGTCACAGCTACAGTTTTGTCCAGCAATATACATAGTCTTTGATTTTCAAAGCTTGTTCTTTATGCATTTATTTATTGCATAAATGTTCTAGATAAGTTTAATGAATCTGTTCCATTAAAAATATGGCTACAAAACCTCTACACATGAGGGAGATTTCATATGGTTCTTGGTGCACCTGAAAAAATAGTTTCATTTTCAGCACTGAATAGAGAGAGAACAGCATAAATGTTCCTGGTTTTACATTTATAACGTACCAGGTGAGAGAGCTGCTCTTCAGAATGGCTATCATGGTAGTTTCAAAAAATATAAAAATGTATGGGCCTTCTAGATTTGAATAGTCCATGTTGGCTGAGCGCCAGTATAAGTAAAATATGTAGAAATGTAACACCCTAGAGCAAGCTAATAAATGACACTGTCACATGAGTTTAGAAACAAGATCTTCGGGGAACAACAGGAATATGCATGTCTTAAATATTTATTTGTGCTTTTGGAGAAAACGAAATGTATTTTCTAATGCATTGAGAAAAAAAAAAGTGCCTTCAACTGAAAACAAATATGATTTAAGTTAAAAGAAAACAGTAAGGCATAAGATGTAAAACTGGAAAATACTGTTTCTTCAAAAGTAACAGCATTAGTAAATCAAGACTTCTGTGACTTATTGTGGTTCCTAGTGCTAGGCTGTACATATACAGATACAGTTTGATTTATTGTTCACAGAAGTGGCAAGATACAACAGGTGGATGGCAGTGAAAAATTAAAATGTAAAGAAAGGGAAAAGAATAAGCAGTTATAATGCAGTGATGGTGCCACGTGTGCAAAGTTTGAGTATAGCTGTAGTCTTCTGAATTCTGCAGTCATCATGGGTTAACCTGGTCAATTAAGTTTTAGCCTTTTTGTTGCCATTGTATAATGTATGTATTGTCAGATTCCTTGGATATCTGCTGGTATGACTTCATCTGATGTTCAGTCAGGAGTACTGTTTTCATTAATGTTTATGTTCTCTGCACAAGTCTGTTATATAGCACAGATTCAACATTGATCTACAGAGATGCAGACCTTATCAGCTGGACTTTGATTTTGAAACATGGTGATGGCCATAGCAAGTTTTAAAATTACAAGAGAGGCTTGCTTGATTTTTTTAAAAAAGGAATACTTTAATACCTAATTAAGTGGATGAATGCTATTGTTTAAAACAAACTGTAATTGTTCAGAAGGCTGTGTCATTTTTCTCAGAACAATTTTTCATTTCACAAAAAAAACCCCTATTTTTTTCCCTGCATTTATAGTCAGAAATCGGATTTTTTCCAGTACAGGCTTGTACAATGATTATAAATAGTCAGGTGCAAAGGCATCAGCCATTATTTTTGAGGAAAACAGTGAAGTTTTCATCATTGGATCTCATGGTAGGAAAACAAATAAAAGTTGCAGTCTAATAATTTATAAATTAATGACCCTGCAACTTACACACAGTGTTTATTCCTGTACCTATGCATATACCATAAAAATAGTAAATGCATAGGTACATGCATATGCATAAAAGTGGTAATTAGCTACACAGATTACATGGTCTCCAGTCTAAGTGTCAAGTTTCAGTGCTCTCCTACAACTCAGTAGTGCAGGACTGCTTTCTCACAGACCTTCCTACTGGAACGGCTCCAGAGTGCAAGGCTCCTGGAGGTGGTCGTCTTCTAAATTACTTTTATGCTTTGTGCAAGAATGAGTTCTCAGAATTCACTCCAAATGAACAGACTCATTTTGTACTGATAAGCTATCCAAGATGGAAATATGTAACCTACAAATGAAATATGTTGTTACTTGAAGTATCTGCAGAATTGAGTTCCAAGTGTGGAATAGAAGGAATATCAAAACTATTAGATATTAGAAACTGAGTGTTCTCTCTATCTGCTATGCCAAGGTTTCCAACTAGGATTTCCAGGTTTTTCAAGTCTCACAGGATTTTCATGCATTTTTTTAACTTGTTATTTCTCTTTACCTGGATCTATTATGCCAGATACAGACGAAAATGGATGCTGAAGAATGCTGAACGTAGATTGCATACACTGAAAAGAGGAATTTGGGAACTAAAACCAAAAGGGACTCATAGCTTTAAATAGTGTGTTTGCCCTCATTAAAATGTGAGATTTATTCTGTTACAGTGAGGCTGTTAAAAGCATTTTTTTTAAGTGTGTTGTGACACTAAGGTTGATGAAAGTAGAACAGCCTATGTATCCCCAAATTATATTAATTACATTTCACTAAATGACTCTTTGGTTGATTTTAAAGAGCACTTGAAATACTATCTTACTTTTAGAACCAAAATCACATATAAAATAAGAATAGTAGCAAACACATATTAAAGGCCTGATTTTATTTAAGCAAGTAACAGTAAGACTGTTCCCACTGATAACAGGATAATGGCTGTTCTCAAAGGAATTTATATAACCCTTGTCTAAGTCTTTGGTCTCACAATGTTTACATTAATTAATCATTCTATAATGAGATGCCTTACTCTGTAAAATAGGGGATGGCAGTGGATGTTGTACACTTCAGCTTTAGTAAGGCATTTAACACAGTCTCCTGTAGACTCACTTTCACCATATTGGTGAGATATGGGCCAGCTAGGTGGTCAATAGGGTAAGTGGAAAATTGGCTGGACCACTGGGCATGAGGAGTTGTGGTCAGTGATGCAAAGTCCAGCTGGCAGCCACTAACCAGTGGTGTTGCTCAGGAATCGATATTGGGAGCAGGGATCTTCAAACTGCATGATGGGGTGGAGGCCATTCTTAGCAAGTTTGTGGATGGTGCCAACCTGGGTGAAGCGGACTAGGGTTTTCTAATGTTGGACTAAATGACCTCTAGAGGTCCCTTCCAAACTAAATGATGCTATGATTTCATGCCTAACAGAAATAAGTTGTGTAGTGGTGTAATAAAGCACAAGCTGAAGGAAAGAGCATAACTTAAAATTTGTATCACTAATAGTTGTCATCAGTAGTTGCAGCAAGAATGCTCTGTGTTACAGACTAAATTTTCAGTGTTGCAGGTTCACGTCTGTGCTGAAGGACAGGCAATGAGCAAATGTCTATTTGAGTTAAGATTATTTCTAAGTGTGCTGTCCTGACGCTGTCTTCATCAGCAGAAAGCTCCCAGTTTCCACACAGCTGAATGTGAATTGGGTAGTAGGAGTCTCTCTTTAGCCTAAGTGTTGGTGTTTGCCCCAGTTCACTGTATTCACCTTTATATGTGGCTTTTGACCAAATCTGCACCATTGATTTCTGCGTAAGATCTTCTGGGCAATTTCATATACAAACACTGACATTGCTAAATTCCATTTTCTGTCTTCCAGTCCCAGAGTTTTCCCATACCTTCCTCCTGTTACAACCTCTTACTGAGATAAATTAGCTTTTCCTTCTCCCATTTCATGTAAAGGGTGGACAGCCTTTGGACTTCTAAATCTACGTATTGCCAACACCTTACATGGTTGAGTGCCAGAAGGTGCAGAGAACTGTGAAAACACGGAACTCTGAGAAAATTTCAGAAACAGAAGATAACAGTGACTTCCTGACACAGCAAAACTCCACTACATTACGGAACTAGTCTCTAATCACGTATTAGTATCATACAGCAACCCATCCTGTATCCACCCTTCTGTCCTACTGCCAGAAGTGTGATGTAACACCAGTAGATGAGCTCACAGTAGCTCAAAAGCCAGATTGCCTCCTCTTTTCCTTTGGTAGCACATCAAAACTCATCAGAGAATTAGCTCTAAAGCAAGGCAGGGTATGTTCACTGGCAGTTTGGGAAAATAAATGAATTTATTTTTCTTTGTTTTACAAAAAAATCCTTTACCCTACATTTTCAGTGAACCAAAGCTAGTTGCTCTGCTCTCAGTTCACCAAGCACTCTCCAAATCCTAACAAGGAAAAGGAATCCAAATCAAACCAGAGGACAGGCCAAAATCTGGTTTTAAGAGTGTGTGAAATGTAGGTGTTTTGGGGCCCCAGCACTAATTGCTCAATCTTGTCACGCATTTCTGTTGTGCTTAATTAATTGCAAATATAGACATAATAGGGAGCAAAAAGGAATTGAATGGATTAGTTGAATCTTTTAGTCAAAATCCTTTAATGATAATGTAAAATGCAAATGCTGCATCTTTAGGAACTTTGCTGGAAATTTTTGCTTTCAGTGTGGAAGCATACATCATCATTTGCCTCCTGCAAACACTCAAGATGATTCTGATCCTCACAGGGTGGATTTTGCATGTCTACCTGTTCCTAACTTTCACAGCTTGAGAACAGGACAATACTTGAACTTACCAGTATACAGGAACTCTAACTTTCCTGGGATTTTTTAATGATTATGTGAAGAGGGTGGATTGTACTGTCTAGCTCAAGATGTGTGGAGAGAAGAGAGATTTGGACATTGAAGCATTGACTTTGCAGTCCGGGTTTCAGGATATCCACTGTTTGGATGCCCAAAACTTGGATCTGTAGAATACTTTTCAGATGTCAATTGCATTACCTGACCTGGCTCTGGTACACATATTTTTGCAGGGAAAGGATGGACATGACTAAGGGATCTAGAGCTTCCCTATTAGAATCAACAGTAGTGTGGCCCACTACACTCTGGCAGAGGCATTTTCTACACGTCATGAAGTTCCTCTGAAAATACCATAGCTATGTTGAGATTTATAGTTATCCTTTTTTACTTGACATGTAACTGGCCACTTGTTGGTGATCAGAGCTTGTATTAAAGAAATAAACAAGGGGTTATAGAATCCTCACTTGTTTTGTGGATTCATTTTGGTCTGAAAAAAAAGCCCTTATTTTATAAAACTTTGTGGAGGAAATACATCTTCCATGAGAAAGGATTCTTAGGAATTCATAATTAATTTCAGCATACCAGAACAAGGGCATTTGCTATATGACCGATAAAAACAAGATATTTTCTCGAAGGAAGAAGTTGAAAATATCTATCAGTACAGTTGGTAGTGGTAAGTCTCATAATTCCAGTGGAAAATTATTGCTTCTTAACTGGTGGTATTTGCGTTTTTAAGATACTGGTCTCTTCGCAAGTTCAGCGTTACCAGCCTCTGTCCCTCTGTTGGAGGATTATTGCTCTATCTTTGTGTTAAATACTGCTACACCTCTCCCCCTTTTTCTTCTTTGGTGTTTTGTTTTGGTTTTTTTTAATGCTGGCAAGCTGCTGAAGTAATTAAGTTTTGGAAAGAAGAGTGGGTGTGGGTGCCTGAAAATGTTAAAGACAGGTAAATTCTAGACGTGACTTTGCATGTTGACATTTCCCAGTTAACACACAGCTTCATAGTAGATTTCTCTTGAAACTTTGCCATGATATACTGCCAGCAAATGGGAGTGGTGAAAAATACTGGGAAGACCAGTGACTGCTGAAATAACACAAAATAGTGGTGCTGTCATCACCTGTTGCCACAACATAGAATTCAACAAAAAATGCATGCAGTAGAAGACCCTAGAATATTTGACAGCATTGTGTATACAGGTCACATTCAAGAAAATATTTTAGGGTTTTTTTTTTTTTATTCTAGCTACAGATAACTCGATAATCAGTCGTTGTATTTTAGTACCCTTGGCACCAAGAGTCTGGTTCCTTACTGGTATACATTAATGGATTTCTCGGAAATGCTAGGAAGCTGCTGCCATTTTAATAAGCAGGGAATCGAGTTCTGATTATCTTTTTATATAAGGCACTTGTTTAGGGCCTCATCTTGTAATTGGGATTAATATTGGTGTTGTAATCCTGTAGTAAGTGTCATTAGTATTGATGGGACATTGGAGAAGACGAAGAAAGATGCATACAGTTTTAGATTTCTTTACAGCTCTATGCCTACTGCAATACTACTTTACTTTGATACACAAGGTTTGAATATATTCTTCTTGAGATGTCATTTGGAATTTGATTCTGTCTGCATTGTAGGGAAAAAAAGTGTTTACAAGTTTCAGTTTTGGACAGCAACAAATCAAAGATGAGATTTTTTTTTTTGTCCTGCAAAATTATTTAATTTCTGGTTACCTGTGTAAAGTACTATGAAATTGATGAGCACTGTCTGCAAATGATAAGTACAAAATTTTTAACAAAAACCCAAGTCTAGATCAACCTAATTCGAACAGTAATGTATTCTTTTGTCATCGTGTAATGTTATAACTCCTGGTACAGGAAAAAAAAAACCAAAAAACAATGTATCTGAAAATATTAGGAATATTCAAACACTGAATGAAAAGCTAAACTTCTACAGCCTTCATGTTTGGGTTTTTCAATTAAGTGAAATATTTACTACAAGGAGCTACATTTGTGAAATAGCTAATTTTGGCTCTGTAAAAGATGAAGGTTTTCTGTTGTGAAACTGGGTTTGGTACAGTTATACTTGATATTTTTGTCACTGTTTTTTCCTAGTATAGTGGAAAAATCCCATTAAATTTAATTTTCAATATTAAAGATTAAGAAGGATGAAGAAAATGTAATTTAAGCCTAAATTATAGGGACTGAAATGGGAAAAACCATTGTCTTAAGTATACTTTTAAGTAGTGTTCATTGTTAAACAGTAAAAAGAGCCTGTTTTAAGAAAATTTTTCAGTAGCTTTCTGGAATGGACTTGTGACATTTGTACAACAGTAGCTTACCTATATTTTTGGATTGTATTATATATATACAGAACTAAAGATAGTTTAAGTTTTCATTAAAATTTTATAAAGCCTTGTCAGCCATGGAGCTGTTTCACAGCCGATGGAAAAATTAGGGATTGTTCAGTTTACATTGTGGCAACTAGTGGAGAGGCTGGAAAAAAACTGTTCCAGCTATATTGATGGGAACCACAACTTTTTCAGGAAAAATTATTCAAATACAGATAAGCAAAGACAGTGCTAGAAAGCCACTTTGCAAAACTAAAATGGACACAATTTTATATGCTAAGGTACAACAATTGTTCAAACCTACATCTCATCATTATATAATTCTGAAATTTTTGCTTTTATTTGTGATCAGTTATATCGCTCTTTAGTCAGTGGCCATCTAAACTGAGCTTTCCCTTGATGGCAAATTAGCTATTATTTTTGACAAGTTTCATGTATTTCCATAAACTACATGAGATTTGAAACATAAGTTCATAGTCATAAGTAGTGTTTTACAGGATATACACTTTATTCTGGAATATATTTTGTAGAAAATATTACTCATAGATCGTGAACAAATGATTCATGAACAAACAGGAATTATTCTTCTTTGATATTTTTGAAATATTTCTGCTCATACAAACATGAAATTGAAGCCGTTGAAATTTAGTGAAGAAAATGAGGGAGAGCTTACCCTAGGATAGCTAGTCACTTTGTGACTGGATGATTCACCACAAAGAGACTACACAATACATGTTTTGCACTTCCATTTTTTCAAAGCATTGTTAAGTTCAGCAGCTATTCCAAAGCAGGCTGCCCTAGGGCTCTTAAATTCTAGTTGTTCCGTGTTTTGCAGTTATAACTTTAACAAAATTTTTACATATTTTTATTTAGTTATTTAGTATATTTTTACCCAGAAGAATGATTTATGCTCATTGATTCAGAAGGAAAACAAGGTTTTACTCTACATTATATAAATGCTTTGTAATGGTGATCTTTAGCAAGATTTCAATTCCTGCTGTTAGGCTTGTCTGTGGGCAAGCTTTTCTTTGACCTTTTTAATACTTTCTTTACAGAATTCTAGTTTTAAATTTTTGGGACCCAGAAGTGTCCCAGTCAAAGATGACATATTTTCAGTGTAGCATGGAGTAATGCATAGAAAATTACCGATATCTATATTACACATTCAGCATTGCTATGCCCATTTCTCTTTACTTTCTTCACCAGAGCTGGAACTGGTACTGTCATTTCATTATTCGTACCTTGAGATACTTCAATATGTATTTATATTGATGGTATAAAAGAAGGAAAAATTCCTTATCTCACTAATAGCTATTTAATTATTCTCAACTTTAGGAAGTTTGTGACAAATGTAAGCATACTGAATTGGTTTTTAATTCCCCCTAATTTTATTTTGTTTATCCATGTTTCTCCTTTAGTTACATATGCAAGTAGATTTAACTCCTGTTTTAAATCCAGTCTCTTAAATGAAAGCTGAAAGATGCATGCCTCTTGAAGTAAGTGATGAATAAGTCTAGCTTTCAACTATACAGTTTGGGTCAAATACTCTGCATGATAATAGAGAAGAACTTTGTGAAGAATAAAGTTGAGGTGTAATGATAATCCCTCAAGGTTCATAGGCTGTGAAAAAGTTACTTTTGCATACTACTCATCGTATAGACTTTTCATGAAGAATAAAATTTGGCTTCTAGCCATACCTGCTTGCTAGCTACTGCATGTATGTAGAGGCAGGCTACTTGACTGTTTATGTACCTCACCACAACTGTCTTTGAAGGCATGCTAACTTGTTTGGAGATGTGATTAATTAAAACTTAGGGAAGACTAAAAGGTTGATATTTTGGGAAAGAATGTGGAGATTACGAATTGGTATTACATAGAATCATAGAATCATAGAATGGTTAGGGTTGGAACAGACCTTCAAAGGTCATCTAGTCCAACCTCCCTGCAAGGAGCAGGGACATGCCTGACTAGATCAGGTTGCTCAGAGCCTCATCCAGCCTGGCCTTGAACGTTTCCAGGGATGGTGCCTCCACCACCTCTCTGGGCAACCTGTTCCAGTGTTCTACAACTCTCATTGTAAAAATTTTTTTCCTAATATTCAATATAAATCTACCCCCCTCTATTTTAAAACCATTATCCCTCGTCCTATCACAACAGGCCCTACTAAACAGCCTCTGCCCATCTTTCTTGTAGGCCCTCTTGAGGTACTGGAAGACCGCTATCAGGTCTCCCCGGAGCCTCCTCTTCTCCAGGCTGAAAAGCCCCAACTCAGCCTGTCCTCATAGGAAAGGTGCTCCAGCCCTCTTATCATCTTCGTGGCCCTCCTTTGGACTTTCTCCAGCTGGTCCATGTCCTTCTTATGTTGGGGGCTCCAGAACTGGACACAGTACTCCAGGTGGGGTCTCACCAGGGCAGAGTAGAGGGGGAGAATCACCTCCCTCGACCTGCTGGCCACACTCCTCTTGATGCAGCCCAGGATGCAGTTGGCCTTCTGGGCCGCAAGGGCACATTGCCTGCTCATGTTGAGCTTCTCATCCACCATCACTCCCAAGTCCTTCTCCTCAGGGCTGCTCTCAATCCATTCCCCGCCCAGCCTGTATTTGTGCCTGGGATTGCCACGACCCAGGTGCAGGACCTTGCACTTGGCCTGGTTGAACTTCATGAGGTTGGCACTGGCCCACCTCTCCAGCCTGTCAAGGTTCCTCTGGATGGCATCCCTCCCTTCCAGCATGTCGACAGCACCACACAGCTTGGTGTCGTCGGTGAACTTGCTGAGGGTGCGCTCTATCCCACTGTCCATGTTGCCGACAAAGATGTTGAACAGGGCCAGGCCCAACATGGACCCCTGAGGGACGCCACTCGTGACTGGTCTCCACTTGGACATTGAACCATTGACCATCACTCTCTGAGTGCGGCCATCCAGCCAACTCCTTATCCACCAAGTGGTCCGTCCATCAAACCCATGCCTCTCTAGTTTAGAGAGAAGGATGTTGTGTGGGACAGTGTCAAAAGCTTTGCACGAGTCCAGGTAGATGATATACATTGCTCGTCCCTTGCCGATGCCGTCACCCCGTCATAGAAGGCCACCAAATTGGTCAGGCATGATCTGCCCTTGGTGAAGCCATGTTGGCTGTCACCAACCACCTCCTTGCACTCCATGTGCCTTAGCATAGTTTCCAGGAGGATCTGCTCCATGACCTTGCCAGGCACAGAGGTGAGGCTGAATAGCCTGTAGTTGCCCAGGTCCTCCATGTTCCCCTTTTTAAAAATGGGGGTTATGTTCCCTCTGTTCCAGTCATCGGGGACCTCACCAGACTGCCACAACTTCTCAAATACGATGGCCAGTGGCTTAGTAACTTCATCCGCCAGTTCCCTCAGGACCCGCAGATGGATCTCATCAGGTCCCATGGACTTGTGCACCTTCAAGTTCCTCAGATGTTCCTAAACCTGCTCTTCCAGTACAGTGGGCGGTTCTTCATCCTTCCAGTCCTTGCTTGTGCCTTCCACAGCTTGGGTGGCGAGACAAGAGCCCTTATCGGTGAAGACTGAGGCAAAAAAGTCATTGAGTACCTCAGCCTTCTCTGTGTCCTGGGTAACCAGGACACCGGTTTCCTTCTGGAAGGGGCCTACATTCTCCTTGGACTTTCTTTTGTCACCTACATACCTATAGAAGCCCTTCTTGTTGTTTTTGACATCCCTGGCCAGATTCAATTCCATCAGGGCTTTAGCCTTCCTCACCTGATCCCTGGCCACTCGCACAGCCTCTTTGTAGTCCTCCCAGGCTAACTGTCTCCGCTTCCACCCTCTATAGGCTTCCTTCTTTACTTTCAGTTGGTCCAGGAGCTCCTTGCTCATCCACGCAGGCCTCCTGGCCTTTTTGCCCGACTTGTTCTTCATCGGGATGCACCTCTGTTGAGCTTGGAGGAGGTGCTCCTTGAATGTGGACCAACTTTCCTGGGCCCCTCTTCCCTCCAGGGCCGCCTCCCATGGCACTTTGCCCATCAGGTCCCTGAAGAGGCCGAAGTCTGCCCTCCTGAAGTCCAGGGCAGAGAGCTTGCTGTGTAGTTTCCTTGCTGCCCCGTGGATCTTGAACTCCACTGTGTCGTGGTTGCTGCAGCCAAGGCTGTCCTTCAGTTTCATGTCCCCTGCCAGTCCCTCCCTGTTGGTGAGCACAAGGTCTCTCTCTACATACACAGAAAGAGATCAAGGGGTAGTTCAGACTACAGAATCAGTTTTTGAAACCTTTCTGCTTTGTATGTGTATCTTTTATATAGTTGGGTTTTTTTTTTCTGTTTTTAGCTAATCCTTTGTGAAAGGTGCTAACCCAAAATCCAGAGAATTTGAAGAGGTGTTCTCCATTTACCTCAGTGGCTTTGTATAATGGCCTGTGTGATCAAGTACCAATAACTTGAGTCACTCTAGCTGCTGTGTTAAACAGCTTTTTTATTCCACAAAGGTCCTAGTCTGATGATACAGGTATTTAGTGCAGTCCCGACTATGGGACTGTAACATACAAGAACTGCTTATTTATCCTGCAGCAATGACAGAACTTTCTCCTTAGTCAACGTCATACTGGAAATTGGTGTGCATTCTGTGCTAAGTAGAGAGATCTTTAAGTACTGGGATCTATGTAAAAAATGGTACTGGGTAGGGCAGGTATTTGACTTTCTGTACAAAGAGTGCCACAGCTCCTGGGAGTCCAGCATACTGTACAAGCCAAAGAGTTGCTTGCTTGCTTTCCAGTTTTCTTTGAGATTCCTTGTTGAGTGATATTTATTCATTGCAGTGTTGAGGAGTACACAAAGAACCATAAATAACTAAATCTAAGCTCAGGAACCATTCCATTTTGACTCTCAAATACTAAGCAATTTGTAACTTTTGCAGATAAATCCAAAATAATACTGCCTCAGGTAGTATTTCCAGAGTGAGACCAAAGATTTTTTTGAAGTCCTGTATTTAATATTTTAAATTTGCATTTTGTTGGAACTCTTGTACTGGTATAGTCCTTAAGGACAGGTCAGAAGGCTTATAGACTGTTGAATGTGTGACAAAGAGGCCATAAAGAATCTGGTCAGATGTAGCTAATTAAAGGTAAATGAAGGACAGCTGCTTTTTATGTTTCCAGCACATCTTTGATCTGCTCTACCCCTCAGACCTCTGTGGACAAGGTAGTTAAATACAAACTAGGAGGCCTATTTTAAAGACATTAAAGCCCTCCAGGGCAATTGAGTGACAGTCCAAGCAGCCATAAGCTGTTTGCTTTATTCATTAGAGAACTTTAAATGTGTCAAGAAATAGAATAATGTCTGTGCTCTTAGATCAGCATTAGCAATGAAGATTACAACAGCTCTGGGACACATGAATGGGCAAATGTCTTATGAAAACAAGTTTATTGAGAAGCATTTTACTATAACAGCAAAGAAAATATAGGTTACACATTCTCATTGCAGGAATATTGATTCAATATGCATTGAAATACCTAAAGCTGTAGTGACACAAACATCATGTAACCCAGTACTGACCTCAGTGGTCCCTTCAATCATGTTTTAAAAAACTTACTTTTCAGATACACATGATGGAAAGAATATGTCATATGTGAGTGACATAACAGCATGTCATACTTGCTGAAGATTTTATGGAGAATTTACACAATATATAGCCTTTCACTTGTGTCTAGAGACTCAGATACTTAAGTTTGTAAATTGCAAGTGTTTATTTTATAAGTTAAAGCTTTAATGGCAACACAACATCAGTAAAGGATGTAGAAAGACTAAATAAAGGAAAAAAAAAAAACAGTTAGCTATATAAAGAACTCCTTATTGATGGTCGTTTTGGAAAAAGTGACTGCCCAGAAATATTTGCAAGTTCAGCTCAGTGTATTTTTTGAGTATTGTTTGATATCTCAGTTTTTTTATTCTTGTTTGGTAAACAGGAATTTAAATTGAAATTAAGGTGAAGCAAACATTCTAAATGATAAATTCTGGAGATACATGCCATATTCCCTCAGTAATATTTAAGAAATTAGAGAAAATATTTGCCTCTTTTGTGTTATGTGCTATGTTTTGCTCCATTATCTTTTGTGTCAGTTCCTAAATGTTGCATTGTTTGACTGCACAATCAAACTCTTTGTTGTATTCAGCTCCACTGGAACAGGTTTTTGTATTTTAAAACCAAGTAGAATGAAAAGTTTGGAATTTTAAAGTGGTCATGTCAACTGGCTTTTTGACTATGCCGTAAATGCAAATTTCATAGATCTTACCATACAAAGAACATTTCTACATGGCACTTTACCTCAAAAAGACTCTATATGAGTAGTGCAGTTGGAATTGCTTGCCTATGAAGGTGTTGTATGCCATTGAAGTCTGGAAGAATCTTTCTTACAGGGAGATGTAGATGTAGTAGAAAATCCTCTGTGTCTAGCCACTGACTCTTTCTGGGTGATTTGACATTTCCTCCTAGTCTTACTATAGATTTATTTAACTATACATAATTTAAAACTAACTTGATCCTCTAAATTGTTGTAGATTTGCTTAACGGCAGATATATAAGTATTTCTGTGGCCAAGTCATAGACATGAGGTTAATCAAGTTGGTAGATCTGTGAACCAAGGACTTAAATTTTTTAATTTTAAAATAAGCAGCAGATAAAAAATTCAAATTGAACTGGAAGATGGCCTTTGTTTTTACTCAACAAACACTACTCAGAGAACGTAAATGAGCATTGAGCAGTTTAACTGAAGGACATTAAAAGAGTCAGTGAGCTGTGTTCTAGGCAACAGTAAGTGTAAAGATGCTGACAGCGTGAGCATAATATACTGATTTGACTGATTGTGCCAAAAACATTGTGAAAAGCAAACAATGAATAAATTTGTGCTAAATTTAGAGTAGTTTGCATATGTACTTTAAACATTAAAACTATATTTTTTTTTTACCCAGAGGCAAGATATACATTAGTAAATTATTACAGAATTCTGCTATATATAAGATAGGTACATATTGAGGTTTGAGAACCCATGGTTTTGGCTAGCATGCTTAGACCCGTTCCACTCACATTGAATCTACATGTATCAGCTTGGCTGTGTGTTAGACTGGAAAAAAACCCCACGTATTATGGTAGCACTACTGTGAAAGGGAAATACAATAGCTTGATAGGATCATTTATCTTCAATTTAAAGATACAATAAAAATAAGTCAGAAAGGGAACTAAAATATAGCAATAATCTTAGTTTTTTTAACAACCTTTATTTTTTTAACAAAGTACCTGGGACATCAAAACAAACATTAAGACCTTCACAATGTGTTCCTTATTGCTGCATTGCAAGTGTTTATTACTAGAGAAACCTCTCAATATTTGTATATGTATGTATTATCGCAAGGTGAAATTTGCCCTTTCAAAGGCTATAAGGGTTTTTTGCATGTGTGCGTAGGCATAATTGCAGCTTAGATTTTAATATCTTGCATTCACAGCATGACTATTTAAGAAGAGCCATACAATTTTCTCTCTTTATTCACTTAACTGCTATAACCCAGTTTTCAAGCTCAGGAAAAATAATAGATTATAATTACTTTTCTCTTATATTTGCAATAGAACTGAACAGTTTACCATCTAGTAATAATAATGCTTTCTTCAGCTGTGCAGGGAGCAGTGAAATCATGCAGGTACTAGGTGAGCGTTGTCAGCACCAAAGATGAGCAGATTGAACTGCCTGATCTGAGTATTGAGAATGAGCACATTATTCCCAACACTGCTATTCCTCAGCTTCCAGATAGCAATGCCACGCTGACAGGTTGCATCTATTAAAGAACACTGTTACCTAACAAGATGCTGAGCATGACATAGCTCCTTCTGTAGGCATGCAAAAGCCTTCTTCTTAAGTGCCTGAGGTAACAATGGTAAACCAAGAGCTCCTCCTGGGATTGATTGTGATCAACTAACACATTTTTAAACACAGGCATCCTTGTCCACACCAAGGGAAAAGTCATATTCAACATCTTGTCTAATTAACATGTTTTCTAGTGTATTTTTTCAGTGTAGAAAAGGTCTCTAAGGAAGAATGACTCATGAATGCAACATTGCCATTATGGAGTACTTTTTGGAGTAACTTTCCATTTCTCCACATTTTCTAAGGAAAGCATTGATTTGGCTCATTACCTAAAAGGTTAATTAATGTTTGTGAGGAGCTCCAGAGTACCATTAGTTAATCCCATACCACATCGCTAAATAGAATCCTGGGCAAGAGTTAAAATAAATTAAGTGAAGACTAATATGTAGATCTTTTCCAGTGTAGTCCATGCATACCTCTGTACAGTTTTCCTTGGAGCCTACTTGACGCACATTACGATTGAGACAGGCACAATATGTGACTGCCTCCCTAGGACAGGAGCGGGCCTTGGCTGCACACATATTGCAGCGAACCTAACGTTTTGTGGACTTTTCTGGGGGAAATGTACCCTTGCAGAGCAGGTAAAAGCTTTATGTGTCTGTGAAGATGGAGTGGGACAGCAGGCTAATAGAAATTAGCCTATGTAGAATTGACTGCAGGGATACTTCTTTCCAGGCATTGATTATTCTTCATATAATGCTGTTACAATAAGGAAGGTTCCATGCTTCGTTTTGTGAAATAAAATGTTTTAGCCAACAGACAAGCAGATTTGAGAAGAATTTGTCATTGTTTTTATTAGAATACAAAGATCAACACAAGATTCTTTCTGTCCAACATATATTCTCAGAAGGAAATGTATAGTACACATAAAATATTTATGATCATTTCTTACATTGTGGCTATGTCTATGTAAAAGCCAAAATAAATACCAACTGTTCCAGCTATACAATATACACTGCCTGATGTGTTTATTGCCACATTTTCTATGCATAGTCTGGTCCCGATCGAGGCTGAACTACGACACTAGTCTCCTTTCTGTTGTGTTTCTCCAGTGATTGTTATTCCAGAGAAATGAGTAACACAAGAGGAGGAGGGTGCATAATGACTTCTACGCTGCAGAGGGTTGTCTGAACTAATACATGGATCATGCACTACATCTCTTGAATCTGTGTTGGAATCTGTGTTCAGGGTGTACTATGCAGAAAACATGTAAAGGGTGAGCTACTCAAGTTTCTTTGAAAGACAAATCAGTGTGTATCCCAGGCACTTCGCACTTTTCAGTTCGTAGCTTTAAGGATCAAAGAAGAGCTGACTGCAAGAATTTGTCTCCTAAGGAAGACCGAAGCCATAAGGATTCTATTTTTTATCTATGCTATTTAGCAAGTACTATTAGCTAGATTTCATTCTTTTTCTCCCTATTCAGTGAATGGACAAAGTATGAAAACAGTTGGGGAGATGTGGAGAACTATAATCCTGTGCTGCTGAAATCTCAAACTTTCACTTTTTGTCAGATGGATAATCAGAGCACATTTTAAACAGAGTCATACTATTCTCAGGCTGTGTTGGATGATTATTGATGCCACATTTGTGTGTGTGATGGAATAGAGGAACTAAGAGCAAAGGAACTCAAAATACCCACCAGTCACCAAAATGTTTGCGTTCAAGAGATGTATATGAAAGTTGCCAGTTTGAAATTTTATGTGTGAATCTTGTAGAGGGAAATGTAACATAATCCATAATGGGAAACCATTTAAAACCAGAAGATATTAGTTGTAAAAGGACAAATGCTCTACTGAGGTGGGTTGGTTTGGAGGTCAGTATTTTCTGTCATTTTATTCCCTCCATGGGCTCAGTTAATGAGCAGAATGTTTTACATAATAGAATTCTGGACTCCCTCCTCAGTTGTTGATATTCCACTTGTGTACGCTCAGAGGATGTCAATGATGACAGCTGGTTATTTCTTCAACACACAGATTTTTGATTATGTCTTGTTTTATGGTTAGTATCCAGTTTTCACAAAGAATGTTTTCCCACCCAGAAGACAACAAATGTTGGACTGACCTAGTAATTGTTCCTTCCTATACTTCCTTTGGGCTCTTGTTCAGCTAGTTGGATCCGAGTTGTTTTAAATATAATTAGGCCATCATAAATCACTCTGGGTTAGTTCACATGTGATATCACCAAAGAGACCCAATGGGACAATTGGAATATGTTTTTGGACAATCTGTCTGTAGCTATGTTAACTACTTTATCATCAAAATAAAGTTTGTAAACAGTAGTCTTTACAGTGTGACAAGTTAAAATATCTTGTACCCTGATGTAGCTATTCAGCAAATTAGATTTTCATAGTGCTAATTGAATTTGTCACAAAGCTGATGAACATTAGCTAAAGAAAGAGCAATATATTTTATTTTGTTGAGCACATCTCAGAGTGCTTATAATTCAGTAAGGCCACCACACTTTCTGGGCAGGCTATCAAGTAGGATGTTGTAATGTTTTGCATGACTACTACAGTAGATGGAAAAATGTAGCTTGTGTTTGTAGCTGTTCCATTAGCATTTTGCACAGTGTGCGCTCCTTCGGTGCTTTTCAGAGAGCTGTGCCATAATCCTAGCATCTTTTGAAGCATTATTCCTGGTGAAATCAAGTAACTATACACAATTTAAAACCTAGTGCATAATTAAATGATGAGACAAAGGAAAGACTGAGAAAGGCAGATAACCAATAGAACCCTGAAGTTATCAAAACAGAGCTCTTGCCAAGGACCTTGGAATTCATCTGATTCAGTTGCTGGAAAAATGCCTGAATTAAAAGTTATCCTATGAGGACCAAGAAAATAGAGCCAAATTCTGGCACTGTACACTTTTCTCCCAAAATGGACATTAAGGCTGCAAAAACAGAATAGGGTGAACAACCCCTGGCCCCATGCTTGGCCCCCTACTGTAGGCTCTATCTGCCAAAACAAGATGGAAAAGAAGATCAAAAACCATGGGGCAGGGGGAGAAGAAGTTGGAAAAAGAGGGTGGTTGGAAAGGAAAAAACTCATAGGCTGTGCCCCCTGCTAGCACTGAAACACTCCACTGCAGCTTGACTTGCAAAGCACCTGTTGGCAGCTGTTGGAGTAGTTTATAGGTTTTGGGACAGAATCAGGATAGAAAACTTCTCGTCTGTGTTCTCTATGTATGTGATATGTGATTTGGCCTTATTTTAGTAAAATATAAATCATTCCTAGGCAATAAATATACCTGCTCAGCTATAACAACAGCTTTTGCTTTCTAGAAAAAAATATCACAAATATTAAATAACATGTTTTTCAATGACTCTCCTTAATACTAATGTTAATATTCTTTGGCTGATATCACCTATGTTGTCTTCCTTTTATCCAGAACTGAAAAACAAAATGATGTTTCGTGGAGTAGAAAGAAAATACGACAAATCAATGGTCGTAAATATTAACCTGATACTGTCATTTGAATACAGTGGCAGGAGGCTTGGTGTAAGGGGTTATCTGGCCAGTTTTATGTTTTATAAGCTTTATATGTAACAGTGGAATGATAGAGTTGGAAAATTGTATATGTCAAATTAGAACTCTCAGCAAGTATTTTACATCAAGAGTTTAGTTTAAACATTTCCTTCAAAAACTTTCATGTAAATCCCTGTTCAAATATATTTAGTTGAAAATTTTATCTTTACAGTTTATATATGTAGTTCTTTTTATTATCTCTGCACATTGATAGGTCTCAAAAATGCACTTTTACTGTGGTCCTGATAAATACATTTTTAATTGTATGTTTGCTGTTTGGAATGAGGGGGTGATCGACAAAATGGACAGAGGAGTAGGCAAGCCTAGAAAATTTTAGCAAATACGGAGAAGCTCTGAAGGTCCTTCTTGCCTGATGTATGCCAGAGAGCATGGAAAAACATGGGTGGTAAACTTCTGGACTTTTCACGAGGTGTCAGGTGGGTGGAAAAAAGTAACAGAACCAACTTTGAAGCCAATGCTGGCAGGTGCATTTGGGATCTTCCAGATCTCTTCTTTCTTGGCATTCCCCCCTTGCTATTCACACCCTCCATTTTGCGTGTGGAAAGTCCCCAGCATGTAAATTTAGGTGCTCATGATGAGTGGGAAGGGGAAAAGTCAACTACGCATCAGCATCAGCACAGAACAGGACAGGATGAGAACGAGTAAGGCTGCAGGTCAGATAGCCAGCTCAGGAATCAGCTGACATTTTAACATCAAATTTGTCTGAGCCTCCAGCACTGTCTTGTATAACAGCAGTGTCTTTAGGGATTAGTCTTTTATGACAAAGAATCCAGTGCCAACCTGAACTCCTTCCTTCGGTACTTTCAGCAAGACTTAATGAATTTATTTATGATGCCGTTCAAACGTTCCCAGTGTTCTTAAGTCAGAAAGCTGAGCAAAAACTACTATTCAATTGACCACATAGCTTAAGTCCTCATTTTCCCCACTATAATGGACAACTAGCACCATTTACTGTCTAAAATCCCTGACAGTTCCAATATACTATAGAAGAATATGTTTAATATAGAATCATATAATAATCTGGGCTGGAAGGGACCTTTAAAGGTCATCTAGTCCAACCTCCCTGCAAGAAGCAGGGACATCTTCAACCAGATCAGGTTGCTCAGAGCCCCATCCAACCTGGCCTTGAATATTTCCAGGGATGGGGCATCTACCACCTCTCTGGGCAACTTGTTCCAGTGCTCCACCCCCCTCATTGTAAAAAATTTCTTCCTTATATCCAGTCTGAATCTACCTCCCTCTATTTTAAACCCATTACCCTTTGTCCTATCGCAACAGGCCCTGATAAAGGGTTTCTCTCATCTGTCCTATCAGCCCCCTTTAGGTACTGGAAAGCCACTATAAGGTCTCCCTGAACCTTCTCTTCTCCAGGCTGAACAGCCCCAAGTCTTTCAGCCTGTCCTCACAGGAGAGGTGCTCCAGTCCTCTGACCATCTTCATGACCCTCCTCTGGACTTGCTCCAACAGGTCTTATATACGAGCTATATAAGTACTGTATCATCAGTGATGCATTTGGGGTTTTACTTTACTTTTCAAACGTAAAAAACTATTGAAGTAAATAAAAATTAAAATATTGTTTGTACAAATGTTTACTAGGCCTTTTTATTATTATTTTACAGGTCTTGTAGAAATTTGCCTGATGCATCCTCTTGATGTAGTGAAAACAAGGTAAGATTCTGCTTGAACAGGTTTTGTTGACACTGGAAGATATCCAGATTAGGAGCTGTCAAAAAATACAATGCTAGAACTTCTCCAAGTAAGATACCGTGTGCCTTTAATGGCATTTATATTTACTTACCTGTATCTACAGCATTTGACAGATGGAATTTGAATAGCGTGACACATTTCTGATTAAAGGTCATCTAAAGGTGTTAAATCTGGTTTATGACATGTATTTTTAATGTTGTAACAAAATCTTATAACCTGAAGAGGACTATATTTAAATTTGCTTACTATATAGATCATCTGCAGTAGTGTTTTTATATGTAATTGTGAAAGACCATATTGGCTCCAAAATAATTTTCACAGAATTTTGAGACCTAACAAAAATAATAAAATAAGGTGTTCCATATTCTCTCTGTCAGCTAAGTAACTTCATGGTTTTATTTTTTTTATCTTTTTATCTGTCCCTATTTTCTTTTCTGAATATTTGTGCTTACGTGAGTATAAATTATTAAGTGACCTGGAAAATTTGTTCAAATGAAGTGTTTTTTAGTGTTGGCTATTGAGATGGAAAAAGAATAGTTGTGTTTCTAATTTCTTGAATGTCTTTTTACTTTTCTATGCTTTTTAGTTTTCATATCAATTCATAAGTGAGTGTTACCATACATGAAAAGCAAGCCAGATTGCAGAAGCGTGCCATAAGGAGGAAAAAAAAATTTCATGCCATGTGTGTTACATGTAATGCCAATAATTACCATACTGTGCTCTAGGTCTGTCGTGTAGGTAGAAGAGCTTCACCAGGAGATTAAGCAGCCCCAAACAAATGATGAGGACAGCTGTGGTCTCTGAAATATGGTTGAAGTAGTCAGTTATGACTTGAGATTCCAGTTCCAGTTAGCCAATGTGTGAGCTCATTGTGGATGTACTTTTTGCTTCTGTTTAAATCACATTCTGGGGTTTGCCTAAGACCTTGAGATGCACTTTTCTGCAGCTTGCATTTTGCAGAAGGAGGCCATCTGTCTGTGGTCATTGCCCAACACCAGAGGACAGTAAGGCAGGCTCCATCCACATTAACTGCTGCTGAGGTGCTGTAGGTACTCCTCAGCACCTGTAGCTTGCTCAGGCAAGCCGTCTGTGTGCCTTCATAATATGCAATATACTGATTGACGTAGAGACAATACACCTGGTAGTTTCAAGGGTCCTCTCTTAGCCAGCCAGTGCCACTGAGAGCTTGCTATTGAAACAAGGTTTACATAAAAAGATGAAAATTAAGGGATCAGAAACAGGGTACAAGCAAAACAAATACAAGATCAAATTTAAAAAAAAAAAATCTGTCTTATTTTGTTGTCATGTGGTCCTCATGGGATGTGCTTTAGTGACTTAATTTTGGCAGGTTGTGTAACTCGCCTATAGCTGTCAAGCTTTTGGTTTTACCTCTTCCTGTTTTCCTCTTTGTACTAAACCAGGATTCATGTTCTTCCGTAGCATAAATGTAGCATCAGTGATTTACTTTTCATGTCTTTGATGCCCTTGAGGTTGTCATCCTACACATCCTCATGCCTCCAGTCTTGGTTGAAAGAACTTAATACATACGCTTAGAATCATTCATTATTTAGGACATGCCACGTATCATATATCATAAAAAAGCATTAATTGCACAGCTGTTCTACTAAACTGGCAATCAAGAGATGTACTTTCAGCTTTCTGATAGAAACCAGTCATACAGTGGACTCTCAGAATATAAAGACAGATTTCCCCATTTCTATTCCATATTTTACTGATTTTGTCATACTTTTGGTAGTGAAAATGCTAATCAGATCTGAGATCCAGAAATGGAAAGCATTAAAGAGTGTACAAGGATGTTTGTGAAGTTGTAACCGTTTAAAAAAAAATAGTAAGAATTAGGAACTATTACTATGTGAAATCTGAGTCCATAAACACTGGAATTAAAGAAGAAAGCAGGAAAAAATGAAAGAACAGTAGGTGTACAGGAGAAATCAGATTATGGATCATGGTGAAACCAAGAGGCTGAAGCAAGTAAAAAAGCCATTAAGCAAATTTCTTCCTTTGAAGAAACTTCAAGTGAAGTTAAGTCAACTCTTCCATTGAGTTAGCTGCAACTCTTTGCAGAAGTGGGCAGCGCCCAAGTGATAGTTTTTTCTGTGTTTTATTGATGCAGATGTATTCAGAGATATTACACATATTTTGCTGTAACTTTTCTGCTGATCTTAGCAAATGTTAGTACTTGAAAATACTTACCTTTTGAAAGTCAATGACAAAACCAAGAATAGAATATCCTTTGATCTCATCTGTCATTCCATTCTATGTTCCTAATATGATGCCACTTCCTTTCATTTGATAATGCTCCAAATTTACTATAGCAGATTAATTCTTTGATGACCTTGGAGAAGTTCAAATGAAACATTGTTTTAATTCTCAACTTTGGATTTAGAATGTTTTGTAATATATTTTCATTTACTTTATTCCTTTGTTGCAGTGCCTCTAGGGACTGCAGTGCACCTACTTTTTTCCAACATGATATTGATAATCTGTCATTTCCTAATCAATTGTAGCTATTACAGTTTTGGTGGGTTTAGGGTTTTTTTTCCTTATGGTTAGGTGAAAGGATATATCGAAGCACAATTTGTTGATTAGTTCTTACTATGTTTTGAGTTTCCTGCCTTTTTCATATGAGGTGTTCGTTTGGTGGAAAGAGTCCTGTGGCCTTTTCAAACTAGTAGAATCTCGTTTGATCTAAGTTAGCATTCTAAAGAAGTTTAGGGAAGATGCCAAAGGCTCACATCTAGTGGACTGGTGGCTTAGCATCTTTGCTTCATTGATTGTTTTTTTGTGTGTGTATGTGTATGTTTTTGATAAAATAATTGGAGAGAAAAAAAAGCTCCTGTCAGAGATTATTTTGAAAGCCTTGAAAATTATTTGGCTCTTTTGTGACAACATTTTGCAATATCTGTTTCTGTGTTTAGTGATTTTCTATTATTCTACAGTAACAATGCTAGACTTGTTTTTCTCCTCACATCAAGGCAGGAGCAATATGTATAGATAGATATAAAATAAATGTTTATGAACTATAGACAAGCCAAATGCTTAATGGAGTGGTTTTTGCTAAATGTACATTTGAAAATAATTTTATTCTGTTTTCTATTAAAACACAAAAGATCATTACTTTAAGAAATTCATGTGAGTGAGCTAATTAGATGGAGATGACTATGATCTATTGTTTTAGCTCTACGAATCTCATTCTTTGAAATACAACTCTTTTCTCAATTACAAGACCTATTGGTATAGTTTCTGATTAAAGACTTTAAAAATTATATAAAACTTTTAATGTCTCAGTATAACAGAGAATCTGATAGCTGTTTTATTTATCAGTAGCTCTTATGATGAATTTATCTATTTGCAGATTAAATAAAGTACTGAATCTCTGTTCTTGTCCTTCTAAATACAAGTTTTAAATAATTTGGTAAGGGTTTATGTGTGTGCCTATGTATGAGCAGGGAGAACAGTAGCAAGCAAGAGTTTTCTGGTACAGATACAGTCAAGACGTAGAAAGTCTACTTTTTAATTAAGAAACCTAGATGATCTTTCTTTACTGGGAAGTGAGGAGAAAAGTGTCTTAGTCTGGATAAAGAATTGGTTTTGCTTATTTTGGGCCCTTTTTTGGGTCTTAAGTGTAGTGCAGACTGTAATGTCATTTTTATCCATCAGATGTACGAAAGGGTGTGTGGGATCATGATAGATGCATTGTTGTATATGTTACTTTAAAATTAAAAATAGTGAAGTGCTTTTCCAGATAGTTTATCCTTTGTGTTCTAGCGGCAGATGTTTTGGCTGAAGCAAATGTACAAAAATCAGAACTTAATAACGTTTAATTGTTGGAAAATTAATACTTGTGCAGCAGCTCACAGGTGGAGTTGGTGAGAGAAAGGAAGAGAATTACAGGGAGTTGTATGAAGACACAGGAAAGCTAATGTTGTTTGAGGGATCAGTCAAGCAAGCCTGACTGATAACTGGAGGATGTTACTGTGGTCTGTCTGATGGCTCCAGGTTATGTTCTGATGTAGTCCTATAGCACTGAGTAGCTTGACTTTTCAGAAAAAGAAAAAAAAAAATTTAAAATTTTGCTCCTACTGGGTTGCTAGCATAAAACTGACATTTCAGGAGGTTGATAAGTTCTGAACTACATGCACTAACATATAATTTGCTTCACATTTTAACACCTCAAAAAATGCATGCAACCAAGAGTGCTATTGCAAAATTAGAACTATGACTAGAAATAAAATTTTGGCTGATATTTCCTCATATTTATAAGTTGTTTACATTTATATCTGCTTTCTCTTTTTCATTGATTACCACTAGTATTTATACAGATGAGTTTTAGTGACTCCACTGTTCTTGAAAACAAATTTTAAAGTTGCCTGTGCAAGTATTCATACATATGTGAAACATATATTGAAGCAGAAGTAGTAATTTTGGATGTGACTTGGTATTGTGTAGTTAGGAAATGGAAACCATACTTGTAATTTTTTTTAACAGTTGTCTGCATGACAGAATTTAGTAGAAAACAAATATAAAGAAATGTATGATTAAGTGCTTTCAAATAATAAAGAAAAAATAACAAGGCATCACCAAAAACTTTCAAATACATAACACATTTGAAAATATTTGTGTCTGAAAGTCCTATGAACAGAAAACATGTTATGTGGATTAGATGAATCATTTACTTATCTCTTTCATTTTGACAGTAATTTGACATCAGTATATGTTTTGGGACAAATATTGGAAAGAAAGATGGTTTCTCTCATGTCAGACTACTTCAAAATTTTGCTCTAGATCTGTGTTGACTTCAGTGAAGATACGTTAGTTCATATTATTTGAGGATTAAGCGTTTTTTACTTCCAGACCATGTGTTCGAAGAGTGGTAAATGTTATCATAAGCCAACCATCTAAAGGACTTGGAGGAAGTCTAGTTTATTATTTTATCAGGAGAATCATCAGGGTAACTTGTGTCCTAACAAATTAAACATATATTCAACAGGCAGTGTTTTAGTACTTCTCTGGTTAATCCAAATAACGACAGTTCCAGATTATTTTAATTTTTTTTCTTTTTATTTAAACAATCTCTTCTATTTTCAGACATAATTACATATTCATAACACAGCCTCACATTGGGATGGGTGTGCTATTTGGAAAACTATGTCTAAGAGAGACACAGAAGACATTTTTCAAAAGCATTTACTTCAGTTTATCAGGAGAGTAAGTTAATAAGTGTAACTTGTTCTCCTGATCCACCTATTTGACCTCTCTGTTTTTTTTCCTTAAAGCTGTTTCTCACCTTTGGCAGAATCTGGGGAAGTCCATGCAGTCCATGTTGCTTGTACTTCTACATCTTTTTACACAGTTCAGTGTTAGATCAGCATCTTGATGTGAACTGACTTTCCATGTTATATGTGATACCAACATTAAAAAAAAATTAGATCAATAATTCACCTTAGAAACTTTGGAGAAAATTTTCATCTCGTAATGACAGAGATTTAATGATTTGCCAGTCTTTCTGCAAAAATCTAGACCGACATCACGGATCTAAAGCCCCAGATTTAGAAAATAATTTGGGATATAAGTCCAGATTTGGACTCTGCATTACAGACCCATTTCTAGTTAGCAAATGTTCTGCTGATTTGTGTGCATGTTTATCCATTTTGTTCCTTTGTTCCAATTCTGTCATTTTGGTCTTATTAAAAAAGTTCAGCTTACTACATGTGTTTCCGATCTCATTCCATCTGTTGTTTTGCAAGAGCTACTTCCTTTATACCATTAATTCCTCTTTGATTTCTGGTCTTTATTGTTTGAGTGAGCAGTAGTGGAGCCTGTTTCTGAAAAACATTGGTTTAAGGAAGAGTTCATTGTCCTTATACATTGTTACCATTTCCAAATGACCATGGCTCAGTTGCTTCGCATCAGGCCATGTTAAGTTCACATTACTTGATGCAAACTGCTTGAGATAGATTTGTAACAGTTTTAAGCAGAAAACAGTCTTCCTATCCTGGGAAAATTATCAGGATAGCAAACAATTCTGTATCGGAATGAACAGTTCAACTCTCAGAAGACTGTTATAAAAACAATGAGTTTTGGCCAACGAAACTCTTAATTTAATTAATTTTGAATTTTGGAAGTTTTTACTTCTATTGCTTTTTTTCTTTTCAACTACTTTTAAGTAATTTTGAACTAGGAAAACAGAAGTTTTGGGCTTAAAATGTAGACAACAACATCGATTGTCATCTAAAAGAAGTGTATAAAAATGTATTGAAACTGATCATTTCTTGAGAAATGTTTTTTTCATTTTACAGAAAAAAAAACCTAGTAAAAATAATCCCTGACCAACTAAACTTATTGTCCTTATTTCAACCAAATGTCAAGGCTTTTCTCTGGGATTAGTGTTACTTGATTTATCAGTGGCCTTTGGCACAATTGTTCATAGGGTTTGTGTGCATATTGTAGCTTATACTCTAGTTTTGGCATTTGAATTTCAGCATTGAAATTCTTTAAATATTTCCTTACAGATCCAAGTTTTGTATAGTAAGAACTTATCTCAAGGTTACAATAATTTGCATGTGAATGTGATCCAAGGCTCTGTAATTTGCCCTTTGTTTTTCCTTCTATGTGCAATCTGTTAGGATTGAATAAGGGCACAAGGGCTAATAATTCTGGCTAGATATACTATTCCAATTTAAATCCTTCTGTGAATTAAAGAACAATATTGATGTGCACTGTTAAACAGATGCTCTGATTTTCAGTGCTGGTCAAAGTGATTTCTGTTCCTGTGTGCCTTTTTTTTTTTTGTATTTGTAGGCACACCATATGTATATTTTATAAAGAGTGTCAAGATCCTTCGGGATAAAAGAAACTGTATAAATGAAGACACTGTAGAAACACTTGGATTCTCTTTGTAGTATCTCAAAATTTCTACAGATAATCAGGACATTTACATGAGTCAGAAACCATGACAAAGTCTTCCTGACAAAAATGAAATTCAGTTTGAAATGTTTTGGATTTGTGGGTCAGCTGACAGATCTGGAAAAATATAGCTGTATTTGTACAGAAAATACCCTGTAGTATTATATTGTGTGTTATGGTTTGTATTAAACACAATATATGTGTTTAATTATTTTATATGTTTAGATTCCCACAGCCTCAGGATATGCCATTGTATTACTGTCAAAAAACAAACAAAAAAAAAGATGAATTAATATAACTTATGGTAACGTACCTTTTTTGAGTTATGTAAATTGTCTCAGTACCCCTTATACTCTACTAGTGAGAAAGAAATAATGTTAAGTATCTTAGCTCTCAGTGTGATGTGGACTGTCCTGTACGTTGTTTATGAATCTGATTCATTTATTTTGGACATTGGATATCTTTTTCCCTATTCATGTGCTTGTTCATGGCAATGAGGAACGGTACCAGAACTGCTAGCCTTTTACCCAGGGCTGTACTGGAGGCAGTTTATACCACTTCTGTAGAACCAACACTTAAAATCACAGCCAGTTCGCAAATGAGGTGTTACAGCCCTTGTCCATCATGTCCTCCCTCCTCCTGCCGCTGCTGTACCAGCACTCAGAAATGCCCATCCTGCTGCTGAGTTCAGCAGCCTCGCCTCGCTGCTCCACTCCTCTCCGCTCCTCTCCTCAATTCGTGCCTCTGTAAGCTGCTTGGCCCCAAACTCAGCTTTTGTCCAGCCTATTTTAAAGTGTGCCAGGTGACAAGCTCCCTCTGTTTCCCTTGAGAGGCTCCTGCAGAGCTTATTGCTTCTCACAGCCAGGAATTATTTTCTAATGTTCCAATATTTCCATTATGCAGTTTCACCCATAACTACCTACATCCCCTTTCCCGTACATTGTTCCCTTTCCTCTTTGTTTATTCCCTTTAGACACAGTAGATGCCTGGCATGTCCCCATTTTTTGTTTCCCAAGCCTAAATTAGTGTGAGATAATCAAAGAAGCTCTTTAAATAATCTTTTCTCTGTATCAATCCTGTGTTTAAAATATGAGTTAAGTGAAACCATGAGGGATAGACTGGAATGAGAGCAAGAGCGGAAAGCAGAAAGTGGAGGGCTAGGAGGTGAGAAAGTACATGGGATTCTATTTACAAGAAAAATATATGCTGAAAATAAGTATTTAAGGTGGGAATTGGGGAGTGGAAATGGACAGATGTTAGCATAGTTACAAAAGTAGTCTGGAGACAAAGAAATGGGATAGTTTTTAACATGTATGCATTTTAAAGTAATATTTTAAATATGGATTAAGCAGCAGGGAAAGGTTACATAGGTTGTGAGTTGGAGACATCTATGGTGTACATAACATTTTTTTAAAACAATCTAACAAAGTAACTAGTTGAGTTATTAACAGATGTTAATGATTTGTCAGTGGTATAAAACACTAAGATCACATTCAGGAGTAGACCATGGTCATGCCTGATTTCTCCATGGACAAAAATTTTGCATTAGACCACTGTCATGCCTGATTTCTAACCATGGATGGAACATGTCTAGAATAAAGCAAGTAAGGAACCACTTTGTCAAAAAAAAAAGGAAAAAAAAAGAAAAAAAAACCCCTATATTTACTTTTATTAGTATTTGATCATGTAGTAAAATGAGTGGGAGAAAGTGTAAGTATGGAAAATCACTATTTAATGTCTTAATTTACAATAAATAGAAAATAATTTTTCTACCTCTTTACATTTCTTTTATTTTTTTTCCTTACTTGTATTTAAGCTAGCTTTTAGAAGCTATGGATGCAAGAGAATAAATCTGTATATGTTGGAAGCACTATGTAACTGTAGCAATGCCAATAATTCCCTCAGAGAAGTTGGCCATTAATACTGTATCTAAGTATGTCCCTAAAATAACTGCATTAGGCCAGTAAGTGCCAAGTAAATCTATAAATAAATAAAAAGAGAGATAATATCTTTATGAACTATGCTTTTTGTATGTTTTTACAAGCAGATGCATCAGTGTGTATTCTAGGTCTAGAGGGGGTTTTGAGAAACAAGAGTCTTTGTGTTGAGAAGGATGCAAGTAAAATACCATCTCCAAAATAATCTTGGCACAATAGAGATGTCTTTTGAATTTATTCCTCAAGAGAGTAAAAAAAACAAAAAAAAAAAACCAAAACAAAAAAAAACACCTAAGGAAATATTTGCAAGTTTTTAGCTGCTGCAATGTTGTAGTAAGCTGATGACTCCCTGGTGAGAAGGCAGCGGGTTAGATTGTGCTTTTACAACCCAAATTGAGCCAGGGGCAGAGCTCAGCGGCACCAGCTGACGAGCAGCACACAGAAGGAATTGTGCCTCCGAGGCGCTGTGACCTTCCTGGTTTTCCCTTATCCCAGTAATGGATTGTTGATCCATAGCAGTACTACCTTCTCCTACCCACAAAAGTACTGCCATTCTTTATACCTTTTTATCCATTTCCCAAAATCTGGAGCAGGGACAAAATAGTACTGGCTGCCACATACATGTCTGCAGTGAGGTGGTTAGAAAGTGCTGCAAGTGCCCCTATGTACATGATGGAGTTCTGGGTCGGTAACAGAGAGAAGAGATATATATTTTTGAGTGCTGCATGTGATAGTATCCATCTAGCATCTGCCCAGGAGTAGTAATGTAGATCAAGGTGGTTTCTCTCCAGAGATACGTTGTATACTTCATTCTTTAGCACTCTAGTGAGGTGAATCAACTCAATGCAAGATTCAGGCAAGTGCTAGAGACAGTATAAGGGAGGAAGGAGGACAAGACAAATGGGAACTGTGTTGGAGAAAGTGCCTATGCGCAGCAGCAGGTGTTTAGATTATTCTGCTGTCTTATGATGCTTTTCCCTGAGTGAGTCAGCTACAAACTGAAAAGACCAAACTAAGTAGTTCTGAGATTGCTAAACTGGAATACACATTAGGAAAAGAAAAGCAAAAAGGAAAAAAACTTTTTTTACTTTCTTAATATCTTAGAAATAAGTGAATGAAGGCATAGTTTGTTTGAAAATGTGGTTCCGCAACATTTTAAGCTCAATTCTTTTCAAATTACATTTTTTTCCCTTGACACTTACACTGCCATGCAGTGGCAGTTCAGGGAGCTGACACAGTGCAAAACTGATCAATTAATCATCTTCTGGTTGTATTTCTTTTTGACCAGCTTGATTTCCTGAATTGTTTCTTCACACAGTTGTGTAACAGGCAATACCAGGATAAAGAAAGGGGCAGCCCAGACAGGTCATTAGTGGCAACGACCAAACTATATGCTAAAGGTATGCATGAAAGGCATATGTGTGTACACTATCATTAAACTGGAGTATGATGTTTTAATCTGGTGAAAGGGTGGTCTGACACTAGAAGAGTTAGTCCTGCTCCTGGTTCCTTGCCACCTAACTCCTTTCTCTAATGTATGTAGTATGGCCCCACCATTTCCCTTATGTCAGATCTAGCAATTGCAAAACTGTTATTCAGTTTGATGATATATCAGAAAATTAAACAATTAAAAAGTGTTTTCTACTGGCTACATACTGTTAGATCAGCTCTCTTGTAATACAAAACTGTGTACTAATCAACTATGTATACGTATATATTTATTATGTCTCTAAGTTAAATATGATGTTTCATTTGCATGATTGACATTTTATTGGTCTCATCTGATAGAACATATTTCATAGGGTTATATCTTCTCTTAAAATATGAAGTCCAGTTAGTATGGACAAAAATGTTCCTCTGAAGGTGTATGTTGACTTCCACCACAGGGGGAATAAAAATAATGCAAGAATAGATAGGTAAAAATAATGCAAGGTTAGATATGTAAAAGACTTCCCTAATTTAGTCATTGAAAGGTGAATTTTTAAGTTAATAGTAATACATAATTTTCCTTTTCATATATCTTCTTTTTCTTGCCAAATTGTTTTGTTATCCAAATAATTTGACATATCTAAGAAGTGAAACAGCTTACAATTGCATTGTTATACAGATAATGCATTGTAACAATATATGGCATATGTCTCAGGAAATTTATGAATATACTGAAATATAGTTTTCAATTTCATGAGACAGGAAGTTCCAATTTTGCAGTTCATTGTTGCTGAAAGGACCAGATGCTTATCTCCCTCATTCAGCAACACTCCTTACACAAGCTGTAGACCTTGTTGTCATTTCCCATGGGCCTATACAACATATCATCCTAGGAGAAGACTAATTGGTACAGTTTCTAATGAATTTGTTAATTAAATCAGCTTATTAGAAGGATTCAGTGAGCGTCAGAACTATCGCAGAGAAAGGAGCAGGACTGCACAGGAAAAAAGGAGTAGGAATAGGAGAGAAGGAATTGAGGGTGAAACCTCCCTGTTTTGCTTTGCATGAACTGTCACTTCAGTTCAATTGATTGTGGAACAGCTTAAGTTAGAGGCATCAAACCATTTGAATCCTGGATAAATTAATTCCTGTTCTTCAGAGTACTCATTTATTGGCTCAGCAATACTTAATTCATGTGTCTAAATACTTTGTCAAATTTGAATGAATAAAGGATTCCTAAAGTTGCCTGTTAATAAAATTGCACAGTACTGCAAAATTTCTCGCTATTATTACCATGACAAATGATTGCACATTACAAAAAGCTGTTGACTTTTCTGTGAAACATGTAATTAAGGTTGAAATTTTATATTACAGCTTCAACAGATGTAATAATTCATGGCTACTAAAAGGAGGCTTACACTTCCTTATGCCAGCCCTGCATTCAGCAGAGATAACTCTCTAACTTGGCCAAAAGCTAATTCAACAACAACATGAAAATTTTTTTTAAAAAATAGAACAAACTGTCCATAAAAAGTGTAGGTGTAGAGGGAGCAATACAGAAGGAAGTAAATTGAGACCTCTCTCTCCAGGCAGTGGTGTGTATTTTTCATTTAGTTCTGCTGAGCAGCATGACACACCACCCACTGGAGAAGAAAATCAGATTTGAGACCATCTAAGGAACTTGAAGGTGCACAAATCCATGGGACCTGATGAGATGCATGTGTGGGTCCTGAGGGAACTGGCTGATGAAGCTGCTAAGCCACTGTCCATCATATTTGAGAAGTTATGGCAGTCTGGTGAAGTTTCCATTGACTGGAAAAGGGAAAACATAACTCCCATTTTTAAAAAGGGAAAAAATGAAGACATGGGGAACTACAAGCTGGTCAGTCTCACTTCTGTGCCCAGCAAGATCATGGAGCAGATCCTCCTGGAAAGTATGCTAAGGTACATGGAAAATAAGGAGGTGATTGGTGACAGCCAACACAGCTTCACTAAGGGCAATTCATGCCTGACCAATTTGGTGGCCTTCTGCGATGGGGTTGCAGCGTTGGTGGATAAGGGAAGAGCAACTGACGTCATCTACCTGGATTTGTGCAAAGCATTAGACATTGTCCCATGCAACATCCTTGTCTCTAAACTGGAAAGACATGGATTTGATAGACAGACCACTTGGTGGATAAGGAATCGACTGGATGGTCACACTCAAAGAGTTGTGGTCAAAGGCTCGATGCCCAAGTGGAGACTGGTGGTGAGTGGCGTTCCTCAAGGGTCATTGTTGAGACCAGTGCTGTTTTGTCAGCAACATGGACAGTGGAATTGAGTGCACTCTCAGCAAGTTTGCCATGACAGATCATGAGAAAAGTACTAAAAGAATGATGATGAATGTGTCATGCTCACATGCATTATGACACCTGTAGAACAAGGTTAATAGTACCAGATATCTTCAGCTGGCTCTGCTACAGAAGCTAGTTGTTCTGGTTTTGTTAGTGAGGGGGGCCTAAGGTGGTAGATTCTGTAGGAAACTGCTAGAAGTTGCTCCCCTTTGTTCAGTGGACTCGGCCGGGCGTAGGGTGGACCCACTGCTGGCCAAGGCCGAGCCAATTGGTAGCAGAATGTGCCATGATAACGCCTCTGCGATAACATATTTAAGAAGGGGAAAACAGGAAAAAAGAAAGAAGGAGAAGATGTGAAGCAGCTGAGTGGGGGCAGATATGGGGAGGCGCAAGCCTTATGGGCCTTGCAGACCTCACCCTCTGGCCTCCCACTAGGCAGCCGACTGGGCCCAACTCGGCCCGGCCTGGCTGCAAGAAGTGGAGAGGAGATGAGAAGTGAATAAGATGTAAAAAGGATCCTGAGAGGCATCTGCCAGCCTGTTGTGAGGAACGGCTGCAGATGCCAAGGTCAGTTCAGAAGGAGGGGGAGGAGTAATGCGGCTCCTGGCCAAGATTCCCCTGCAGCCTGTGGTGATGACCATGGTGGAGCAGGTTGTCCCCCTGCAGCTCGTGGAGGTCCACAGAGGGGCAGAGATTCACCTGCAGCCCGTGGAGGACCCCGTACCGGAGCAGGTGGAGGTCTGAAGGAAGCTGTGGCCTGTGGAGGAGGGCCCGCTGGGGCAGCTGTTCCTGAGGGACTGCACCCCATGGAAGAGATGACCCACGCCGGAGCAGTTTCACGAAGGACTGTGGCCCGTGGGAGGAACCCCACACTGGAGCAGAGGAGGAATGCGAGGAGTTCTTCCCCCGACGATGAAGTAGCGGCGTGAAACAACGCATGATGAACTGACCGCGACCCCCATTCCCTCTTCCTCTCTGTGCCGCTCGGGAGGGGAAGGTAGTAGAGATAATGTTAAGCCTGGGAAGAGGGAGGGGTGGGGGGAGGTTATCTTATTCTCTGTGTCATTCTCCTGCTAGTTTTAGAAATAAATGAATAGTTTTCCCCATGTCGAGTCTGTTTTGCCCGTAATGGTAACTTTAAGGATTTCTCCCCATCCTTATCTCAAACCTTGAGCTGTTTTTCTTATATCATCTCCCCCTATTCTCTCGGAGGGTGGGGGAAGCGAGAGAGAGACTGCGTAGTCTGGTCCCAGTTGGGGCTGAACACTAGTATACATGAAACCATTCGCTGATTAGCCAAACAATATTTTGAGATCAATTAGATGCATTACTGATGCCATTTCTACTTACTCTCTTTGCAGCGTTTGTATAAATATGTACAGCAGAAGTATTGAGAGCTGTTGAAGAAGAAGAGTAAAGTCTTATTCTTGTCTTTTAGTGCTCTTCTGACAGCTCAAGGAACCTTAAGGGAGATTTTGGCACTGGAAAATTTTCTTAATGGAACAGAAATCCTTAGGTGGTAGGTGGTATAGCGGTGGGTTAATGGCTCTGCTTCACCTGTTCCTCACAAACTGTTGTATGGGAATAGGTAATTCTGGAAAAAAGTCAATGATCAGAATGTCTTTTATACTCCAGCTTTTTGTGGCTGCCAGGACAGACCCATCAGCATCAATTAGAACAACTCCCAGAGTTGTGTTATATGTGCTGGGGATACAACAGTTCCACTATTCTTGGCTAGTCTGAGTGCAGTGGAGCTACATGAAACAGCTTTGAAAGGCTTGGCCCACAGTCCTTCCTCCCACTTAGTCACATTGCTTTAGGATAACGTAAACTTCAGCCTTCGGTGACAAATCATAAAACTCGTACAGCACAAGGCCAATTCACAGGTGCTCTTGGAAGGCATAATTTCTGCAGTTGCACCAAATTTAAATCAACATGAATAAATTGCCAGAAGCCTTTAGAAAGAGGTTATTTTTTATTTGCAGACAAGTTAGCTTCTAAACAAACAGTTTCTTGAAATACTGGTGTTTGAAAGCTTCCATGTTTGAAAAATAGACCAGGATTTTTATTCAGAGCATAATAAAACCCAGAATAAACAGAAATTTGACCAGCTAAAGTTTTGGCGACTTGTATTTCAGAAAGCAGAGACAAATATGTTAGAAGAAAACATCTTTTTGTGATATATTAGCCATTAGAATTTTCAGTAAACTTTTCAGATTTCAAAATGATGAAGCTACTGCTTTGGAAGCTAGTGTGAAACTACAGAAGTGATATGGATGCTGAATGCTCCTTGTACTTCATATATTTTGAACACTGTGCAAGCAGTCTTTGCAGCAGTCCTAAGAACATCATAAAAGTTTTAATTCCTATCAAAAAGAAAAAGAGAGGGAGTAAACAGAAACCACTTCCATTAGTCAGTAGCAGAGCAAGGACTGCAATCCTCTCAGCCTCACACCTTCATCAGAGAAGGTCTCCTGAAGCATACCAGGACTACCAAGGGTGTCCTGAAGAACAGTCCTAGCTGTCCCCTCTGTCCTTCTGCCAAAGGTTTCTGCCTCAGTAGCAGAAGTGTGCCAGAAGTGAAAATGGACTACATGTACTACAGCTTACAGACCATCAAATTTACTTGACATTAATTCCATTAAAGCTAAGGCTGTGAGAAAAAATACCTGAGAGGCAGTTCATTTTGTTCCTTCTACTACGAAGTGGTGACGGGGGCAATGTGTCAGGACAGGTGGGTGAAAGTAATATACCCTTGATTACAATGTTGTTAGATCCATTCCACAAAATCCTGTGGCTCAGAATAATGAGTTACATACACCCAATATTGGTGGATAATTTGGCATTATGACATAAGATTTTTTGGAAATTCATGGTGATATGTATGTCTGTGACTTTAAATAGATGAGGAAATGTGAAACATTTTTAAAGGACAGTCTAAGTTTACCTTTCACTAGGGCACTGCCACAAGACTGTGCAGCACCCTTCATGCTCCACTGAGCTTTGAAATAAGGATGGAGTATTTCAGATGCTCTGCACTGATGGTCTGCATGGGCTTGAGTTCATGACATGGAATATTTTAGCCAGGTTTTGTTAGAAATTCACTTCTGATAAATGTAAACTTTTTTATTTGTTGGAATTTTCCTCTAAACTGACAAATGTTTTTCAAAGTGAAATTTTCCCATAGCAATCCACTTTATCAAGCTGGAATTTTTGTTTAATTTTGCAGTAAATGCACCATCACTGTATTAGTGATCTCTATAAAAAGGATCTGTAGAAACTATTTGAAGGTGTATTATCTTGTTCTGTTTCTCAGGTGTATTCCATAATGTGGGTTAGTTACCACTCAGAAACCTCTGACATGAGCTGGGCACATATGTCTGTGCTGGAGGGGTCCAATTCAAAGAATATTTCATGGATGTGCAAGTTGTATAGTGTCTGGACACATAATCAAAAGCAAAGTTTTGAATAAATAATTTAAGTGTATTTACATTTCTTTTATCTGCAATACTGACTTTACAATATAGGCCTATACATCTAAAATTGTTGGACTACATATAGAAAAAATATATTATGTGCTTAATAAGTACATAAAATTGAGGGGCATTAGTCTAGATATTGATTTTTTTTCTGTCCTTGTCTTTTGTAATGCTGTGCTTTGTAATATCATAATCTTCATTTGTGATAGTTTTCCCTTTTACACCAGTGTATTTTAGTACTTTTCTTGTACACTAAGCAAGTTGAATACAAGTACTTAGGCGCAGAGAATTTAATTGCACTTTCTGTTATAAATACTTCTGTAATGCAAAAGAATTACATTGACATTTTAATATGCTGTCACTTTAAGATACTACATGAAGTGTGAACAGAGCACAGGCACTTTTAACAGGTGTCTCTAATTGTAAGTTTGTTTATTAGAAATAGCCATAATGTAAAATTTGGTGAAACATGTAGATTCAAGGTGTTTGGATCCTGCAGCATGCTAACCAGGTTTTCCTTCGGCTGCTGGTAAAAACAAATTGGGGTGTGTAATTGATTTTTTGTAAGTAAAGCTTTTATGTTTGCTTTGAGTTCAAACTCCATCTTTTTCTTGTTATTTTTTTTGTCCCTTAGGAGGAATTGCCACATAGACTTTTAGAAGAAAAGAGTTCAGTGTATTCGTTTATTTTAGCAAATAGGATGTTTCTATTACTTTCAGATTTTGCCAGTCTGTAACTGCAGAAATAATCATGAAAAGGGTGAAAGCCAGATCAATTACATGTTTTAAAAGTGTATTTTCATTAAATTTTCAAAGTGCCTGTTATGTTCAAAGGGAATTCAAGATTGTCTTGTTCACAGAATATTTGAAAAGCCCCTTAAAAGAAACAGATCCATCTAGAAAAATGTCTGGATTGTTGGATGGAGTGTACTTACTTTAAAAAATGGCAAAAGAAGAGCATCCATATGCATAAAGTCTTTTCAGATTTTCAGTGGGATTACTACTAGTTCCAGAATTTGATAGAAAAATAGCTTTAAACAAAGGACCAGATTACAAACCTGGTATCAAAAGTTAATATTGATTTTCAAAATGAAAAAAAAGAAACCAGTTTTCTTATGTAACAAATTAATTAAGAACAAGCATCTTCTACAAAGTTTACGTAGTTAACAAGATTTTATTATAAACAGTTATTCTTTTCCAATTTGGCAGAAAGATAAACTATGTAAGTTCTTCAAAGTTATATACTTAAGATTTAGTGAACATTTCAAGATCAAATGTTTCACTAATTTTGCAAATACATTTCGATTGATTGCAGAAAATTATGGAAGTCTATTTATTAGTTAAGCTGTAGTTAAAGTAAAGGAATTCTGATCAATTTGCTAAGAATTGCCTCCAGCTGTGCTGGTTTCCGTTATGTAGTTAAACAGAAGCTCACCATAGTTTGATCTATTTGTCCTCATTTTCATGGTCACTGAAGTAAAGTTTGATGGGCTCAGCAGCAGTTATGTGTTCCTTGAGTATTCAGGAGCTAATCCAGAGAGTCAATGAAAAACTTTAAAGTCATTGGGGAAATATATATATATGTGTGTTTTTCTGACATTACTATAAATTAATATGTACATCAATTATACATTTTGATATCTATATGTGCATCAATGATACATTTTAGTATCTATGAAGAAGCCATGCAATAAATTCTTAATTTCAAGATAGAATTGACGGAGTAAACTCTGATCTGGAATGGACAATAAACTCATCATCATAGCACATAGCTAAGAAGTGAGAGAATGAGTTCAAATTCCTCCTTTCCTGAATCGGAAGTCAGACTTGGACTTGACCTTCCCAAAACGTACACAGGTGCCTTGACCTCTGAATCTCTGTGGTGTAAGTCTTTATTAAAACCTCAGTAACTGCTCTAGGCAAGACTAAAAATGTGAATTGTGATTAAGACATTCCTCCAGCATTTTAACTTGTGCACATGGTTCAACTATAGACTGTGTTGTCACAAAGCAAGAACTTCAGTCTGTTTCTGCAAGATCCTGTTTCAAGTACTGTAGCCACTAATATCCTGCCTTTCATTTCTTTATCAACTACAACTCCCCTTCATCAAAATAACAAGATGGAAGGTCACATTTTTGCTCCTCACAGGAATTTAAAAAAAAAATATTTCTGTGTCAAATGGTTCCATTCTTAAAATGACTGCCATATGTACATCTATGCTGCATCCATGCACACTCAAGATACAGAGCATTTTTATGTCTTAACACTGTCCATGTTTTTTCCTGCATCTCCCCTCTGGGTAGCATGTGTGTAATACTCCTAGGTGCCACAAGTTAAGCTGGCACTTCAGCTCTTGCCCTCAAGAGTGTGATTCCAAACTTGTATTATTCTTGAGGTTTTTCGCTGGATCTCATTTTAGTTGAACTGTAATTAAAAAATTTCTGAATCAGTCTTACTCTTTCAAAAGATACCATTGCTCCTTGGGGTGCTGAATCTGGCCTGGTGACCACAGACATTGACGATAGTATATGTTTGTTTCAGCATTATCTCTACTCCCTGCAAATAGGAAGTCTTATTCTTCACACCATTTCATATCCTGTTCATTTCTTGACAAGGGTCAAAAGAGGGATCTCCTTCCATACTCACTCTGTTCAAAATCTTCACTGTCCCTTCAGAGGATCAAGAACTTTTGCATGAAACTATAAAATACATGGCTACTGCACTGGAGATTCTTTCACCTCTTGTGGTAGATTCTCAAGCCTAAGTCTGATGTGCTTTCATAGTGCTTAGGTCAGCACCTCCATGTGTATTTTAATTTGAGGTACCTCATGGTCATCAGTGATGATCAATGTTTATCACAACAACAGCTTTTTTTCTTTTTCGTAGACCATGGTGAAAAACATCATGATTAAGCACAGCAAGGAGTCCATCTGCCTTACCAGACTACGTGTTAGACTTGCATACCACAGAATCATATAATAGTCTGGGCTGGAAGGGACCTTTAAAGGTCATCTAGTCCAACCTCCCTGCAAGGAGCAGGGACATCTTCAACCAGATCAGGTTGCTCAGAGCCCCATCCAATCTGGCCTTGAATATTTCCAGGGATGGGGCATCTACCACCTCTCTGGGCAACCTCTTCCAGCCTCATTGTAAAAAATTTCTTCCTTATATCCAGTCTGAATCTACCTCCCTCTATTTTAAACCCATTACCCCTTGTCCTATCACAACAGGCCCTGCTAAAGGGTTTCTCTCATCTGTCCTATCAGCCCCCTTTAGGTACTGGAAAGCCACGATAAGGTCTCCCTGGAGCCTTCTCTTCTCCAGGCTGAACACTCCCAACTCTCTCAGCCTTCCTTCATAGGAGAGGTGCTCCAGGTCTCTGATGATCTTTCTGGCTTCAACTCGTGTACTAATAGAGATTCTTTGCTGGCCGTTTGGGGTTATTTCCAGAACCATAAGAACAGACAAGTATGTAACAATGGATGTAACAATTGACATTTTAAAAATATGTTAATCATAGAGTTTGAGGAAAATCTGAATATGGGTAATTCATTTTATTCCTGTAGTCTTTCTACAAGTGCAACTGTATGTGTTACTGGTATATAGCACAATAGCTTTAGATAGGTTAATGTTTTAATATACAATCAATGGTCATAAATTCCAACTGCCTGATGTTTTTCCTGTGGTATGTTTTGAACTAAGGTCTACTGTTTCTGATCTTTATCCCTGACGTTGTTGCTAAACATATCTTTAGGATGCTTTCAGTTTTTCTTAAGGTTTTATTCTGTGATAAATTACTAGACAAATGTACTACAAGAGGTTCATTCTTTTCTTCCTTGCCTAATTTTTGTGAAGCATTACTGGTTAACTTTATGGAAGAAAAATTGAAAGAGTTTAAACTTTAAAGGATTAAAGACCACTTAAAGAGCTAAAATCAGCTGTGCTGAAAAGGCATGTGCATGGCAGTTTTGGGTAAATGCTTTTTCTGGGATGATTTTTTTACTTTTGTGATTAAGATAAAA
This sequence comes from Chlamydotis macqueenii, assembly GCF_036417535.1. NCBI lineage: Eukaryota > Metazoa > Chordata > Aves > Otidiformes > Otididae > Chlamydotis > Chlamydotis macqueenii. The sequence continues at coordinate 27,714,378 of NC_141560.1, forward strand.
ATATCTATTTTCTGAATCACTCTTCCTTGTACAGCGAGATAAACTTAACTAAAACCAGAAGAGTAAGCATCTTAAAATCAAATTAGATTATGGACTATACTCCCACAGGGTTCTTGAGCTAATTCTAGGAGCTTTTCTTTTGAAATGAGTCCATCCTTAGTATTTTGTCAGAATCATCTACTAGGTAATGTGGCCAGAAATATTGCCAAAGAATAAATTGTTCCACTCAGATTAGAGGTATATAACTGAAACAGAGATGGAAGAGCTGTGCAGTGTACAGACATGGATGCTGCATTTGTCATTGTTGCAGGAGCTTATGTGCAGTAAATCCCCTCCTGACTAGTTTAGAACAGTTTCTGTCTTCAGGGACCTGCTGACTTCTGCTGTTTCTTTGGTTTTAATGCAAATCCAGTCTTCCTAAGGTCCCTGTCAGTAGAGTTTATCTTTTAAACCAGTAGGTAGAAGTCTGAATATAGTTGTGCTTACATGATTCAAGCTTTAGAAAGACAAGATTTTGAAAAGATGCTTCTAATGGCCAATCTAATACATTCTTCTGCTCAAAGATCATAGAATCATAGCATGGTTTGGGTTGGAAGGGACCTTAAAGATCATCTGGTTCCAACCTCCCTGACATGGGCAAGGACACCTTTCACTAGACCAGGTTGCTCAGAGCCCCATCCAACCTGACCTTGAACACTTCCAGGGATGGGGCACCCACAACTTCTCTGGGAAACCTGTTCCAGTGCCTTACCACCCTCACAGTAAAGAATTTCTTCTTTAAGTCTAATCTAAACCTACCCTCTTCGAGTTTAACACCATTACCCCTTGTCCTACGACTACATGCCCTTGTCAAAAGTTCCTCTCCAGTTTTCTTGTAGGCCCCCTTTAGGTATAGGAAGGCCACTATGATGTCTCCCCAGAGCCTTCCTCTTCTCCAGTCTGAACAGCCCCAACTCTCTCAGCCTGTCCTCACAGGAGAGGTAATCCAACCCTCTAATAATCTTTGTGGCCCTCCTCTGGACCTGCTTCAACAGGTCCATGGGTAAGATCCTTCTTTCTCCTCCTCTGTCTCTCCCTTTCTCACTCACTCTTCTTCTCCTTCCACTAGGCTCTTGAATTTTCAAAGGCTAGAATTTAGCCCAGGGTGCTTTTGGTCCATGGTGGAGGCCACAGCACAGTGAGGTGCTGAGTCCCTATTCTTTTCCTGGGCACAAATCTTCTTCCACAGCACAACCCCTTCTTCCCTGCCATTCCAGGGCTCCTGCCTCTTGTTCTGCTGCTTTGATTCTCCCTTTATTTCAGCACAATCCCACTGCAGATTCCTTTTGGAGGACCTGTAGACTTTCCTGAGCCTATACAAGGCAGAACTGCTCTACTCTGACATTTTTCAGGAGGGAAGGAGCTATGAGACTATGCATGTGAAGACAACTCAGCTCTGAATAGGGGAATGGTGGAGAAAGAGGGGGCAGGAAGGTCAAAAGCAAAACAGAAAGGGACCAAGCCATCTGCAGAGTGGAGCCACAAAACTGAGAAAAAAAAATATTTTCTCCTGGTGGTATCTAGGTGCTTCTGGCATTAGTTTTTAATCAAATGAGCATTCTTGTTTTCTGGTTTTAGTGAACTAAATGTCAATAATTTTATGTTTCATGGGTGCTTTACTGGGATTAAGCAAAATACACGTTGATGTCTAATTCTGTTGCATTTTTTCAACAAGCATTTTGGTTTTTTATCTCTCTTTTACATAGTCTTTTAGATTGTGGACAAGTCCAGTGATTGTGTTTCCAACCTATGGTTTTATTGTGACTGCCTCTTTGTGTACATGTTTGTGGGTGCTCAAGCCACTGAGGTACTGAGTCTGCCATCTTTGAACTTCCTCCTATGCCTTGCCGCTATCCTAGACCTTCTGCCCGTTTCCTTGCTGTCCTACAGTCTGGATTACATCGCACATCTGAAGAGCACAGCCTACCTCGGGCGTTGCAGTCTTGTGGAGAAAGAGAACAGACTGAACTGGACTACCTATCCAAATTTCACCACTGCTGTTCCTGTGATGACCTCCACAAAATACTGGGACACCTGCAGTTATCCTGTGCTCTGAAGATATGATTGTGGGAGTCTGGGGACATTTGGTAGTAGTTTGCTGGCAAGTTTAAGTGGTCTGCTCTCTACTATGAAAAGTTGGTTGCATTTTCATGTGAAATATCTCTGTTATTGATCAAAACCCAAACAGCCACCTGAGAAAACAAACCGTTGACAGATGTGTGCCCCTTCTTTGAGGGCACTTGCTAGAGCGTTGGCAGTGTATCAAAGGTAGACAGCTCCATCTATAGTCAAGGGAAAGAGAGGAACAATTATGCAGGACAAATAATTCTATCTGGCCTTAATACCCATCTTCAGAGGGGATGATGGAGGTGAATGTCTCTGCACTAATTCTCTAGGGAGCCTAGACAACTGACTTAAATCAAAGATGACTGAAGGTAAATAAGAGGAATCATTATTAAGTACTTTAAATGTGTGCAAGTGTTCTGCTTTAGCATATATTTAATTCCAGCAGGCTGCACATAATTACAAGAGTTTGGGCCCGATCCTGACTCAATCTGAAGTGTCTGTTTGTGATACTGAAGTGTCTGTTTGTGCTAGACTTGCTAGGCATGACTTAGTTCCCACATTCCCAGGCAGAGATGCCCACTGCCTGTATGTTTTCGGGGCATATCTGCATGGGTGTTGCTGTGTCACACAAACAGAATTGTATGCTGTGTGAAGTATACATTAATTGAGGGCTACAGCCCTCTTATATTGATAAAACCATACCTGTATCTATGCTATAAAGTAGTTAGCTGATACTTTCTACAAGCTTACCCTTAACCAGTGGTTAGAAGTTGTGCCAGTACCAAAGCGGTAAATAACTTTACTGGCTTTTTAGCTGTGGTAAGCACCACGAAAACCCTAATTTGATTTGTGCTGTGTGTGTGACAGAGCCACTTTGTTGCTCTCATATCGCCAGTGGGAAGGGTGGGCAGGAGCTGATTAAGTACCTTTCTAGGAAATGCAATGACAAGGCTTTGTGAGCCAGATGGTTCAGGAACATACTCATCCCTCCCTTGAGTGGGTAGCTGAGATCGCGGACTTCTGGAAAGATCCTTTTTGTGTTGTGATTGCCACCCTTTTCCTTTTGTAAACTGAAGAGAACCCAGGAATTTAAATTCTTCCCTGACAGTTAGATTGAACATCCCTATTTTTTTCACCCAAGGGATGCAAAACACATGATTTACGGAACTGCTGACTGCTGTAGTTGCAATTAAAACAATACTGCCTTCATAGCTTGAACACTGAGTGCAAACAGGCTGATAGTTTAATCAATCCATTTTAAAACATATTAACTAAACCAGCCGTTTACTGTTCTTGTCAAACTCTAAACAACTGTAAATCTTGTTTCCAGAAATCAACCAGAAGAAAATGTAACACATTAAAAATGAATTAGACATGGCACACCACGCATAAGCTGTATAATAAACAGATCACAGCCCTATAGTAATAGTTGTGATTTCTGGCACGTCACTGGAGAAGAACTCATGGGTTTTCAGAATGACCTGTGTCATAAATCATTGCATTCCCATTTACATTGAGCACATGTATCTAATTTTTCAAAAGTGGCTTCTGAAATCTGATGAATAGCTTCGGAATTGATTACTGCAATGTATGAGAAGTGGTGTCACAAATGCCTAATTGAGGAAAGGAAAAAGGAACTTAAAATACAGTCCAGTGAAATCTGAACACAAAATTGTAATATATACTAAGTAAAAAATGAATAGCCACCCAGGAGATAAGCCTAAAACACAACAAATGTGAAATCTGTCACACTTTTCTTTAAGACAGATAAATTAATGTAAGATTTCAGTAGATTTAAAACAATGTAAATGCATGAGACAAGCATAAATCATACCTGTATTTTATTTTTACTATGTAAGCATCAATATCTTGCTGTCCAGTTTAGTGTGTTTTCTGTATGTTCCTATGTATATTTTCATAAGATGGAACGCTTCATGCTAGAAAAAATTCAGACATCCCAAGCCAGGAAATGTATTCAAACTTATTAATGAAACTCCAGAGACACACTGAGGTATTTTTATGTGTATCTTATCCACTTCATTTATCTACGTGATCTTTTGTGAGCATGTTTGATCCCCACCTTCACACTCAAAGTTGAAAACAAAGCTACGCATTAAGCCAAAATTAGTAAACCCTGTCTCTCTGTACCTCTCTGTAGATACGTACTACCACTGGAGACCACATAGTCTCGTATTACAAGTGACAGGTAGAAGTATAGCTGCTGAATCCAATTTTTATTTCCTTTGTGTAAAAGACTGCAAATTATGCTACATGCTGAAAGATAATGTAGATGATTTTTATGTTTTGCCCACTTTTAAAGATTTATCAGTGTCAGCAGCTGGAGCACATGGACTGAAGTTGAATGTGTTACATGATTGTAGCATGTAGATTCTGATTTGGTGTTGAAAGAAACTCCTTGGCAGATAAGTAATGAAATGAAACAGCAAACATGCCATCACCTAATAAAAACATCAGTCTGTAAGAACCATTAACTACCTTTTCCCAAGATATCTTTTTTTAATTTATATATTTGAATTCATCATAAGAAAACAAATTCATGTTATTTTAATAATATGTGGTGAGCAGTGGTTGTAGAATGAGGAATTTTTCTTTAAGGAAGCTATTACCTTTTGTCTAGTCTCTATTTGCAAGGTTCAAAATGACCAGCATTTGTTAAACTTTATTACTGAGGTTCATGAAAGTTTCCTTGGATTAGAAAAGCATAACCTTCTGTCCCGATTTAGAAGGGTGTTGCAGCTTTTCATTAACCTAGAAACCTCCTGTTTACATGGTTCACAGCCTGGTCTCAGCTCACTTGGAGGTAACAAAGGGTGTCGGGACAAGAGTGCAGCAGGGGGCTCATCCTTTAGGGCTGCCATCTGAATTTGATCAGGTCAACTGTTTTAACTCCTGCCTCATTAGGCAAAATAAAATAGAGATTATGGTGTGTGGAAGGATCACATTACAGACAACAAGCTCTGCCTCCTGACACTCGCTGTTGATTTTGCATTTTGACAAGACCTTGCTCTCTGTGTTTTCCATTCTGTATTACAGCAGGCTTTAAATTATTTTGAAGACAAGATCATTTGTATCTCTTGGCATTTCAGAGCTTAGCCAAAGAGGAGTGAAGTAATAAGTGAAGACACATTAGTCTCAGAGGCAGTTTACCTACTGGAGAGATGTCACTGTGTAGCATGGGCTTAATGTTGATAGACACATTAATTCAGCTTGTCAAGCAATGACTAGCTCTTCTCTTTTCAAAGTTTAGGTTAACTGTAAATTTGAAAATATCTGACACCAAAAAAAAGTTCACCAGGTAAATTATTATTACCACCCAGCACAGAGGATTAAATAATTAATTTTGATTACTCATAATTAACATGTTAAGTTTATTCAGTTTCTGTTTAGTTACTGGTTTTAGTGTTTATATAAAATTTTAAAATTGCTTAGAGTTAAATGTGTTTTTTGCATTATAGTGCCTGTTAGAGGGGAGATGAATATCATTGAATATTCATCTCATAATGAGAATCTTTGCCACCTGGTTGTCCACTAAAAAACATTTCCCCATTGATCTAATCTGTATGTGCCATGTATTAATAGAAAGTTCTCAGTCTATAGAAAGCAAAAAAAAAGGTTCAGGAGATCAGTTTGGCCAGCTGACAACTACTGGGCAGATCTCTTATGAGAAAGATAGTTCTTATCCGTCACATCCAATTATTATTTTCTTTAGGAAAAACAGGAGTAATAAAAGCAGGTGAAGTTTAGCAATTAGATCTATCTCTTCTTTCTCTTATTCAATTTGTTGGTATGATTTTCTTTAAATTCTTCCTGTATAAGCTAAGAGTAACAAATCATAGTCAATGAAGAGGAAGTAGAAATATCAAAACTAGAAATAAATTTATATTATTTTTATAATTGTTCCTTTATAAATCAAGAGTTAGCCAGAAGTACAGACACTAAAATGCTGTCAAAACAAGAAGCTCGCCTCAGGGAAGGGGAAAAGAGGCAATGAATAATACGCGACAGATGTGAACGTAAATTGTTTAATGCGAAGTAGAATGTGCTTTATTCCATGATTAGAAGTCTAGCATAAAATTGTTTTAAGCTGACTTAAGATTTTTTATTCACGTAATGACCAACTGGGAAATATATACTATTGTTATGTCCTAAGTTAGCTTAATATGTCTGAATTTAAAGCCATTAGCTTTCAGGAAACTGTAAGTTGCACAATCCATAATAATGTGTCTCTTCAGTAACATGGGCCACATGACCACATTTAGCTTCTTCTGCATATTATGCATCAGCTTCGACATCCCTATTCCTGATACAGCCTGATTCATTTGCAGACTATCACGTATCCTGTGTACTTAAGGAGGAAATGGTCTCAAAAAATAAACTTCTGGCACATTTTTCTTTGTACATATCTGCCTTAAGAACTGTATCTTGTAGGAATGTTTAAAGTTGAAAGTTTTCTCCATGAATTTTCACAGGACAAACCTGCCGCTTCCAAAAACAAACTGCAGAGAGGCAGAGAACATGATTTTCATGAAACAATTACACTCACTCAAAGTGTTGAAAAGGTTTTTGTTAAAGAACATGTCATAAAGCACATGCAGAAATCATTGCAGTTCCTTGTGGCCCAGATAATTTCATTTACATCTGTTTCCAGCCTCCCGTTTCTCCTTACTCTTCTTTTCACTTTCTAACTCCAAAAATCTGTCTCTTTTTTTTCTATCCACCTTGCACTAGTGGCTGCCCTTTTCCACCAAGTCTATTTCCTCTGTGTCTCTTCTTTGTCCTTTTTAACAACCTGTCCCAGGTTCCTCCTCTCCAATTCATTTCCATTCCACTTGACAGCAGTCCTTTACTTGCTCTGTTTCCTTTTGACCCCTTTAGATGAAGGCATCACTTTCTGCTCTAAGCTTAATACTTGCTGAGACAGGGAGGCACATACCATGTGTTGATATGTCTCTTAGATACTATGCTGAGTATAGTATTTATAAGATCCCATGGTAGAGAGCAGACTGCATCAGGAAAATGAAAGTAATTATTTAAAGCAAAGCTGTGTTAATTTTGGTGTGAATTGTATGCGTGCACCCAAGAGCAGCTTTGAATTAGTCAAGAAAAATAAAGCAATCTGGATTAATAGCAGAAATTCAGGTGGAGGATGTCTGGTTTTCTTCTACTGCATAGCCTCCTAAATATTTGCATCAGCAAAACAGAGAGTCTAGAGACAAGCAGTGGTCTTCTTAAGTTGGCTTTGCCCTTAGAGGAGCCATTCACCAAATTAATCCCAAGTGAAAAATCTAAGTTGTTCATGATACTTGACTGTCTTTCCAGTATTAAGGGCACCTGAATCCTAGTAGTCTTATCTGCAGCACCTCCACTGCCAGAAAAGTATGGAGGGCTCTGGCCATAGGACTCGTTATACTGTCCAAGTATTCCTTTAGTATAAGAGAATGCTCAGCTGTCTTTTTAATAGGTTTTGTCCTTCATTAAAAATAACTTGGGCCAAAGGCCCACTGTTGCATGCAGAGCAACCTCAGCTGGATGGGTAGGTTAAGAGAGCAGCTGCCTAGCCTTAATATGATGCCAAGGAGTCAGAATGGCAAATTCTCAAAAGTGAGACATTTATTACTCTACATTATATGCCTCCTAATACAATCTCATTCTGTCCAGTCCAGTTAGAATGTTAAGAGGGAAGTGTAGCAAACTACTCTTGCCTACTGTAGGCAGTAAAGAAAATACTGTTGTGTTGCGAGAGCACAATGGCAAAATTCCTCTTTCTCTGTGTTGGTCATATGAGAACAATACCAGCCACGCAGTAGATCTGAGTCATCTGGCATAGCTCCACATGACTCACAGTGGCTGGAAGAGCAGCGGTCTGTAACTACAATGAGGGAGAGCAGAGCTCACTGGCTTACAGAAATAGATAGCAGCAAAGAGACAAAACTAGCCACTGTTGTTGCAACGTCATAAGCTCACTCCTTTGGGGTCCAGGGACAACCTGTCAGGTCGTGTTCCCTCAGAGTGTTTAAGGATGGGTACCCTCCCTTAAACCCCATTAACAAGGGGTCATGCCCAGGCTGTTTGACAGGAGGAGTAAAATAAAAAATTGTCCATGCCTTTTACAATCCATCACAAAGAATAAATCTCTTGAGTATTTTAACATGGATGATTAGTGTGTGGTGATATGGTGCCACACCCTGGAGATGCTTTGTCTCAAGAAAGGCTTTGACTTCAAAGGAGGTGGGAAAGCAATAGCTACAAAAAAAATTGCTTTCTCTGGTTGTGCTTAATTACTCTGAAGGATGCAGAGCTATGTTACTAGAACCATACCATTTTTAGGAGTTTCTTTCCCTACAGGAAATATAAGCAGTAATATTGCCATCCCTAAAATTTAGGGAATGCTGTCCTAAGCTGAATTGGGTCAGCAGAAGAAGGTTCAGAGCTTGGACTTCTCTCTTACCTTTCTGTTTATGTGGTAGTGTGTAAATAAAGGATCCAGTTCATGATGTCAGATTTCTAATTTAATGCTGTAGTATTACGCAATTTCACTGCCAGCGCATGCCAGTGTAGCTTGACATGCATTGTCTAGAAACTGAGCTGGTTTTTACAGATAAAAAATAAAAGTGTGAAGCTTTTCAAGAAAAGGAAGGGGGAAAGGATCAAATACAGAAAACATCTATATTTTCATCTAACTGGCCTTAGGCATAAAATAGTAGTTGCAATTTCTAGGCTAATATACATACGATGAATTATGTGTTTGAGATCTTTAGTTAAACCATTGCTTACAGTGAAGCCAAGTGCTTAACATCTTTGCTTGGATTGATTTAGACTATTTGTGGTAGATTAATTCTCCCTAAAATTTCCTTTGTTTCTGTGTTACATTTAATTCCATTGTGCACATATCTCTATAAGCTGTTTTAGACTGTATCAGCCAATATTCTTAAGACAGATTTTATATTTGAATGTTTCTCTGGGTCTTGGAGAAATCTGACATAAAATGTCTTATGTTCTAACTTCAGGAGGTCTGGATCTTTCAACCAAATTTAATAGTTATTTATGCCTTGAGAAGATTTTATCTAATGTACTATTGGTTCAGGGTCATTCACAGCCTCACATTATATTGAAACATGGACAGAGAGTGTAATTTGTTAATGTCATGAAGGATGAAGTTGGTTAGAAAGGGAAGTGTACACGATTTATAATAACACAAGTGTTTCCTTGCTAATCCCTTGGCAGGTTCATTATCTGTAGAGCCTCAGGCAAGAGTTGGCCTATTGTGAGAGTGAAATTTAACCCACAGCATGAAATTAATCCTCAAAGACTTTTGTCTACTCTTGCTAGAAATAATAAATTCGAAGTGATTTTCTAATTCTCCTCTCTAACTTTATGCAGAGGTGTTAAATTGGTATCTAAACTCTATGGCATATGTCAACCTGTTGGTTTATGTTTAGTTAACTAACGTGCAAGGTTATACCAAGGATAATAAGGAATTTGAAGATGTGAATTAGCTGTGTGTTCATTGTTTCTTCTTGAACACTTTTTTCTTTGGTAATAGAGAATATTCTATTCCTTGTAGTTACAGGGAAGACAAGGAATGTGTATATGTAAGCATACATGTATAGAATCATTCAAATGATGAAATCTAGATTCCCTAGAGCTTCTGGGTTTATGTATGAAATAACTTGTTGGAGTTTTTCACACTCTGACTTCTTTTGTAAAATTTCTTAGAAGACTAATGAGAGCTTGTAACCGGTAAACAAATGGATTTTTGGTAGAGTTTTGGAAAGTACTTCTTGGATCAGTTATGTAAATACTGGGCAAATCAGCTGGCTTTTTTTCAGAAAGGTTTATTTTTGTTATATATGCAAAAAAGTTAATTCTACTAAGGAGAGAACAGGTGAAAATGATTTGTTACTGATTGATTCTGACTCTCCTCTGCTTTTTTTAGAATGTGATTCCTCATTCATGCACAACGTAGTCTATAGGAGCAGATGAGCAGTTCTAGATACTTTTATATCTATCTAGGTACTATCTAGATAAAGAGTAAAGATTTTTCCCACTTTCAGCAAGCATTTACCCAGCATATAACCATTGGCTAGATAATTTGTATATTTTGGTGCTCATCTTCTAGAGAAGTTTTCCACTTCTGAAGGCAGCAAGTCTTATTTAATAGATGTTTGCAATTGGTCATTTCATCTATGTTGAAGAGCTTCTTCAGGATATTAATTGAAACTCCACACAGTCATAGCCCTTGGGATGGAAACCAAATGACAAGAAATGAAGCAGGTCATGTGCTTCTTAGTACACAGTCCTGACCCTGGGCAGGAAGTGTGCAGGCTAATTAGAGGCCATTAGATGGAAATATATTACTCTTATGATCATCCTTCTTAATCTTCAGACATTATTTATAGCAGTGCTGTAGACACTGAACCATTCTCACTTCACATATTCCTTAAAAGAAAATTGGTTTCTCAAGTCATACCATATTTTCTCTCTCTATTTTAGGAAATTTATTTTTGTGCACACATATACTGTAGTGGTGAGAAGGAAAACAGCAGTTGCTGAAGTGTGTTAAACAGAACAGTGAGCAGAGGAATATCTTCAATCCTAAAAAAGACTTTAAGACATGTTAAAGAGGGCACTTGATATTAAATAGAGATAAGATGTGGTATAGGTGTAGGAAACCTCTGAAAACTACATACCTTTTTATGATATTTATTGCTGAGGATAGAAAGTCCTACAGAAGTACCTCATATAAAGTTAAAACATAGGTTTCTAATCTGTTTTTAAGCTGCTTTTGTTGTTAATGGAAGCTGATGGATTTAAGCATTATAATTTGACACAGTGCAGTACAGTAAAACAATACCATGTAGTAATTCAGATGTCATTTATGTCTACATTATCACTATCCCTTCAATGCAGTAGTAGAGAGAGAAGGAAAAATTGCAGGATTGCAGTGCTTTGTTATAGATGTTAGAGATTACAAGGAAAGAGCAGAGGCAATGATACATTGCTCATATTTTGATCAATGACTGAGTCTAGGTTTTCCATCTGCTCAATATATAGTGTTTCTTCAGGACCACACTCTTCTCTTCCACCTATTTTCATAACTTTGCCCACTCCCTATATACCCATTAGACATTCCCCTGTGATTGACTTTCCCTATTTGCCCTTTTCCCAGAGCACAGGCTCACAGTGAAAACTTCTTGCAACAAAAGCAGCAGTGTTTGTCAATTGTGAGACTGCGGTTTCTGCTGTCATTTCCAATGACAAGTTGGGATCTTGTGACCTCTAATAAATGACCTCTAATAAACTGGCAGGTGATAAGTCTCTTAGCTGGTAGGCAGGATGGCTGTTTGCATTTTCAAGAGAGTCTTGAAACAGAAAAAAAGCTAAAAATTCTCCCCTGCATGTAATGAAACTGGAGATTCCTTTCTGCAGACCTTTAAGGTCAGCTTTTTTCTTGGGAGGGGTTCAGGCCACGAGTCAGACAAGCTGTAGATTTTTAACAGCAATAATACCAATGTACTCTGCAACATTTAGGTACAGTAAGTCCTTCACATACCTTAATTTGGCACCTTTCAGGCTCCATAGCAGGGAAAGTTGGTTCCTGGAGATCCCTGGATTCCTATTTTTGTGCTCAGGCTGTATTGCACAAAGATTAGACCCACAATGGAGAACCTAAACCTATTGTCAGTGTTATGTCCCATAGGAAACTAGTAGCACACACTATATGGCTAGCTCTTTGGAAGAAGAATAGCATTACTTAGGAAGAAGATAAATTGTGCTACTCTTCCTTTAAAGAGCTAGCTATATACTTGCTTCTCCCATTAGCTAACATGTGTGCTAAGAAAAAGGGAGGAAGGTGGCACAGCTGTGTGTTATACACTTAGGGTTTTATTTATTGCAGTCCTACTCAGTTTGCCGTTAGACAACTAATAGCAATTTATGGACCAACAAAGGCATAATCCCACTTGTTATACAAAATAACATATATAGTAATTACTTGTTAATTCTGTATAAGCATGCAGAAACACTTTTTCAAATAGTCATTTTTTAACAAGCCGATTTTACTTATCAGTAGGCATTCGATAATTCAGTTAGTTTTATCTCTGGGTCCATGAAGGCTTGACTAAGTGGGTGGATGGAAGAGGTACTGAACGTGGTAAGGAAACAAAGCAGTAGTCCCTGAGAAATACTGCATAGCAATGTCAGAACTGTCTTTTCTTGTGCCTGTTTTGCAATTCTCGGGCTCAAAAACTGAGTAGAATTGGTCATGTTGGCATAGTCTGCTTGCCCATCTGCCTGGAGAAGAACATGAGAAAAATGCCTTTAAAAGACTTCTGTGAATGTACAAAATGAAAAGAGGAGTTTTTCTGGCTTCCAGCTGGTGGTTAGAGAAACGTTTTCTGAGATAAACATCACTGTAACAGAACTGAAGATACTTCCTTGATTAGAAGATTTTCATGAAATCAAAAGGAATCATTCAACATTTCTGTTTTGGGAAAACAATCTTTAAAAGGTACAAGGCTGCAAACAAGCAGTAAAATCTGCTGAGGTGTTTATCCTCCAGACTACTGTACTGCCTGCTACCCACAAAAGCTTTGCTGAAATACTCTCTGTTTTTCAAAAGTTGCCTTACTTTGTACCTTTAAAATTATCAGCACTTGGAAAAGTCTTGTTAAATCTGAAAGAAGTCGTGGTTTTTTTTAGACTTAACAATGTTGCAGATACTGATTAAAAAGGGAACTCTCCCTTTCTTCCTGAAGTTGGTAAGAAATATTATGGAAAATTGCGTTAACTCTTGCAAATCCCTCTACAACTATAAAAGTACAAATGAGATCGTCCCTGCTGTTTCAGTCAGGCCTATGAACCTCAGAGCAATAGGATATTTATAAGAAAATTCCAGACATAGCAGTGGTGCCGTGATCCATATGACCCAAAGTTTCCAGTCTTTGTCTATCCTCCTGTCTTTAAGGAAAAACAGAGGGGCATAAAATGAAAACTTGGAAGATCACAAATCATTGTTATGACTCATTCTAATGAATGATTTGTGCATTACTTTATGGAGTAGTTAGGTTGAGTTTGGGGGGAAAAAGAAACCTTCCTTTTTAATTTTCACCACTTTATGCCAATTTTCAAGCAACTATCTTTCCTAAAATAACAATGTTCTTTTTTTTCTGCACTATCCTGGATAACTAGTGAGTTTTTTCAGCTGGGAGAATGTGTTGTGATCTAAAGGTGCAGCCTTGCACGGCTGTTGTCAAGAGCCTGTTAGTGTTTCCATTACAGCATTAAGTCTTATTTTCTGGTGTTTAAAACTGGGCTGTAAAATACTTGAACTTTGGTAGTTTTAAAAATGTATTTAAAAAATAAGAAAAATAATCTCATTGGGTGGAGGTTTTTAGTTCTGTGAAAAAATAGTATCCTGACAGCTTGTAGCAACTGTGATTCACAGTTTTGGATACTCAGAATTAGTCTTCTCACCACAGCGTACAACCTGGATTCTAGATTCTCCTGAGTTTTGTTTAGCATTATTTTTTATTGTTAATGATTAATAGTATAAAAATTATTACAAAAATAAAAATAAATCTACTGAAGTCTGAAAATAGTTGCTGTTTTTCCACTACATTGAATTTTTGAGAACTCATCTTCTTTATTTTTGCAGTATCTTCATACAGCGAATTAATAGCATATATTCCCTGGTGTCTAAAGGTTTCTCTTCACTTCCTAGGATAAATTTTAATGTTACACAAAAATTTGCTGAAAGTGTGGTTATGTATCTGTGGACTCTGAAAGACACTGGCAAGCTACCATTTCAACACACAGCAAACTTTCCTTAAAGTTATGTGATTACATTTTTGGTTTGCTCTTTACAGAGGGAAGTGCACTATTACAGATAAATTTTATTACAGAAAGCAAGAGTGTTCCAATATTTTACTAGTTTTACTTTAAGTCACCATAGCAGAGAAAGTCACAGTGCTTCAGAGGAAATTTCATCCTCAACTTGCCTTGTTATGCCCTACTGTATGCTAAGAATTGCTGAGGTTGCTCAGCACTGGCTGATAATGAATTCCATATAAGCTGTAATATTGGGGCACAGCTGGGTGGGTAAGAGTTGAATTTCAGTCTTTAACTCAGAATTTCCTCGTTTTACTAGTTTTATTTCAAAAGGTAATGCTGCTTTCAGGGTGTACATTTTCTGCCGCTTAGCCATACAATGTGATAGAAAAAAGTAGTTTTTACATGGAATCAGCATATGCATAGTAGGTAATGTCCATGTTAGGTATTTTAGCTATTAGTCATTTAAAATAGTTTGTCTGTTAATAAGAAAGGGCATGTGCATTAAGGTTTTCAAATGCAGAGTATTTAGCTGTACTTTTCAGTAGAGTAAGTCTGGTTGTATTCCTTCCAGGATTTTAAAAATCTCAGCCACAATATCTTAATTATACTGTTTCCCTTTTAAATATTTTCCAACACAAGCATAGGAGGTTGGGTGAACACTCAAAACTAACACTTCTTTCAGCAACTTGCAATTTGATTTTGGCTATTTTCCACTGAAAATGAATTTATATTTCTGTATTTGGCCATTTCTTTCCTTTGGGAGAAAAGATATTTTTGGTTATCTTTCCTACTTTGACCATAGGGAGCAAGTGTAATGTATATTTTGTTGTGGTTTGCAAATTTTTGGTGCTAAATCATTTTAATACTAAAAAAAAAAAATCAGAATACGCTAAGTTATGATGGGATTGATCTCGTCAAAGAACTTAAAATGCTAACGAATAGTGAAAAGTTTTTAACAACCCTCAAAAAAATCCTCTCTTAAAATCATCTTGCCAGAAAGCCGCAATTATTTTCCTGCTTTCTCAGAACGAAAAGTGCTGTGTGATCACCATAGGGGACACTGAAATCAAAGCTTTGTTGAGAAAACTATGTAGAAGTACTTGGCTCTTTCTATAGGAATTGTTGAAGAAAAAAGTTACTTTTTCCTGTGGGATATAGATCTTAATTTTCCCAAACTGGAAGAGTTTTAGAACAATGCTTACTGTATGTGTTTCAGGTATTGTTCAGTAATACCCAGTAGTAATTACTTCTTGGAAACCTTCCTGTTGGCTTATCAGATGCGTGGTTTTTTATTTTACAAAGCTGTGTTAAGATTTCTCTTTGTATCTTTCTGAGGTAAGAGAGAATTCCCTTACTTTTTAAGGGCAGCAAAATTATTCCTCTAATCTGGTATCATAATTACAAGCTTAACTGATAGATGAAATTTTCATACTTAGATTTCAATTTTTCAAAGGCTCTAATTTGTAGAGACTCAGTAATGGATTCATAGATCACAGTAATGTCACAGGACACAAGAATGGCTCTAGGGAGTTGGACTAAAGGTCCATCTAGTCCAGCAGAAAGGGGTCAAAAGAGGTTATACGTTTTAGTAATAGAAGTTAAACTGGGATAACAAACTGGACAGTTTTTAAGCCGGCACATGTTTCACACTGAAATCAGCCAAACCACATTCTCATTTTTCCCTGAATTGAGTCTGAATACTGGGGCCTTTGTGTAATATAATCTAATATCTGATTTCTTGTGAAGTCTCTTCTAGTCATTAGTTTATATTCCTCATCACTTTGTCTGTTGTTTCTCTATAAGCTGTTTTGAAGGAAAACATACAAGACTTTATACAAAACTAATGAAAAACCGATTTCTGTTGATTTATTAGGCCATGAGTGACTGACTACCTGTATTTAAAATCGTAAAAATAATTCCATCACCTCTGACAATACAAAATTATTCCTTATGGTGCCATTTTCACTGATTTAGATAAGGGGCAAAAAAAATCCATATATTTTTGGGGGTTATTTTTACTTAGGAAATAGAGGTTAGAGGAGGTTTCAGAAATAAACTATCACTGTAAAAAACAATATTCTGGTTTTGCCATTACCGGTTTCTGCAGATGCTTTCACCACTGTAACAAAGTGTTTTATGCTCAAGAACATGTAGGCAAAAAACACAAGCAGTGTTTAAATTTATTTATTATTTTTACAGTGGTCACTTCCTACCTGATCTTAAGAATGATAGTTAAGAACACACATATTGCATGATCTTTTACACAAAATACTGTGTGACCTTTCAAATATAGCTGTCCTTTTATGATCATCACAGTCATCGTAAGTTGTGCTCAGAAGTTGTATCCAGACAGCCAAAGGAAAGTTTCAAGAACAAAATTGTGCCTTCAAGGTATCCACGACACTGGCGGAGTGGGCAGAGGAGCTGTCTTGAAGATGGGCTTTTCAGATAGAAGAACATTGGAGCAATTTCTAAAGGAATAATAAATATGTGTGCTGTTTGCAGGTCCATAAGTGAGAGAAAAGGCTGGTACTTTGCAATGAGCTCGTAGAGGCCCATAACTGCCAGTTTTATCTGGAGCCCCAGAAGCACAAGGATGTTACAGGACTTGGAGGCTGGGAGTTGAAGACAGGAAATGCTTGCTGTGTGTGTGCTATCGGTGGGGAGAATGCCAGCTCGGAGCCTCAGTCCATGTTTCGCCTTGCTATGGATCATGGAAGTGTTCTCAGTATTTTAATCCTTGAAATAAAAGGGAAATTGCACAACATCATAGCTATGAGTATGTACAATGTTCCTCTGGCCAGTTTTTAGTGTGGAATGAAAAAATAGTAGTTTTCACTGAATTTGTTATTGTTGTTGTTGTTTTGAACTTCTCCTCCACACACACAGTCTTTGATGAAATTAGATTATTAAAAATATTTATGGTTTGAACTTAGTTACTGCTATATTTCTTTCTTTCTTTTCTTTCATTTTTCTTTCATTATTTGTATTAACTGCTAGGACTAGTTATTTTTGTTATTCATTAGCAAAATTGGCAGTGTAGAATTGCATGAAACAGTTACATGGGTTAATTTGAGCTGCTTCTGGTCAAGTTTATTTTTGCTAAATATTCTCTTCTAAAACTACATGTAAAGGAAAATTTATTTCTGACATTATAGCTACTGTATGTTTGTCCCATGCGCATTATGGGAAAATTACTGCAGGAGAAAAAAGTAAAATACTTCTTAATTAGTAGCTGACAAAACAGGGCTTTCATTTCTAAACCACTTTGTTACACCGTTGGTATATATAGTACTGCTTTCTTTTTCCCACTGATATTTTTGGTGGAATGATGTCCTACTTAGCTTTAATACAAAAGCAAGATATAGAGGAAAGTAATCTATAAAAGGAATAGGAAGTACAGGAAAGATGAATTTCTTTTGCTGATTAGTGTACTTTTGTGTGGTGTAAGAGTACGACTCACATTCAGAGACCTGACCGAGAGTACCAGTGAACAACCTAAGCTATTTATCATGTTCAGGACTTGGCCGTTCCTCTATTCAATGATGCAATTCATTTAGGGAATATGTTTTTAAAAAATTGTAAGCTCAGAGTAAGCCACTCACAGGAAGTTCTCATCATCGAGGCTGAAAGAATTTAGACCAATTATTTTATAAGGGTTTAGATTAATTGCTTTTAGCTAACCTAAAGGGAGGTGGCAGCTGATGATAATCTTATTGGATTCAAATTTGTATCAGAAGAGCCAATCTGTTACATCTAAATTCTGCTCTAAATTGCTAAATCTGTTGCTGATCTAGCTCTAACTTTTGCTGTGAATGTGCTCCTTATTCAGATGTAGGTAAGCGTTTGCTTCTTTCTCATCCACTGGTAATGTTTTCTCCTTTTGCCCCATTTCTATTTCATAGCAGTTTCTGAGGGTTTTTTTTGTCAGAGACAAAGTACGAATCGCTGGATAACAGGCAGAGGACAGAAGAACAGATCAGGATTTCAATAAGGCAGAGGTTAGATGTGGAATGGACAAATCTATGAGTTGCAGTGTTTGATAAATACTTTGGTAAATGTGAGAATTCATCCGTTTGTGTTTGGTAGTTTTTTATTTGACCATCACACCTGGTAGCTGATATTCTAACTTGCATAAAAGTCATCTCTGCAGATAATTTTGAGTTTTCAGGATATCTTTGCAATTATTTCAATTTTTACTATTCCTTTCTTTCTTCTTCAAAAAAAGTGTTCCACTAAAAGTCATAGAAGTAAATAAACTAAAAAGTATAATGAATTCCAACAAAGTGGAATTAATTTAGATGAATTTTGAAATATTTTTTGGTAATACTTCTCTACTCATGATTCTGGTTTATTACTTCTGAAGTAAATATTAACTATATGAAAAACTATGTGATTAGATGGAGGCAAATCTATTACTACTATAGAGAATGACTGGAATAAATTCTGTTCTTTGCCTGTCCTCTATGTTACTACTTCATTGTATTCTTATATAGTTTTTGCAGTTAAATAATCATCCAGCAACACTATAATACTCAAAATATTACTCCTGCACTAGCAGAATTTATATCTTTGGCTTAAAATAATTAGGTTTTTTGTTTTGAAATCTAATATTCAGTTCTTCAACAGCTCATATGATTTACTGTTAAAATAAGTGACAGAATTATACTCTCAATTTAGTTATTATCCTGTAAGTAACATAAGCGAGTCAAAGACCTTGAGCCAAAAAGTTAAATAAATTATATTATCAAGGTCCATTTTGCACTGCAAAGTTTTGCATGAAATCTAAGCACTAACTAGTAGTAACACCTGAATAAATGTTTAAGTTAGCAAATCAAAATCTATTTAAATTATAATGCAGTTATTTTTTATTATAAGCATGTGAACTGTTAAATAATGTATATTTATATAAAGCTTCAGACTATACATCTTTAATCAACTTACACTGGTAGGGGTAACTCAGCTAGGAGTGTCTGGAATCATGGGAATTACTGAAAGTGCAAAAAGGCTATAAATGTTGTTTTCAGTTTTCCAAAGGCTGTACATTTATTTAAAAGTTGTTTTAAATTTAACGTTAGACAGATAATTTAATTTGTATTGTTGTTATGCCACATAACTCTCTTGTTTTCTTCATAGCATCTAAACACCTCAGTACCTAAGATTATTTTCTTTTGTACTGCGTAAGTCCCAATCATGGTGGGAAATGTTAGGAGCTTTATTCAAAATAGAGTAGAACATATGATAAAATCCTAGTAAGACATGTGAAGAGAGGGAAAATACAGCTAAGACTGCCACTTGTTGGCAAGCACTGCAACATGGTATAAAGCCTGGTTCTCTGAGTCAGTGTTTTTCTTTCCTTCTGAACTTTGTGGTTGAGGAATAGTCAGCAGCACTGTATAAAAGCAGCAAGAAATTCTGGAATTCACGCATGAGGGTATAGTCTTTGCAAACCCAGTGGCAAGAATTTGGTCAGTCTAGTCTGTTCCACATCACATTGTGGTTGCCCTACATAGCTGGGATTTAACTGCTCACTATCTACTTGAATCTAGATATGAAAATACTGATTTCTTCCTTTTAGATTTTAAGATGACTAAAACAATTTCAGCATGAATTGGAAATCTTTCTTCAGCCAAGATCAGTAAATAAAAGAGGGAGGATTGTGAGATAACATTGTGGTGAACAGACTTAAACACTAAGTAGCTGGATACTGTAGTGGCAGACATCCACAAGACAACTTTGATGAGAAGTTCAGCAAACATGAACAAAAAAAAATTAGCAACTGATAGAGAGAGAGAAAAAAAATTTTTTTTTTTTTTTTTCAGAAAGCACACACATATGCTTGTTCTCCTGTAGATACTGACTGTGTTAGGAAAGACCACTTAGAGGACTTTTGCAATAGGAAGTGGGGCAGGAAAGCATCCTGTGGACTGAGGATTTTATAAAATTCTGAATAAAATACTAGCTGTTATAAAACCAACAAGAACTGTAAGTTAGGCATTGGAAACAGATATGTTTGTCTATGTAGAGTCATTGCTCCGCAATATGTTGTATCACTTGTTAACTGGTAAGTGATTCAGAGGACTGATGAAAGGACTCAGGCATCTTCCAAAGGCTTCATGGGATTTCAGGCTGAGCCTGTTGAGAGTTATTGATCAAGAACTGTTATAACCATAAAAATTGCTCTCTCATGTTATCAAAATAACAATAATAGAATAATTTAGGTTTATTCTTTTCCCAAGTAGTAGTTGTAGTGCTGATTAGTATGAATAAGTTAAAATATTTGCATGGTTTTAGATCTGCAGAGTTTTCAATGAAAATACTGCCATTTGAACAGACCCCAAAACCTCAAATGGTTTTACATTATTTATGCTTTTTGAGAACCCAACCATGTGTCTTCTGGAGTGAGTAGAGAAGGACACCGATGTTCTCTTCTTAAACAATATCAGGACACTTTTGTATCAAATAAAGTTACTACAAAGGTACCAGTCAGTCAAAGGGGACATAAAGACAAAGCCCTGTGGGCTGCTGCTACCAGCCAAAAAGGGAGATTGTGAGGTCCCCCATGGCATGGAAGATGGAGATGGGAATGTGAGGAGGAGCCAAGAGGGCAGGCAGTAGGTGCCGGAGGCAATCCTGGGTGGGAAGAGGAAACCTGGGGGCCAAAGTGCCTCCCACACCTCTGTGACCATTCCCAGGGTGGGAGTACTCAGTACCACAGCATTTTGGCCGAAAAGGCAAAAAGCAGAAAAATGAGAGGGGAAGAAACTTAGCCTGATGATCATTTTTAGAGTGATAAAGCTCTCGGTAAACACATAACATGCTGGAGTGTCCAGTGACTTCTGATGCTTGTCGTATACTTCATCCCAGTCCTGGAAAAGCCTCTCTGCTGTTCAGTGTTTCTCTGAACGCTGCCTGCACATTCTTATTTTCAGACTTCAAAATAATAAATTATATCAGAAATTAATGCTCTGATTATATTTATGGGAGAATTTATCTTTTTTGTTCTAGCAAACCTCATAACATACAAGGCAGGCATCCAGCTTTCAAAAATGCATGAAATTCAGTGGTTTTATAATCTTTTAGAAAGGAATGGATTTGAAGCAGAGAAAGCCATTATGTATCCCCAGTTGTGTTCATTCCTCTAAACAATCATTAAAAACAGGCCAGGTTATTTTTTGAAGTGAATGCTTTCACTCTTCTGTATTACTAAGATTACTAATACAGGCTGCTGCTGCCTCCAGAAAAACAAACAAACATTTTTTTAAGCTCTTCCCTGAGCTTCTTTTAACAAGTGCTGGTGATCAATTAGCTAGTTCATTAAAAAGTTACACATTATTTTATTGAGGCAAGCAATTCTGAATCAAAGAACCCAATTTGCAGATCTAGGTCGAAGCACATAGTTGGCATGTATTTTAGGATCGCTGTTAAAGCTATAAAAAATATTTACTAGGGAAGGAATGGATCCAAAAACCCTAAAGGAAGGAATATGTTATTTGTGTGACTCAGTGTTACAAACGGACTCATTTAATACTAAGGTCCTATCTGCATTGAAACAAAAAACTGAAATAAATGTAAACCTCCTTTGATTTAACTTCTTTAGCAAGAAGTTATCCTTCATCTGATACACTTAAATTACATATGGTATTATTGCTTTTCTTATGGTATGATTTTCATTATTGCTACCAAAGATGCATTTTTATTAAATCATTTAAATTTAGTTGACAAGTGGACACTGTGTTAACTGCAAAACAAAATTATCTAAGTATGTTTACCATGTTGTTGAGATCCACAGTGAGCCTGGGACCAAAGCCCCAGTTCTACAAACAGTTCTGCATGCACGACTTAGTGGGGAATCTTACACACATGCTAGTCAGACGTGCTTGAGCATGTGCAGGGTGAAAGAGAGGGAAGGTGCATTATTCAAAGGATGTTTTAGAAACAGCGATGTTTTGTTAGGAGTTTACAAGCAGGCCAAATCTTGAAACTTGAGGAAAAGAGTTTGGGTTAAGAAAGCTTTATTTTTTAAATACTTGTAAAAAGTTATTTATTGGTGAGTTTTTGCAAGGTTTCTTTAAGCAAAAGAAAGCCGGTTTTGTTTTTAAACTGAGAGATGTAAATAATCAAGTCTTAAATATATTAAAATGTATATAGAATCTACTTTCTGTTATAATTTTGATGGCTTGATTGCCACAATGTAAAAGCTTCTGTAGCTGATATTACTGTTGGACTTTGTGTGATGGCATTGAGGCATTTTCAACTATTAGCCTTCCCAAGGGTTCTTTTCAGACAAAATGTTATGCATCAGCTCTTATTTGAGTGTAAGCCTATTGAATAGCATTCTCCTCTCTGCCAACTTGGCAGCAAGTTCTTGTGCTAATAAAAGAGGTTACCCCAGATAGAGATCCCAGATGTGCCTGAACTACTTTTATTAGGACTATGGAGGGGCTCAGTGTTTCCTTCTAACTGTTTTAAAAAAGGTGTGGGCTTGCCTTCATAATTGCCCAAAGAATTGTATTACATCACTGGAAATTTTTTCCTCAAAGTGAATAAAATGTTAGATGTGTTAGCACAGAACACAGCTTAGGAAATACTGATGTTCAAAACAATGAATGTCTTTTGACACAATACAAAGCTTCATCTGACCATGCTGAATTCTGTTGAGAGAGAGGAAAACATTGCTGTTCAACACTGAGTTAAAAATACCATCGTTTGTTACATATTAATGAATTCAGTATCATGATCAGAATAAGTAAAAATAGATTTTTCTCAGAGCAGCAACATACCTGTGACATATGACATACTTGACTATACTGTCAGTTATTCCTTGAAACTGTTGAACGCCATTTGTTGTGTAGAATTATTATTATTAATTTAAATTATTATTTTTTTTTGAGTGCTGTATAGTAATTAGCAGTTTAAAAATAAGTTTTATTGCTAAAAATGTCTTCAAAGTTTCTCCATACTATTTAATTGAATGTGCTGGCTGCAGTTTTAAAACTGCAAGAAATAGGGTAATCTAACTGAGATGCTTAGCAAGACAATATAGTTTGTTAAACTCACTGTTACTATCAGTAACTTAATCATAAATAATCATAAATAATAAGATGTTTACAATCTTAAATCATAATCTTTATTTTCCTTTTAAGGCCACAAGCTTCCTGTTGAAATCTTTATTTTTGTCAAAATGTGAATAGAGAAAACAAGGTTTTAATTAAAATAATTCATTGCTTGCTTTTACTGTTCATCTTATTATTAAATTATGAAAAATGAATGGTGCTCATTTCTGGTCATGTCTCTGCTTGATTTTTGTCCACTATACAGTGGGTTCATTTCACAGTGAAACACATGATAGTATTCCATTTCAGGTTTTCAAAACCAGGATTTGACTCAAAGACTCCTATTAGTTTCAGTGGGCTTTGGATCAGGCATGGGGTTAACAGCTTATTTATCAAACAACTAAAAAGAGGTGTAAATGTCAAAGGTGATAGCTATACCGTGAGTTCCATAAACTACAAAAACGTTACTACTAAAGCTCTATTTTACCTTAGTTTAAAGCTTCTATGAAAACAGTGTTAATAAGTATATCAGGAACAGTATATAATAATGAATCAGATACGTTAAAAACTTTTTTAAATCCTTTTATATAATAATTGGAAGTTAAAAGTGACTTAAAATCCCTGACTTCTCATGCTGTGATGTAAATTGTATTTTTTTTAGGTTCCAAATTCAAAGAGGGAAAACTGATCCGACTGGTTACAAGAGCCTGGGGGACTGTTTTAGGACTATTTTCCAACGAGAAGGGTAAGAGTATATGTTTTTAAAATTGTCAATTTTATGTGACCTTTTTTAATCACCCATTTTCCAGACATTAGATCCTCTTTATATTCCACTCTTTTTTGCAGTTGCCAGAGTTTGGCAAACATGTAGTGTTACATAACGAGCACAATTTGGAAAGTCTTAGCGTTACTTACACTCACGGTACCAAATTATGCTATTAGGGTATGTTTAAAGACCAGAATGCACAGCCGTGTAGAGACACCGGAGCAAGCATTGCTTCAGTACTGGGAGCAGGATGGCCACATCGGCGTAGCACAGTATCTAGACTCTTATCTTCTTGTCCTGGTTTTCTGAACTAGCCCAGCCTGAGCCATTACCACTTCAGTGAAGTACTTGTTTCCAAGCTCTGATGAACTGGCATTCCCAGTTAGCTGTGGCAGACGTTTCCAGGACCTGTGTGAGCAAAATTCCACAGTTTTTCAGTTTGACAGAATACGGAACACAATTTATGGTCCTTAGTCACCTGAATCATAGCGGCTTCAGAATGTACCACTGCCCCGAGCCTGAGCTCCTCTGCGGGGCTTGGGCTCTGATCCAGAAAGACAACTAAATAGATGCTTAATTTTATGAGCCGTCCAGTTAAAGCCAGTGAGTGTAATGGGACTGATCATGTGCTTAAAGTTAAGCCTGTTATCCACAGGAGCTCTTTGGGAGCTAGCCTTTAATCAAGGTAACTCTAATTAGTAAATCTCAGTTTTAAGGAGCTCGCAGACTTTCTGTAAGAACTTTGTAAATAAAATAGCAACCTATTTTCTATCCATATGTTCATCAAAATGGAATGGTTCTTATATATAGCAGCTTAGATACCACATATGGAGGCAGCATAGGTGCAGTGAGGCACAGACTTCTCCTGTCCACAAGCTGTACTGGAAAAACAGAGATGAGATGAGCAGTGAAAATTAAGAACGAGACCAGCTTTCTTTCTTCCAGTCAGGTTTACTAAGCTACACTACATAAGTACTCAGATATAGAACTAGATAGTTTGAACTGCTAAATTAGGGACATGTAGAGATGTTTCATTAAAGTGTTGGGAGAGGAAGTTGTCACACTCACCCTTATCAGTGGTAAATTCATTTTTTATGAAAGACTAATGTTATGTATTATCACTACAAGGCATTAAAAAGCTAAAAAGATTTCACAAAGATTATAATTGGGGGGTTCTGGGATTTTCTAAGCTGAGTATACATTCATTTTTGTTGTTTCTCAGAAGAAAACTGCTTTCACAATAGGAAAGTATTAATATTTACAATCATGTCAATCTGTTTTAAAATACAGAACTAGTTTCAATATTTAAGTGAGCATGTGCACTCTATTTATCTCATCCAAACTCACTGGTATTCTTGTTTAGTTGAACTAGTCTCAAAATGTGAAACTAAAAATGGGTAGGCATATCTGGAGAATGAGTCTAAATCAAGAGACAGCTTCCAAGTTAATTGATTTTAGGGTCTTATTTTATTAGCTATATGATTATAGTGTGTAACTGGATATTTGTACAACCGACATGTTTAAAATAGTAGCAGGACATGGCAAACTTCAATGTACCATACAAAATACAGTTGCGCTACTATTTGCGGGAGGGGGACAAGGAAACAGATATCTGTGTTTCAATTGGTTTACATGTTGTGCTTTTCAAATGCTTCTCAGAGACGTAGCTATCTCTTATTCTACAGATTTGACTCCATTATTATTTTCCCGGTATTCAGACAGTGTGCTGCCTAACACGCATAAACTGTTTGACTGTGGAGAAACAAATGACAGGTCTGAGCACAGTAGTCATCTTCTGTCAGCTTCAGAAAGGAGAGATGGAGATTGTTGGGATTGTTTTTTTTCTGTAGAATGCTTGTGCCCTAAAACTGGAACCAAAGCAGAATAATTTTAAACATTAAATTTTAATGTTTAAAGTCAAGTCATACAAGACATGACTCTGTAAGCAGGAAAAGAAGATAATTACAGGAAATTATTATAGATTTAAATAACAATTTAGCAGTGGACTGCACTAAATGTAGGCTAGAGCTAATACAGGGTTTTACTTGGCTATTGCACACTAAGTCAATACTGATGTAAACAAAGAGCAAATTCTATTAATATCTGGGTTTTTTTCCAGAAATTTAGACAGGCAGAAGGTCACATTTAAACAGTCATCAGTAGTAAGCACTAGGAAAAAAAGGAGGCAAAGAATCTCAGATAGTATATAATTTAAATTTTGGCTAAAAATAATTTTAAAAAAAAGTAATCAGCTAATCCAAAAGACCCTTTTGAGGTCTTGCATTCCATATGCACAAGTTGTCCAGTTTCTGCAGCATAGTGATTATAACACTTGTGAGGGAAGTGAAAGAGGTGACTGTGAAATATTTTAGTTAGTGGAAACCTTGAATCCTGATACCCACCTCCTTGGGTGACCACAAAAATATGCAGAAGAGAGCACCAAGAAAGGGCTTCACATTTAGATACCAAACAGACAAAAACAATTTATGAGGTGTTCAGGTTCAGGTGTGTAAATCTGGGACAAGGGAATAAGAAATTCATTTATGTCCCGTGTTTATTTCATATTGGCAATATGCAAAACCTCTGTCAGTGTGTGGCATTTTCAGACTAATTTTGTGAAATATCTAATTCAGTGTAAACTGACTATAAAGAGTCTAGACTTCTCTCTCCAGCACTCAGAATTCCCTACTGGCATATGTGATTTTATCTTAAGCTGACTGCAAAACAAATTAATTAAATAAAGGAACATAGTGGTAAAAGAAATGTTACTAATGGCCTGCTCCTGAAAATGTTTCCATTTGGGAATAGTGCTTATGCTCGTTTGTACTTATATTTCCAACAGGAGCAACTGTGGTGAGCGAGAATGTCAGAGCTCAGTTCAGACAAGACTCTTCCTAACGCCTTAATTTTTTGACCTTGTTGTGCTGAGGTTAAGTATGCAGAATCAGCCTAGGAAGTACTTATCATTTTTATGAATACATGTGCAAATATTTCATTTGCTGCAATGACTCTTAAAGAAAATTAACCAGTATTATGCTACTACAGTATCACAGTAGCACTCTGATGATTATTTCATGGAAAGCTTCCTCATCACATAGAATGGCCAGGATTTCTTTAACCATCTCTTTGATTTTCTCCTCATTGTAATGAAAAGGACAGAGGAAATCTTTCCAGTCTAACCACTAATAGAACACTGTCCTGTTCAAAGAATCTGAAGCTCCTTCATCTTCACAAAATACTAGAAATTTCTTAACCAAAAATCCCACAGAAAAAAAAAAAAAAAAAGACTTACAAAAGCTCCCTTCCCCCAAACTTTGAGTGACTCTTTCAATGGAAATAAATTTTCTCCAGAGGGAATTAAATTCTTCAAAGAAGGATCCATCCCTTGAACTCTTTTCTTGTCTTACAACAAAATGGGAGCCACAAAACATAAAACTTAATTGAGACTCACCAAAGGAAGGTTCAGTCTAGCAGAGCATTAAAGGTCACATAGCTTTCTATTAAAGGGAGGCAGGAGTATTAACTTCAGGGCTTCTGCGAACTTGTGTTGAGAGCATCCAGGCGCTGCCAATTGCATGGGGGCTGCAGCGGCGCGAATCCTCTCAGGTGGTGAGCAATCTCTGTTCTGCTGGATTCACTGGGAGCCGTGCATCTGAGCTCCTCTGGTTTTGCTTATGAGATGATGCATGAATTGACTGGTCTTCGACAGCAGAGGTAAACCCACCAGGAGCATATCTGTTTATTGAGGAGTGACAGCTTTATAGCCAACATAAAAATAATCTGATGTTTATTGGGGAAAATGTTTGGATACAGGATTAACTGAAACCATTAATAAAGAAAACTTTTCATTCTTTTCAGATCCTATAAATAAGAGGTTAGATTATGTTATGATTTTTGTATCGTTGTCATCTTTACTGCATTTGTATTCACTCACTTTGATAATGATTTAGGTTTGAATATGAAATGTAAGAATAAACCAATGATCTAGCTGAATGTATGTATATGTTGCATTTATATTAAAGACACATGGTGTTGTGTCTCATATTAAGAATGGAAAATTATGCCCATCTGCACTGTCTTAATTTGGAGTTACAGCATTAAAATGATGGATGCTGTTATTTCAAGTCTGTAAACAACTTTGTTCTTATAAACTTGGATTTTCATGGGCTCATAATTTTAACAGTAAATGTTCTGGATTACAGTCGGCTTTTTTTGGTAGGCACTCAGTCAAGAAACCTGTTACTTTCTCATTCATTCGTTAACTTGCCTGAAATAGAAGAGGTAGTAGTGTCCTGGTTTCCAGTTTTATAATACTTGAATAAGTTACAGTTTAAAGTGCCGTTAGCCTTTCTTACAACTAGATGGTCCTGGGAAAGTGCAAAACACAATCGTCATTGATCATTTGAGACTTCATTACTTCTACTGAGGTATTTGATTATTTAAGTTGAATTTGGTTTGGACAGGAGAAATCATCTCCATGTTTACACAGCCCAATAACTTTATAACTATTCTTGTCTTGTTCTCAGCACCACTTTACCACTGTTTTGTATCTATAATTGTCTGTAGGACCACACACTTTTTCTTAAGAAGCAACACCCTGACTCACACATTAGTGGGATTAGGTTATAAAGCTGCACAAAACATTCATCAGCTATGGGCGGAGTAGGTAGGAGAACAGCCAAGACCAAGCAGGAGCTGGATGAGCACAGAGTTGTCAGTGCACATGCAGAAGCTCTAGGGTTACATGATATCAGCGATCATTCATCAGTTAGGAATTTGCTAGCACTCTCCTTTGTCATTCCTCTGTCCACCGGCTGTCTGTCGTGGTAACAAGTGCTTGAGAGACTACAGCAGTGCTCTTGGGGCCTGGCTCTCCCAGCTGGCGGCAGATGACATTCTGCTGCTTCTAATTGCCAACAGGTCAGGGAAGGGGACTCGCGGGATTGCCAGCCCTACAGGCCAGCACTGGCCTCTGGCACTCACCAGCAATCATCGCTGCCTGTTCCTGGGGCCCAGCTGGATGTGTGCTCTTCCAGCTGGGCCGAGGAGACGGATCAAAAGGCTGCCAAATAAGTGTTATACAAAATACAAATACTTGGCTACCCTGCGTATGAATCCTTCAATGAAATTGCCGACCAGGGAAGTGTGGCATGGTCAGTCATGCCAAAAATCCCTTTTCCCAGCGAGCAGCTATGATGTGGAGGTTCATTTCCACTTACTGGAGGCATAAATTCCTGTGGTATCAAAAGACCAGACTTTAGGCTCTGCTTTAAGTGCTCAGAAGTGAGCTGAAGTGGTAGATTAAGATGTTATTTCCCTCCACAGCTATCTGTCCCACTTTTTGGTTTCTAGTTAGCACTTCATACCAGGAGGAGCAGAATTGAACTTGGACCCATGCTTGCTTGCTACCTTCAAGAAACTTGGTTCTTACTAGAGACCCACTAGCACTGCCAGTTTCAGAGACTGTGGTCTTGCAAACTGAAGTACAGGCACCTTTTCTCTTCTGCCCTCAGTATAGGAACAGTGACTTCCACCTGAACACCAAGGAAGGTCTGCTAGCACTTGGACTTCAGAAATATCTGTACGTGGATCCATCCTTTTTCTCATTCTAGTGGCCTGCCTCACACTTACGAACTTATAGTACTTGTACAAGCCTTGCTAAAATGAGATTGAAAATGCAAAAATGTACATGAATGTCTACCTGGATCTATCCTGATGGATCCCCATAGTCTATAGTATACTGCTAATTTTTCTTCTCTTTATCCCACACATTGTAGAATTATTCTGTGGGTCACATTATGCTGCATTGGCATCTTCCTGCCATACTATTGTGTCTGTTGCAGACTTCACTAAAAACCTGTGATTTAGAGTATCAGAAATACTTATCACATTCCTGTGTGAAATAATATAATCTGAAACATAAATTGTCAATTAAGCTTTATAACACCTTGCTGAACTGAGAACTGTAACTGAAATTGTGAAGGACAGTTTATTGGTTTAAACTGTGAACCTGTGTGAAAGCTCTTGGCTTTCTTGGATCAAAATTAAAGTCTTAGAGCTAAATTTTTGAACCCTTGTACTTGTCTGAACCCTTGTACTTGCATATCTTTAAAGACATGCTCAGTGTTAGAAAAGCTGTTATTTGCATATTTTCAGGGAGCATGAGCTTGAAAAATATAGGTAGGGATGTGGCAAGTTCTTTTAGTATATAAAATTACCAACTGTTTAATCTGTACATTTACTTTTGGAAGGGAACAATTCATTTTTACTTTGCCATTTTTTCTGTTGACTGAGACTTGGCTTTTACAGGCCCTCAGCAGGGAAACCGCAACACTGCTCACGGTGTGAGCAACCACTCTCACACCTGTGCAGTTCGGAAGACAGGATTCACATGGCCCTGTGGGGAATGGGGCCACAGATCTGCAGTGAAAGGAAAACAAAAAGCTTTAGCATAGACTTGAGCCTCTAAATGCCTCATGATAAAAGAATTTCAGAATTTCTTCTGGGTAATTAGCAAGAGTTCCTTCTTCATAATCCGTGACATATATATGCAGAGTAATAGATCTGCTTTCAATCTAACTGTTCTTGGTGCCACTTACTTTCACTTTACCTCATATCTTACTCTACGCACACCTACATGCAATATCTGGTCTTACTGTTTTCAGCTTCATTTGGTTGTCTATACTTTGTTTGGACATGTTTCTTAAAATAATCATTTGTGTTTTTAGTTTGAATGGGTGTTGCAGCATAAAATTTAAATGATGGTACAGCCGTGAGTAAAATTATCGTTAAGACTGCTTTCAGGATTAGAGAAGATGAAGGCAGAAAATGTAATGGACAGAATTTTCCCAGTAATTTACTTTAAGATTGTAATTTATATTATGCTCACAAAGTTTTAGATCAAATATGGCCACAAAGGAGACATCTTTTGTGTCTCTGCATGAAGGTGATGTGCATTCTACTTTCTTTTGTAAATTAACGTTCACATTTGATAATTCAATTTTGTCTCATTTCCCAATAAAGATGGCAAAAATCTCAGGGAATTCTGATGCCTCATTATGTTTTAAAATCTGTGTAGATATGTGTATGAATACCTATTTATAAAATATTCATGCATTTTCAGTTTGTAAGTAGATAAAAATTAACCAATTCATAATCCAGTGAAGTTTGGCCAACAGTCCCAAGACTGGATGCTTTTGCAACACTACTCAGTCATGAAACAAAGATGATACTTGTTCTTTTAACCTATATGTCTCAAAACACTTCACAGAAGAAGGAAGTATGAACATCTCAACTGTACTCAGAGGTACTGAGGTGTAAAGTGGCAGGGTGTAGATCTGGAATTGGAGCTTGTACAGAGGTGGTTCTCATGGAGCAGCTGGATACCATGTCATTTGTTTGCTCCATGGTAGCATTTTAACACCAGAGCGCTGAGGAACATGTGTGTTGGACATAAAATTGCATTCTTTAATACAGACTCCTAATTCAAAAGGGATCTGAAGACTTACTTGGCAAGCCCTTTTGTGAAGTAGTTTGTTTGCAGACATATGTGGAGATAGTGGCAGTTTTAAGCCTGAAGCTGGGTACCCTGAGTGCAAGGCTAGTGCCCCGTTCTGTGGACTACACTGTCTCCATGTAGGCAGCAGTATTTGCAGTGATGTTACTGTCATGAGGTTTTCATCATCCCCTTCAGGCAGGAATTCTCTGTTTCTGACTGGAGGTTCCCTACCCCCATCTTCATATGTTAACACTTGAAAACATAAGAAATGGCTCTGGAATGTGAAAAACTTCTATTCCCAGTTTTATGTGTGTAGCTCTCTGAAATACAATGAGGTTGCACTGGTGTAACCAAGGGCAGCATTTCGCTAACCATGTTTTTATTACTGACGGACAGACATTTTACCTGCAAAATTTGATCTGGTGTATATGGCAAAACAGTAAACAAGGACACTCTTCTAGAGAATCTCTTCTGAGAATCATATACTTTCAAGATGAAACACATGCTCATTTATTCCCCATAGGAACAGAACATGATACAATAATGTATATTTTATAAGTACCTTAGAAGTAAACCAGGCAGACCTTAGCTGACATTGGTCATTATCATTTGCTAAGGCCACTGGAGATACACCCATTTACGTTGGGTGTCTATTCTGTATTTTTTAAAGGTCAAAGTTGTATTTTTTTCAAGTTTTAAATATTTTTCAGAATCAGATTGTTCTAATTTTAAAATTATGATTTCTTGAGTGTCTCTGTTTTCTACTAATATAATGTAAATAGAATTCATTATTGTATTAGTATTTATAGCAATAGCTCCTACAGGCCTCCGTTTGGAGTCAGATAACGGCATTTGTTGTAGTTCAGCCCCAATGGGCACCAGACTACGCAGTCTCTCTCTCACTCCCCCCACTCTCCGAGAGAATAGGATGACACTTGGTAAACAAAAGAAAACCAGAAGAAAAAAAAAAAACAAACACGTGGGTTGAGATTGAACAAAAAGTAAATTTTACAGCAATGATAGAAGAAAACAAAACAGTGATGGAATACAAATACAGTATAATAGCTTACAACAGATCTCCACACCTAGTTTCTTCCAAGTAGCAGAGAGACTCCCTTCACCCCCCTCCTCACTTATATACTGAGCATGATGTCAGATGGGATGGAATAGCCCTTTGGCTAATTTGGGTAAATGAACCCCAGCTGTTAGCTAATTAGTTAACTATCCCAGCCATAGGGGCTACCAGCTTCAGTTCTCCACCCAGCTCAGGTAAATATTAACTCTATCCTACCCAGAACCAGGATAGCATTATAAGATGCTTATACTTACAGTAGTAAGAAGATATCTGCAAGAATCGTTTACAATTTATTTTTATCCGTATACTCTAGTTAGCGAAAGATCAGTAGAACTTTAATTTTTTGTCCTTAAGATTTTAGCGTTCAAGAATATTTATCATTTTACCACATTAGGTTCCTGTTGGTTTCAAACATCTTGTTTAAATAGATCAATGTAATAATTATGCTTCTGAAAAAACTCCTTTTATTCTAGTGGATGGAAAATATCATACGATGCTTTATCATCAGATTTTCTGAATGTGTTTATGTTCTCTGAATGTGAAGAATATATCTGCCAAATTTGGTAGCCCGGGATAACGGCCACGAATTTCTCTGGCTTCAGTAATTGGTTCAGTATGAAGGGCTGCAGTATTTCACAGTGGTGATAGCGACATTCCCTGGTACTCCAAGCAGAGGTTTGCACCTGGGGCCCTGACGGGGACATTTCTGCCCAGCACCGTTTGCCTTGCTTCGGGCAGCAACACGGTGCCGCAGCTGAGTGCCAAAACTTCTGTTGCTTTCAGGTGCAGTCCCTGCTGCAGGGAGCGATGGGGTGCTCCATGGGCTGCCCACCTGCTGAGCAGAGAGCTATCTGGAGTTAGAAAGCTGGGAAGAGCTCACAGACGGTGTACCGTCCGTGTTGTCCTTCTCCAGGGCTTCCTTGGCTCACCCAGGGCTGTATGAAATTTTTTGCCTTGTGAGAAGCTTTCAGGTCAGGAACCAAGACCCTCTGATCCTCTGAGCTAGGATTTCATTAATTGCTGTTAAGGCTAAGTGCCTAAATTAAGCTTAAGTCATACTTTTGGGTCATGCTGCTTTTTGAGCATCTGTACCTGCACAACTTGCTTGTTCTGAACCGGTATCTATGTAGTGCCATCAGAGTCTCCGGAATTGAAACCTGTATATAAAAAGGAGAGAAACTGATTCTAGCCCTGATGGAGGGGCGGAGGATCTCTCAGATCTGAGGCGATGCAAGGCTGTCATGCCCAGCTGCAGGCAGATAAAAGGATCGGAAATCTATCTGAAACCTCTTTCTTACCAAAGGTAATAGCTCTGAAATCTGATGATGATATTGTCGGTAGTCAGCTGTCCGAATTAACTGTTTATCTGTTACGTAAATCTAACCCTTAACCCGTAACATTTCATAAACACAGAAGTGGATGCATCGTGAGATGCAAAATTAATTGCAATTATGTGTTGTGTTTCTTTAAAAGGAAATTGTTATTTGCTTCTCCATGACTTGGGTTTCTAATAGCCATTAATTGTTAACCTATTCTTTACAAGCAAAATTCCACTGTATCAAGGGGAAAAACAGTGACGAGAGAACAGATAAATCACTTTTATGTCCTTAGAACAGCTGACTTCACACTTTTATTACATTGTTTGAAAAAGCATCTTTTCATCTGGAAGGAATCAGTTTAAAATTTGATTGTCTACACAATGAAACCAGCTTTCTGTTTAAAATGGCTGCTCGTGAAGCTCAGAACTACAGTTTTGCCAGCATTTTCTTTACAGACATTAGTTACTAGAACCAAGAGATTTTATATGGGATGTTCACAGGAAATACCTGGCAGCTAGCGTAAGATGCAAAGTAAAGCATTTTTATTTAAGTTGTAGGAAGCATGCATGTGAAAATAAGCAACAGTGTTTTAGGTCAAAAGCCTTCTTTTAAAAATGGAACTTTTATCAGATGAAATCTGAAGGAGGCAAGAGAAAAAAGTCCTGATTAAATTTTTCATGTCTTGACCTAACTAATCAATCAACATACATTTAACATGTTTCCTAGACTGTATTTCATATTTCTGTATAATGACACTATTATACCTGTCTCTAGTCTGTCTTTATCTTGTGTAGTTTCATTTTCTTCACTGATTACATCTGAAAATACAGCTTTGTCTCTTTTATGCCAGTTCTTTTAATTACTATAGTCCTCAATTGTTTATTAATATATAGTTCTGGTTGATTTGAATCCCTAAAATATTTACATCTCTAAAAAATGCAGATGAAGATCCTATGCAAAATAAAGTCTTTCATTCAGTAATAAAATACTTTTACTCAAGGAATAATTAATCTTTACATTGTATGAATTTGTCCATTATTTTAACTGTAAATTACAAAGATGTAAGAAGATTACATCTACCTAATAGAATAGGTAGAATTTTTTCAATACTCTTAATTTTCATATTTTCAAGGTAGATTATTTATATATTGCCTATAATATATTTATTAATAACCTAGCGTTATGCCATGCTCTAAAAACATAGGCATTCAATTTTTTTTTTTCCTGATAAATTACTTAGATTTCTTTTTTAGTGTTTGAAAGTGAATAGCATTATATGAGAAACTTCTAAAACGCATCTTTGTTAGAAAGAGAATCTTTCCCCAGGCTGCTTTTTGTTGAGATGTAGAGCTGCCATTGCAGCAGTATCTGCAGGATATGCTGGTCATTCGTTTCCAACACCATTACCAACTGCTGTTTTCTCTGCAATATTCTTTACCCAGGCTGAAGTCTTCCATGGAGGAGAAGGTATTAATCTATAGCAATGCACCAATTCGACATAAAAAGGCAATGTAAATAGCTATGAATATTTGACAGTTACGTAGTTTTTCCATGGAATATATCTTAAATAAAGCAAGGTAAAATGAGGAATTAGCATTGAGTTTGGAAATATTTTGGAAATGTGTATTTCTCTATAATGATAACTCATATTTCAGGGCACATTGCTTTCCGTATGACTAAGAATCAAACTGTCAAAAATGAATAGTTTATTCTGGCTGTTATGCTATTTACCTCTTCAAAGAAAATAAAATTCTAAATACATATGAGGTTGGTTTTCTCGTTTTCACATTCTTTGCTTATGCAACTTTACTTACATTCTGCTGAGGTTTTTTACTGTATTAATAACAATACTAACTTTAATGCAATAAAAATTATTTTATTTAATTGTAAAAATGCCTACATCAAGTGTAGTGTTTGTATAACATGCTGCATCTTCTTGCAGGAATGCATTCACAAGAGCACAGATAAACTGTACCATTGCATTCTGCCTATCCAGCATAGAAAGCTTCCTTCACAGTAAGCAGGCAGGCACTTCGTAGTACATCTGAAGCTTTCGCTTAGCGTACAAGGCAGTAACTCTAACTGAAGCATTGGCTCCAGTTACGAATACAAGATCAATTCCCATGCTTTCTTTTTACAGCTTGCCTTCAGTGTTTGTCTATTTTTGCGTATTTTGGCTTTGCCTGAACTTGCATATATACTCTTTTTGTAGCTGACTATCATGCACGGAGGTCTCAAGTACAGAATGATTTTTTAGGGTTTTTTTTTAATCTGATAAATGGAATTTTCCATAATAAGTAAACACCTCTGCATCACAGGAATTTGGTAGCCAAACCCAATACATCTATTCCTTGTTCTTTGTAGCAGTTGAACTCTATGGCAAGGACAAATACTTTACACTCCTGATACCTCCTCATCTAGGTAGGGGGTCAGATTACCTAGTGTTAAACTCATCTTTTCATTATTTGAATCCCACATAAAATGCTTTTATGTCCTGACTTAACAAAAGGCAAGTTTTGATCAATGTACATTATTTTATTTCCAATACCTGATTTTATAGCAAATTAAATATTCCACTATGTCTTCAAGTAAATGTAAATTCAAATAATTTTCTGGATTAAATACTTTAGAATATAAAAAATGCTTTAGATATTTTAAAAACTATTTTTTACACCACTTTTATTTGGAAATATCATCTATATCTGGTATGAATCACGATTTAGTATACAGAATCATAGAACACTTTGGGTTGCCACTGTGATTTAGAAGAACCATTTTGTGGATAAAAGTAAAGTACTAGCTAGTAAGCATTTGAGCATTTGTTTTAATATATTCTCACATAGCATGTCTCTACCTTTGAAAAAAAAATATATTATACATGCATAATATTCAGATTTTCATATGTTTAAATACTTTTACACTTTGTGACCCAATAATCTCAATTTTTCATCTTTTCTTAATAAATGGGTAATTTAAAACATCAAAACTAATTTAGGATTTCTTAGGAAGTATGTAAAAGGCAAACCAAAACTTTCAGCTACATTTTTAAAAATGTGTGCAAATGAAATATATTGTCACAATTTTGAGGAAAATAAAATCTCTGTCAGTATTTCATCATCTCATGTTAATAATAGCAAATAATATTTTTTGAAAGCTGTACTACTACAAGAAAAATAACAATATAGTTTTCTACAAATAGCAATTTTTGTAGGCTTTCTTCAAAATTCTATACTAGTAATTTCATCTAGCATTACATAAAGAAAAAAGGGAAAAGGCAAAGGTATTTAATGAGAACAAGTATAGTGGTGTAAAAGGTGAAAAACTGACTAGTGGGCAGTTTGATATAGCAAGAGTTAGCTGTCATTGCAAAAATGCTAGGATTTAGTGGCAAGAAAGTTTCCTGTCTGGGAAAATGCAGTTTTAGAAGCAGGCCTTTCTAAGTTACCATGAGGGAATGCTTGGAATTTTGTCTTTCTACCAAAAAGGATTGATTTTCCCTTGATTGTCATCAGTTTGCTAGGTTGTCCTGCTATTTAAGCTATTAAAGACTGGTGTGCTCCTTGGTCTCAGGTGATCCATAAAAAGGAATGAAGCCTTGGGAAGGTAAACCATCACCAGACTGGCTCGGTGTATCAGCCTTCCATGACGGAAGCTCTTTGTTGAGAATTGTTGGCAATTGCAGCAGTTTCCAACCGAAGATAAGAGCCAGCGTTCTCGGATAATGCCCTCGATCACACACCTGATGACAGACTCCTGCATGCAAGTTTTTTCAGGTGCTATGTTTGCTCAGTAATCCTTCAGTGCCAATCTTTTCTAAATGGTGAGCAGGTCCCATCAGTAATGGACATCAGCCATTAAGCTTGTAATATTTGTCATATATCAGGTTACGGCTTTGTTACTGCAGTGTGATGAATGGATGCTGTTATGCTTAGAGAAAATAAAGAAGTGCTATAAATTTAGCAGTCAGTACTAAACAAGTTGCTACTTCAAGGGCCTGATTCACATCCTTCTGAAGTCAATGGAAAGTATTCTGTTGGCTAAAGACTTTATATTTGGCCTTTAATTTTCTTTCTCTTTTAAGAAACAGAACCCTGGGCTGTCGTTAAAATACAGTTCTCCATTTCTCACTACATACGATTTTACACTTAAACAGTAATTTTAATCTAACTCTTACTTTATGTCTTAATGTTTATGTTCTTCACAAATGTTTTGATGAAAAATGGAGGCATACAGAGAGTTGATCACAGAACCTGACAGATCACTCATGAAATAACGAGAACTGGTATTGGTGTGTTCAAAAATTCATATACTATTCCTTATAGCTGATTTTTTTCATGATCCTAGTAATATCTATACCAGATTCTGGAGTCTATGCATAGATTTTATGCTTTATTTACTTTATATACTTGGCATTATTCTGGAAGTTACTCTGAATAAAGACAGAGTTTAAAAACTCTCAAGGGCATTAGAATCTATCTAAGGCCAAAGGCTGAATAACATGCTGCATTTCATGCTGCTTGCAAATTTTTTTGGAAGTTCAGATTGTGCTCAATGAATTTGTAATTCATTAAAATACTTTCTGGTGATATAAAGATAATTAATTTCCTTTTTATATTCCAGGATATAAGTAATAATAGTATATATGAAAAATAAGGCAGTGTTCCTGGTTTTTACTG
The DNA here is from genome assembly GCF_036417535.1 of Chlamydotis macqueenii. NCBI lineage: Eukaryota > Metazoa > Chordata > Aves > Otidiformes > Otididae > Chlamydotis > Chlamydotis macqueenii. The sequence goes on from NC_141560.1 coordinate 27,752,727, forward strand.
CTTAGATTATACAAATGCTTTAAAACATTATTTTTCCAAGAAAAGAAAACCAAGGTCTTTGACTAGTATAAACTGCTGCTTATCTACTCCTTAGGACATTCCTTGATTCCTTCTGTGCCGAGTAAGTAATTTCATTCCAAATGAAGCTCATATTGCCTTCCAAAGCATAGCACGTAAATTTGCTTCTGTCCTACTGTGTGATCATTATAGCCTACGGTGGCATAGGCTGTATGTAAACAGTACACTTTTTCCATATTCATTAGTGATCTGCAAAATTACAGATTATTTATCAAGTTCTTCCACACTACCTTTCTAAACCTTTTCTGGCATATTACCTAAGCCTGTATTTAAGACAACATGTTAAATTACACACTTCTTAATTTTAGAGTTGCCCTAGATTTTAAGATATCCAGCATGGAAAGCAGAATTTAGACACCTACAATTCTCTCATTCAAGTAATACATGTGTATTGTGCCAACAGGTGTCTAACAGGCATTTCTACAAATCATGGGAATTATATAAGACTTTAATTCAGATAAAATTGTGTAGGCAGTACCTGAAATATATGAGCTAGTCATAATCTATTATACTACTTTTCTTAAGCATCTATTAAAAAAAAAACTGTAATTATTTTCATTTGTGAAGCGTCTTGTTCTTAATCTTAGATAAAGTTTTCATTGTCATAGAAAATGTTGCAGATAGCAGTGGTGAAATGTGGGGATGCCTGGTAGCATTCCAGCTAGCCTTGGATGTCCACATTTCCTATCTTAACTGATGCATGACCAAAGCTTCTGCTTCTGTGATTCATGTGAGACTATTTTATAAACACCTGTGAACAGAAAAATCTCTTGCAAGTAGAAGTTAATTATAAAGCACTTATATAAATGTATGTGTAACTGTAACAGAAATATCTAAATGACACTGCTTGCCCATCACTGAAAAACAACTGAACTAAGAATTCCATTAGCCCTCGGGGTTTGCTACTGACTTCATATACGTGCCTGATAGTCATTTCATCTGAAAAATTAAGCACTTATTTGTGTAGCACAGCTTCGAAATCATCCTTAAACATGCAGGACAAAATCTGCTTTGGCCTTGGAGCCAACTAGGCTTGCTTAGCAGCCTACCAAAGATCATCCTACATAGTGGATACTTACGTGATAAAGCTGGACAAAGATGTGGTCAGAGCACCACTGTGCATGTCTATGTATCTCTAGAAAGTCCTACCAGGATAGACCTTGAGATAAAGGGCAATGTATTGCAACCTGCAGTGCGGACGAGGCCCCAGGATTTGGAAACTTCAGGTAGGACAGCTACACTATGAATTGCTTATTAATAAAGGTACTTATAAAACCAGTCCTTCACAGATACATTTTACTTAAACCCGCTCAATCCACTTCTAGGCATTTCCAGATTGTGCCTAAAACACATTCATATGATTGGGCTGCTCATAAAACACAGTTGTGACTGCTACCTTGTTTTTGAGAAATAGTAGCTTAAAGGGCATGCCCAGGAACTGGAGATTCCTACTCCTTCTGTACCCACAGGAATCCAGACCCTTTGGTCTAACCCCCATTTTACAGCCTTTTTTGATAGTCACAGAGAGGGGAGAGTAGAGATGGAAATACTCATTTTACATTTCTATTGTGTCTTTGTACTTCGGGATGTACCAGTCCAGAGAGCATGGTCAGTGACTCAGTGATAGTGCATCTGGGTGGAGTCTTGACTTCTAATTGTTTTCCCTAAATTCTTTATGACAATGAATTTATTTTAAAAAATCCCTTGCAGATGTGGAAGAGGGTAACTGAACCTGCCTTTTTTTTTTGCCCCTGCAAAATAATAGGTGTTTATCTTCTTGACTCTAAGAGAAGTAGGTGTCTGTTTTTGAGGAGCAGCTGTGAACCATGAATCATAAATGAAGGAAAGTGCTCCCCACTAGGCCACTTATGCCACAATATCAGTTGGGATATTAAAGGTTCTGTAGTTGCAGTCAAGTGGCTGCTCTGCACAGTGAATCTGAGTCTTGCAGTAGCCCATGCGGGGAAACTTACTGTTTGCAGCACCATCTCTGTTCATGAAACTCAATTCTCCTCTGCTTGTGTGAAGTAGCTATTAGCTTGAGTCTGTGGAGTTTCACCAACCTGTTTCTCACTCAGTATAGCAAGACATCGGGAGTCTGGGCTTAGACCACCGTCAGCAGTTACAGCATCCTGAACTAGAAATTCAGTCCTCATTTCTCTCTCTAACATCACCAATCTACCCTGAGAGACTGGTCACTATAAAAACTCAAGCATGTAACTAAGCATGTCTACCCAAAGCTGTATAGAGCAGATGTTGTGACCAGAAAGCAGACAGGATGTCTTGCCACAGGCCTTCTGCTTTGAGAAGCTACAGCATATTATGATATATTCTCCTATTAAAAGTGTCAACTTGGGATTCAGGTTCCCTGTAACTGAATAATGAAGCACGTGAAGTTTGTAGCACAGCGCAGTGCATCAGGTCTGTAAGTGCTGCGATTTGGGGTGCTGAGCACAGCACCCCAGAGTAGCAGGACCTGAGAGAGGGGACTCCTGGCAATCGACACTGTGGGACTGCAGGAGCTGGCGGTGGGGACTGCTTAAAGCCCCTGAAGAGGAATTTCTGGTTTTGCCAAGAAAGAAAACATGGTGTAAAAGCAGATCTGTGCTGCAGGGATAGCACTGACTGCAGAAGTAAAGAGTGGTGCCTCTTGCCAAGATTTTATAGACGTTGCTGAGGCAGGGCAGCAGCATCTCTGCTTATTTTGCTAGCACAGGCATGCAGCCTGGCATGGTTTTGGAAGGATACTTATGGGGCTTTAGTTCTCCCATTAGCATCCCTTGGGGCCATGCCGGCTCTTGTGCAGCATAACGGGCATGTTCCACTGCTGCACAGCTTGACCTGATTTCATCAGGGTTGCATCTACCACTGCACCTTTGCTGAGATGCACAATAAGTGTCTACAAAACAGTTAACCTAATATTTTATTGTTTTGCAATAGAGAAACAGTCAGTATCTCAGACTTTACTGAAGTTATGCTCAAAGGCATCTGTTTTGGAGTCTTGTAGGCACCGTGTAGCAAATTGGAATGAAAGACAGTTTTTCTAGTTAATTTCTGTTTCCTGTTTTTTCATGTTTGACCTGACTTATGGAGAACAATTAAATTTAAACCAGACATTTATGATGGATCTGATCTAGTTGTAACTACTTTTTGGAGCAGTTTGGTCTTTCTTTTACCGTAACTTGCTTGTATTTATATTTATGTTTCATTATTGGAAAAAGGACTTCAGACGTACCTGGTAAGAACATGATCATCATTGCCTTCAGTACTCACAGGAAAAGCATTCAATCAATGGGGGGGGAAAAAGAGTATAAGAAACTTTGAACATTTCTTTAATTTATTATTTATGCATTTTTACTGGAAGCTAACCGCAATCTTTTTCCAAAAATGTTTTGTTCTGAGTTTTATTTATTTAGCTGCAGGATTTCCTTAGGCCTCTAGATTTTGAACCAGATATTTAACTTAGACCGTGTATTGCCAGGGATGACTACATCAGTTACTGAGGGATAACCGAAATGTTAAGTCAAGACTACTGAAAAAATAAAAGAGACACAGAGAGAGAGCACTTGTGGGAGCAGGCAAGCTCATTGCTGATTCCTGTGGAAAGGGGAGTTGTACACTAAAGGCAAATCCTCAGAGTTGATAACAAATAAGGGCTGAGTATTCACCAGCTTCCTGGCTCACAGTAGAAATATTTCATTTACAAGTCAATGCAATATTTATAAAAATTTCATTCCGTTACTAACTACACAAAACCACTATTTTTAGTCATATTTTAATACATATATTTATTTTTAAAATGCAGCTAATATAGTTCTTCATGATCTTGTACTGTAATGTCATTACATTCCCACAGTGACATTCCTCCCACTGGAGGAATGTATATTTTACCGTAAAGAGATCAACTATTATTGCTTAAGGAACTGTGAGCTGCACGTTCTTCTGATTAGTCATTCTTAAAATAGGGTGCTCTGAACAGACACCAAAAGGATATCCGATAGATACAGCTTCTCATTTACAGTCCAAACATTCCTTCTGAAATCCCAGAAAAGAAAGATTCCTTTAAATATTCCCAGTAGTCTAGGAGTAAATCACTGTAAATCTCACAGACTTCAACAACTGCAATAGAAAGAGTCCTGAGGTCACACCTGAAAAAGAGTTTTGGGGAGTAACATATTGCATTACTAAATGAGTCACTAGGCCAGCTGTGTTTATATATATTGTGCAATTAAAAGATGGCGATCTTTTTCCTGATAACAATGGGGTACGCTGTACTCTGAATTCACAAGGCACATGGAGAAAAATCCACTGTTTGGCCATTGTCCAAAAATGACAATGGCAAGTACATGAGCAAGTGGTGATTTGTCTTGCTCAGTCTCTGGAAGACTTTTTTTTTTTTTTTTTTTTGAGTTCTGTTATTTACAAAGTAATAGAAATGTTGGGCAATAATCAAGCGTAGAGGGCTGACGGTATTAATATAGCATTGATGGACTGGAAACCAGATGGTCTGTCAGATAATGAAGTATTATCTGGCAAGAGATTGTTCCTGAAAGCCAACATCCTCACCTATTTAGCACTCTGGAATGTCAACGTATCAGTTACCACATTCATGAGGTGGTATGTGTTGTACTTTAGAAGCCATCCCTAGCATAGGCTTTTTAATTCAAAATTACTGCCTGATGAGAGGGTAAAAGTGCCATTATTATAGCACAGCTGAATGAGTGTAATATACAGCAAGATGTGAACCATACATCAAAAATCAGGTTAAAGACGAAAACGTAATAGGCTACATCCTGATTTCTGTCTAACCAAAGCCACAGTTTCACAGATGTTTTAATCCAACACTGTCACCAGAAGAAGCAATGGTGTGTGCTGTGTGCCCAGAGCTGTTGTGTTCCTGCTTTGGTGTCACACTCTTCTTTGTGCCAGCACGTGCATTTCTGCACTTGGTCAGGAGTCATAGATGTTGGAAAAATTATCAGGTTCATGTTAACCTGTCTATTAAAAAAGAAATGTGGTGGTAATCCAGAAGGGTTCCTCCTGGCTGGCTCATCACGTAGGCACACAGACCTTTTGCCAGTGGAAAGGAAGGGATAGTGTGGAGGCAGGACAGAGCGGCTGGGAAAGGAAGATGAGGGAGACGGGATTGTTTCCTCTTTGACAACAGTGGTAGTTATGCCAAATGTAGGTGAAACCAGAAATATCAACAAAAGCTGTTGGAGGCAAATATGGTAAACCCCAGTTGCCACCTGGGAAGACAGAGCAGAGAATGGAAGAGGCAAGGGCAGCTGGAAGGCTGGTAGGGGCAGTGCCTAGGGTTTGGAGATACTCCCTGGACAGCAAAAGTTTCATTGTGTGTGTGATTATAGCATAAAATGGAATGAAAAATGAAGAAAAAATACATGAAGTAGATGGAGTGGTTATTAAAACGATGACAGAGAATTGGTAAGACTATTATCAGTAAGACTGTAGTATACAACTTCGGCTTTAATTCAACAAGCCATTTTCACTGCCCTCGTGATTACTCAATTGAAAGCTAGCTGACCACCTGATATTAGCTCTTTAACTCCTGTCCATTCTAGATAATTAACATTTTCACAAGGCATTTTCTGTAATCATGACTAGGAAGTCCTTTGCTCACGTGAAGGAGGAAAAGTGGTACATGTTAGTATAGCATGGAATGCAAATCGTTATTATATAACCTGTCAAGATGTGTAATAAATATTCTGAAGATGTCTGATAACTACTGTTTAAAAGTAGAAACATTTTGCCACCATTGTTGGCATATTAATTTACAACACCTAGAAAATAACATAAATCTCTTTCATGCTTTCAGTGCTATAACATTCAATATTGATCATATAAGTTTGTTTGGTTTTTTTTTTTAAAGTCCATCCCACTCAGATAAACCAATATGCAGAATGGAGCTTCAAATAGGATAAAGTGGATTTGTGGTATCACTGGGCCCAGTTACCTTGGCAGAGTGAATGTTCTGTCTGCCAGGCAGATTATAGAATTCAGGATTTCCCTGGTATGAAACTAATACTCTCACACACTTTGCATATGTATGCTGAAATATTATCAGTTAAACTCATTTTTTCTCAGGCTTGGTTTGGGAATGCTTCAAAGCAGTTGTTATCTCTAGAATCAAATTTATAATCTGGCCCAGCCTTTAATATTTTTGAATCAAGTAGGGAATGATAATTAAGAGTGGGAAGAGTCTCAGTTAAATAAAAACAAAGCGGCCACATACAGAAAGTAGAAATTAAAATAAGCATTTAAAATCAGTATTGTGTTTTCTTCCTGGTGAACGTTTAATGAAGTTGATAAATGTTTCAGCTAACACAAAAACTGGTGGGGCAGTAAATGATAACAGATTAATATTTTAGAATTACACCTAATTTCATAGTCACTGTGCAGCTAAAGGCATTTTCATATGGCCAAATACAAAGTCATTTCAGGGGGGATTCAAAATTCAGATTATACTTGCAGTATCAACAACGCAGAGGGGGCCCAGCTGAAGTGTCTCTATACCAATGCACGCAGCATGGGGAATAAACAGGAAGAGCTGGAGATGCTTGCACACGAGCAGGGCTACGACCTCATTGGCATCATGGAGACGTGGTGGGACGACTCATACGACTGGAGCATCAACATGGAGGGGTATAGGCTTTTTAGAAAAGACAGGAAGGGGAGACGAGGAGGGGGTGTCGCTCTCTACGTCAGCAACCGGCTGGAGTGTGTGAAGCTCCACCTGGGGATGGAGGAGGAGCTGACAGAGAGCTTATGGGTCAAGATTAGAGGATGGGGACGGACAGGGGACATCACGGTAGGGGTCTGTTACAGGCCACCTGGCCAGGAGGATAGAGCGGACGAAGTGCTCTATAGGCAGATAGGAGCAGCCTCACGGTCACAGGCCCTGGTCCTCATGGGGGACTTCAACCACCCTGACATCTGTTGGAGAGAGAACACGGCAGGGCACAGGCAGTCCAGGAGGTTCCTGGAATGCATGGATGACAACTTCCTCCTGCAGGCGATAGAGGAGCCGACAAGGAGGGGTGCCATGCTCGACCTTGTGCTTACCAACAGGGAGGGACTGGTCGGGGATGTGAAACTAAAGGACAGCCTTGGCTGCAGCGACCATGACATGGTGGAGTTCAAAATCCACGGGGCAGCAAGGAAAATACACGGCAAGCTCTCTGCCCTAGACTTCAGGAAGGCAGACTTCGGCCTCTTCAGGGACCTGATGGGCCAAGTGCCATGGGAGGCGGCCCTGGAGGGAAGAGGGGCCCAGGAAAGTTGGTCCATATTCAAGGAGCACCTCCTCCAAGCTCAGCAGAGGTGCATCCCGATGAAAAACAAGTCAGGCAAAAAGGCCAGGAGGCCGGCGTGGATGAGCAAGGAGCTCCTGAACCAACTGAAAATGAAAAAGGAAGCCTATAGAGGGTGGAAGTGGGGACAGGTAGCCTGGGAGGACTACAAAGAGGCTGCGCGAGTGGCCAGGGATAAGGTAAGGAAGGCCAAAGCCCTGGCAGAACTGAATCTGGCCAGGGATATAAAATGTAACAGGAAGAGCTTTTATAGGTACGTAGGGGACAAAAGAAAGTCCAGGGTAAATGTAGGCCCCCTCCAGAAGGGAACTGGTGTCCTGGTTACCTAGGACATGGAGAAGGCTGAGGTTCTCAATGACTTTTTTGCCTCAGTCTTCACCGACAAGAGTTCCTGTCCCACCGCCCAAGCTGCAGAAGGTGCAAGCAGGGACTGCGAGAATGAAGAACTGCCCATTGTACTCGAAGAGCAGGTTCGGGATCATCTGAGGAACCTGAAGGTGCACAAGTCCATGGGTCCTGATGAGATCCATCCTCGGGTCCTGAGGGAACTGGCGGATGAAGTTGCCAAGCCACTGGCCATCATATTTGAGAAGTCGTGGCAGTCTGGTGAGGTCCCTGATGACTGGAAGAGGGGGAACATAACCCCAATTTTTAAAAAGGGGAATAAGGAAGACCCGGGTAACTACAGGCCAGTCAGCCTCACCTCTGTGCCTGGCAAGGTCATGGAGCAGATTTTCCTGGAAACCATGCTAAGGCATATGGAGAGCAAGGAGGTGGTTGGTGACAGCCAACATGGCTTCACCAAGGGTAGATCATGCCTGACCAATTTGGTGGCCTTCTATGACGGGGTGACGGCATCGGTGGACAAGGGACGAGCAACTGACATCATCTACCTGGACTTGTGCAAAGCTTTTGACACTGTCCCACACAACATCCTTCTCTCTAAACTAGAGAGACATGGGTTTGATGAACGGACCACTCGGTGGATAAGGAGTTGGCTGGATGGCCGCACTCAGAGAGTGGTGGTCAACGGCTCAATGTCCAAGTGGAGACTGGTCACGAGTGGCGTCCCTCAGGGGTCCGTGCTGGGCCCGGCCCTGTTCAACATCTTTGTCGGCGATATGGACAGTGGGATAGAGTGCACCCTCAGCAAGTTCGCCGATGACACCAAGTTGTGTGGTGCCGTCGACACGCTGGAAGGGAGGGATGCCATCCAGAGGGACCTTGACAGGCTGGAGAGGTGGGCCCGTGCCAACCTCATGAAGTTCAACCAGGCCAAGTGCAAGGTCCTGCACCTGGGTCGTGGCAATCCCAGGCACAAATACAGGCTGGGCGGAGAATGGATTGAGAGCAGCCCTGAGGAGAAGGACTTGGGAGTGCTGGTGGATGAGAAGCTTAACATGAGCAGGCAATGCACCCTTGCAGCCCAGAAGGCCAACCGCATCCTGGGTTGCATCAAGAGAAGCGTGGCCAGCAGGTCGAGGGAGGTGATTCTCCCCCTCTACTCTGCCCTGGTGAGACCCCACCTGGAGTACTGTGTCCAGTTCTGGAGCCCCCAGCACAAGAAGGACATGGACCAGTTGGAGAAGGTCCAGAGGAGGGCCACGAAGATGATAAAAGGGCTAGAGCACCTCTCTTATGAGGACAGGCTGAGAGAGTTGGGGCTGTTCAGCCTGCAGAAGAGGAGGCTCCGGGGAGACTTGATAGCGGTCTTCCAGTACCTCAAGGGGGCCTACAGGAAAGATGGGGAAAGGCTGTTTAGTAGGGCCTGTTGCGATAGGACGAGAGGTAGTGGTTTTAAAATAGAGGGGGGTAGATTTAGATTAGAAATTAGGAAAAAATTTTTTACAATGCGAGTTATAGAACACTGGAACAGGTTGCCCAGAAAGGTGGTGGAGGCACCATCCCTGGAAACGTTCAAGGCCAGGCTGGATGAGGCTCTGAGGAACCTGACCTAGTCAGGGATGTCCCTGCTCCTTGCAGGGGGGTTGGACTAAAAGACCTTTGAAGGTCCCTTCCAACCCTAACCATTCTATGATTCTATGATTCTATGATTGTCTTGGGAAGCTGTAACACCAAAGAAATTGTTGTTAAAGATAATTGCATCAACATGAGCTCATAGGGCTATACCGTAGCAAAAAGGATCATGCAATCCTAAAACACACAAAAAGAAAAATGCTATGTGCAACTAAGGAATAGTAAGGAATTACAGATTTTTGCCTCTGTATATAACTTTGGTAACACAACTGATAAAATACTGAATTAAGTCAACATTTCAAAGAAAATATAGAGATACTGAAGAAATTCCCCCCCAAAAAAATATATTGGGAGGAAAATAAGCCTTGTGCCATAAAATTCAAGGGGTTACGTTTTTCTGGTTGTGAAAGAGAATATTGAAAAGTTACTTGATTGCTATGTATAGATATATTTTCCACTTATGGAAAAAGTTTCTGGCACCTGTGAGTTCACAGATTTTCAGCCTTGTTCACCACAACCAGTATGTGGAATCTGATGTTAAGCAAATGCAGCCTCCAAACAGAGCTGTCTCTGAATGTAGAAAAACACTGGAACAATCATCTGGAAGGCTTTTGCTAGAGGGCCATTACTTAAGTCTTTCCAAATATTATTTAATGTCGTTTCTAGATGAAAGCTCGTATCAGTAAAGTGATGTATCCTAAAGGGTCCCTTCAGAGTTTGTAGTCTAGTCTCATAACTCATCCTGTGTCTTGTATTAAGCTTTGAGAACAGGAAATCTTGCACTGCCCTAAACCTACCATAACACTTGGAGGTTTGCATTATAGTAATGACTGTACTTACATCATGCTTCAGAGCTTCAGCAAGTCGCTGTCAGGGATCAAGAGGGATTATTTTTTCTTAATGCACAATTGACTAGATGCATGATAGAGAGGGGTTTTTTCTTTCCTTTTAAGCATGATTGGATACAGATGAAGATGTGATAGCATGGATTAGTCCTTCGAGGTAAAGAGGAAATCCATTTAGGGGGGGGATGGTTGATTTTTGAAGGCTCAGGGGCTTACCTATTCACAGTTTTGGGGCTGAGGAAGGAATTTCTGCCTCAGTCTGGTAGGGAATATGATAAATTTCCTGTTGCAGGCATCCTCTCTGGCTCTTTCTGGCCATTCTCTGCATTCCACCTAGCCTACTGCTCAGATTCCCTGCCTTCAAGACCAATGTTGTCTTTAATCTATATGAGAACAAATACAGCAAAGTGAAAGGTCTTTTTATCCCTGTTGAACATCCTTCAGTCAGCTTGAACAGAATTTCAAACGATAAATGCTCTGGTTGCACATCCATCACAACTTTAACATTTTAGCTTCTTTTGCTCCCGTCCTGTCATCTCCACATACACTTCTTTGTTCAGATTTCAATTTCAGAAAGACTTTCACTGTTCCCAGTATTTCCTTTTTGGAATTCCTTTTTCCAGTCCTCAGTGATCTGGTGTACAGTGCAGCTTTACTGATAATTGTATTAGCACAAAGTGTGGAAGACTGAGGTATGGAGATCATATGAACATCTGGGGAAAGCTTTGTTAGGAAGGTGTAGGCATTCCTTAAACTGGGTACGTCACTGAAGAGTGCTTGCCCTATAACAAGCAGGTACTAAATGCAGCTATTGATGCACTTATTAAATGTGTTTTAAATCTATCTGGCCTATTTGCTATCATAGATCCTCCTTCCTATGTTAGGCATCCTTATGCTGTCCCCTCCAAGCTGCGCTGTCCATATATACAGGTTGTCCAATTCTTTGCCCTCTTGCTAATTATTGCTTGTTTTTGTTCATTCTTGCTATATCTCCAAATGATACTCTTCGCATACCACATTTTCTTCTGTAAAATTACTTTCAAAGCCTCTTCTGAGGCTGAAAAAACTCTGTAGGCTAACTTAGTGCAACCCCAGCATAAGCCTCCCTCAGTATCTTCACTGAAATTCTGTCCTGGTTCTGGTTTTAGCTGCTGAGTGGAGATAAACCAAGACAAATTCTTAAGAATTTAGCATTTAATTCAGATTATTATTTAGGCTGATATATAGATTAAGTTTTCCCTATCCAATATTCCAAGCACTTACAACGAGAACTGCTTAGTGACGCAGCAAATAACAGAAGAAATTTAGTTTACTCCTCTAGTGGCTTAGGCAGTGATGTGTTACACTACTGGAAAGAAACCTGGTGCTATGATTTTTTTTTTCCCCCCTAAAGCAAAGTTTTGGATCGAGTCTAGGCAATTGTAATATATTGATTTAATCCTAATCAGTTGATACAAATACTTCAGGATCTCGGGAGTAAGAGACTATTTCTCCATTCACGCTCACAGGCCCTTTTATAGCAAATAATAATTTTATTCTATAATCTTAAAATGAATTACTGAAATGTAGATTATATTATAATATCATCGAAAGAATTTTAACACAAAAGTTGATTACCCACAAATGGGAGATGTATGATAATGCTCTACTTTTTTATTCTTTATTTTTACCTTAGAAGATAAGAATTAATGATTACTGTGCCTGGTCCTTTGCTGGGAGGCTGTGTTGCAAAATTTCTCTTCTTACTCTTTTCAACTCTTGTAGCCTAGGCTTTGTTTGAAGTTCTCAAAGTTTTCAGTAACGGTGGGCCAATTTCACATTGCATCAGTCCACCCACTTCCAAGAAAATGTTTCCAAAGGCTATGTGTACTTCTGAAAACATGAAGACTGCGGCACCAGTGTTTTTTGTAATAATTGATGAAAATAAAATGTTGGCGATTAGAATCTGTGTGGTTTTACTCAATTTGGGCATATCCCACAGAAGATTTAATAAGTTTAAAAAAAATATTACCAGAAGATCATCCATGACCGGTGGGTAATTTCCTGGACACTGAAATACAAAATATCCAAGAATGTTCTGCAGCTCCTCACAATTCTGTATGTGTGGAACTGTGCACAGCTACAGATGTTTCCACTGCCGCAGAATTCACTAAAAACTGCCAGGGAATTTGGCCCAGATGTGCTATAGAATTACAATGACCCTGGTAATAGTGAAGCTTTAAGCAGCAAACACCAGATGTCCAGTAAAATGGGTAAAACTGAGATCCAAAGCATTTTTTTAACCACATCATCACAAACAAGTATGGAGTGAATAAGCTGAAAATCTCAAGTAATACTTCATTATTCATCATCTCTGAGCTGATTCTATGCGCTTGACTTGTTATGTAGTGCCGTTCAAATAGAAAGTCTCATAGGAAGGCTGCGTTCCCAGAGGCTTAAATAATTGTGAAAAATGAATTAATTAGACAGGTATATACATTAAGCTTAATACAAGGTTGTATTTTTCACCTTACCTCCTTTCTCTACTTATTTTTCTTGAAAAGTGATTCTGGCTCTGCATGTGCTGTGCTGCCTTATGATAGCTTGCCCACAGACAGGATAAATGAACTGCTGTTAGTGCCAGCTAATGTAGTTCTGCTTTAGCTCAAATGGTAGCAGACTCGAGCTGCGATACCAGGGCTCCGTGCACTGCTACATTCTGTGTCTGTATGTGTGGTAAATGTACTTTTCCTACCAAGTACAGATATTCATTACATTATGAGGCACTGCTTTATATTTTGTGGTTTCCGAAGGGTCCACATGTAGGGCAGACCCCACAGATGATGGAAAGCATTACATTTCTCTTTCCACTCTCCATTGATTATTTATGGTTTTTTATATCCTCAAGTGTAAGTTTTATATATTCATTATCAGAACGTACATTTAGCCATTTTTAAGTGCCTCTAAACCAAAAAAAAAATCATTTCTGTTATAAATCTTGAATCAAAATGTATAATATTATTCATGGAAGTGCAGTTGTATTTGTTACTGGTATAGATCTGTATAGGGCACTAGACATGTATGGGTATTCATAAGTTAGACTCACTAGTTTTGCTTCAGGCTTGAATGTAACAGTAGTCTGCTCTGTTTTGTCTCTGGAAAACTAACGGTATCAATCTTTTTTACTTGGAACTGGGATTATAGGCTTCATAGATAAAAACTGAAGAAAAATAGGAAGAAAGAACCACAGGTACAAAAAGGTCTTGAATGCTTAGAGAAAAAACTAAGGAACATGTAGTCTTTGAAAGAGAAGGGGTAGTTATGTTCTCCAGACTCTCTTAAAACTTCTTTGCAAAAGATGTGGTATAAACTCTATTAAAATAAAGAGAACGACTTTGACTTCAGGAGGAGTTGAATCAGTGAAGAAGAGTCCGTAGCTCTGTTATTGTTACTCAGTTCTACACAAGTGTAAAAAATTTTTTACTGAAAAGTTTGTTCTTCCTTGGAAGAAAAACTCATCATAAACCAACCAGCACATCATGGCAGAAAGAAAGCTAAGTTAAACTACTGCTTTCAGAAATACTGCTGTTCAAGAATTTATGATTTCTCTCATTTTTTAGTTATGCAGCTGTTTAGATAATTTTCAGCTGGGTTCAGGTGATATCCTAAACCCAAAAGGAGAGCACAAGGCTGTTGACAACACTCCTGAGCTTCTCCTTTTTTTTTTCCACTGTATTGCCAGTTTTACATAATTTCAGTACAAAATCATAGATTGTGTAATTCTTTCTTGAACAGCAGACACACATTTTACTAAAAGCTCACTGACACATGTGGGCTTTTCAGCATTTTTAACCTACAGTGAATCACAACCCATGGAAGAACCAGCTGTGTTGGGTATCAGTCCTGATAGCACTGGATGCCTTTTCTCAGAGCAGTGCCCAGCACTCCAAACGTCTTTACCACCTGTTCCTTCACAACCTGCCACAATTGCAGCAGAAACCATTGCAGTTGAAGCTCACTGCCCACCCTTGCCTTGCAAATGTGCTTGTAGCACAGTTTCTTCTCTTCCTCAGCAGTTTGCTAGGCACAAGTTTGCAAGGCAACTTCAGTTCTCACTGCATGTTACCCAAGGTAAAACAGTGTAAATGTGTTATTACCTCTTTGCTGGTTGTACTGTCCGTAGAGAAGGTTTTCACATGTCTCTAAATCAGCTCAGTAGGATATCAGGTCATCATTTAGTTGTGCCTAGTGAAATGTGGTTTATGTTGACTTTGTAATGCTCTCTGATGATGGTGAAGAAGGACGTAGTGTGGTTGCAACTTGCAGTTACACTTACAGCATGTGAGATCATGGCAAATCATGCTGGTGCATGGGTGCAACGATAATCTCTGGCTAATTTGGCAGAGTTCTGAATCCAGCTCAGATTTACCAAGCCTCATGGCATGTTTGTGAGCTACACAAGAAAAAAAGATCTCTTATTCACAAATTCAGAGAAAATTAGTGATCTAGATAAAAAGCAAATTTGACTCAAATTGATTTTTTTTTGCATATTGGTGGGTATAAAGGTATTATTATTTTCAATTGTAATGTACAGAAAGATTTAACACAAAAAAATCATGCTACCTTGTGACCTTGTGTTGCATTTACTTGAATGCTACATGAAATGCTTTGTTCATTTGTAAAGTAAAATACTCTGCATGCTTTTAAAAGTAACTTGGGAGAGAGGGTTCATTTGTTTTTTTTATTCAGTGCCAAAGTGGCAAAATTTCTTTTCTGCAGAAGAATTCAAGTTGAGAAGGGTGCTGGATCACAAGAGTATACTGAGAAAACGAAAACATTTCAAAAGAGATGTTCAAGTTAAACCTGCCGAGGCAGGTTTGCTGCTCAAAGAACACATTGCAAGTTTGTTTTTTTTAAATAAATAATCCAGTAGAAACTGCCACATCACTGAAACACAGACTCCATTACTTTAAAGAAAAAAATCTGTCAGATTTCTTTATAAATGTCTATGCAGATGAGGAGACTGTTGGCAGATGGGGCATGGCTACACAAAACAAAGTATATCAGTGAATAATAAGTAACAATAATAATAATTACAGCAGCAACTTCTACATGATTCTTCCCTTCACACTTTTCTCTTGCCTGTTGATTTGATTTTAAAAGGTGTTTACGTATCTCTGCATCACAATTTTGTAGCAGTTTTTTCGTTAGTAGCTACACTGAAGTATATCACTGGTGTAAAGCCTTGCAAAATCTGTTTCTAATTGTTTAACTGTCAGCTTTTGTTGGAATCCTGCGGTAAATCTTTGGTAAGTCTTCTTTATTTCTCAGTCCTTTAAACCTACCTTGCCTGTCCTTTTCCTCTTTAAGAAAGTCAAAGTTAGTCACCTTATCTGACAAGGTAATGACATGACATCATAGTGCTTTATCTTACAAATTGTGTGAGAAGGACAAGAGGAATGTTGTCACAGTGTGGGAGTTTCATAATATTGAAGGTGGAATCTGTTCGGAAGTATTGCTGCATATTGCCTGAAAAGGGAGCTTTCATGTTTAAGAAGTAGTGTGATTTTTAAAAATGAAAATGAGTTTCCTTGTATTAACTGTGAACTCTATGTGTTCTTAGGTTGTAGTAACGTTGAGGAAAATGTATTAACCCATGTGGTATTTTTAGGGTGTTTGTGTGTGGTGCATGAAGAATAAGAGGCATCCTTTTGGGCATTGCTCCAGCATCCATCGCAGTTTATAATGCAGATCTTCATCTGACAGAGTTTTCCTAAGTAAACTGGGCTGGTGTGAGCTGACTGGAACAAAAGGCTGGGGTTCGGTTTCACACCCGTGCCCTCGCTGTATCACACTGGCACTGCGTGATGGCACCCCAGAGGTGGAGGAAAGGATCTGTGACACTGTGTCCTTATACTAGGGACAGTACCTGTAACTGTAAGAAATTTCAGCTTTTTTGAGGAATAATTTTCTCACTCCCATGTACATAAAACTCTTTATAATGAATTTCTTAGTGAAAAATTATTTTAATGCTTTCCTTATAATGATTAACTCTGAGTGAACAGAGATTTGGGACAGAATCCAGTTTCAGCCATGCACAGAGATATTTTGTCTGTCTTTAGGCAGGTAGTTGCCATTCATTTGGGTTTCCTCACACATCTGTGTAGTAATACCTTTCCCGTGGTACGTCTAGGTACCACAACTGTCTGCCAGATGGAAATTCAAGTGCCAGTATGTGTACGTATTGATGGTGCCGTTCACTACCGGAGTAGTGCTACAAATTCTGCACGCTTTGATCTCTGCGCGTATAAGACTGTTGCTCTCTGCTGGTGCAACAATTAACCTTATTGCTGTCACAAAGTCACGAATCTTTTATGATTTCCTGCTAAAGGTACTGTAAAGGGAGTAGGAACAATACCTCAAAGGTCAAGATGCTAAAAGACAGTATCAAATTAATTATTATGTGCATGTTTGTATATTTTTAATGATTCCCTATTCTTTTTAATGCCTTGAGATTTTTTTGAGAAAAGGGAAAAATGTGTAAGTGTTTTAGTTTGTTAAAAACACTATAAAACCACTACTAGCCTAGTTTTACTTTAGACTTTAGAAGATAGATGTGTTTATGAATCCAAATCATTGCAGACAAAATTTTGCACCTGCAGTTATGGTTGCCTACAGTTCAGTTCAATTTAAGTGTCTACATCACTGATTGCATCTGTAAATTAAAAACATCTAAGTAACCTAAATTACAAGCACAAATAATTGCAGGTGCAAAACTCATGCAAACAGAAAATGATCTCTGAATGTTGGTCTTCTAAATCTCATTGTAAGTTATTCACTGTATCATGAACCTGGAGTCCTCTTGGGAGAGTCACTAATCTGTATAATGACACCGAAAGCCTCTTGAATCTCATATTTAGCTAGCAGATGGAAAAGAACACATGTAGTCATAGAACTCCGTAGGGATTACGCATGTGGATATTGAAGAGTATAACTTATTCCAATGAAGGCTAACATTAACTTGCAATCAAAAATTTCCTTCCTGAGCCACATTTTTTCTGATGAAATTAAAAGAGTTTCATGTTGTATTTTTATGAAGTCACAACCAATCTGAGCAGGACACACTCCCAGGACAAGGACAGAAATTTTGCTAACCTCATTATTTTAATTTAATGAATCACAGCATCACTTAAACACAGAGAAACGTTGTCTCTCTTCTCCAGAAAACACATCTAGTAATTGTCTCTATTTTGTGTATGTGTCAGAAACAGATTTCTAAGTGCACAGCTATAAAAGCCTATTTTTTCTCTGGTATGAAAACTAAAAATGAATCATTTTCTTGCATTCTTTAGCTTTAATAGACATAGGTGTGGAGCTACTTTAAAACAGTGACTGCTTTCTGTCGTACCAGTTATGGCATTACTGTTAGCAAAAGTGGGGAAAAAAAGCCCTTAAATTCTCTTCTAGTGTTTGAACAACTAAAACTCCTACTGAACAAATGAAGCATTCTGCCAGTCCTGACAATCCAAAATGCAATGAGGAATTTTTCTGTTTCAGAAGCTCTAGGAAAAGCTGTTTTGGCATGTCTGTAGCTTATTCCTATTGCAAACAAAGAGGCAGCTAGAGGGAAAGTCTTTGAGGGGAAGAAATGCTGTCAGTTGTAAGAAATGAGACATGTAGACCCATTCTACAGCCCAGCTAGTGATTACATGCAGCAGTTTTGTAAGAGCCTAGACCAGCTGCCAGTGATAATAACACTGCCATTTGCACTGATTTCAACAGGAGTTACATCAAACAGACCAGCTTGAGGCTTCTCAGAAGCATGGGCAAAACTGATATTTCATTCATTGGCCATGGGGGCCAGACTACAAGAAAAGTGTGAGCACTGCCGGTCGTGCTGCTGGGCTGGCAGCCGTGGGAGTGAGCAGGGGTGCTGCAGCTGGCGGGATCTTGCCTCTCTGCCTGCCATCCTCCCAGGTAGCCCAATTTCTCCCTCTCCAGCAGTGGTCACCCCAGCTTGCCAGGCCCCTGGCACTGGCAGGGTAAGTGGTAGAGGTGACATATCTACATTTTTAAAAATCCAATTTAATTTAATACACATGGATCTATTACTCAAGGAGTACATGGTATCAATGTACCACTTAATTAATTAATTTATAATCATCCTTGGGAAAAAAAGCCAGAACAAACTGTTCTTCTTTGCACACAGAGAACTGTTGAGGCTCTGTTGTGTGTCACACCGCAAGGCTCTAACTTCACCTTCCTATAATTCCTTTTCTAGGTGCTTGGGTATAGCAAAACACAGAAAGCATATGAGAAATATGTAGTATAAGAGAGGGCTAGACCCTTATTTGTACAGAGAGAAATTTTAACAAATATTCCTTTTTTTTACTCTCACTTTTTTCTGCACAAAAGACACAAGAAAGGAAGGAGAAGGTTTCATCTTTCCCTCTCTTGAGGGATTTATATTTAGGTGTGTCCTGTAACTTATATAAATTCAGAGTACAGCCTAGAAAGCCAAAAATTAGCAAGGATTTTGACCAAGAGATTGAGAGGTGATTAAAAGTCATGGAAGAAAGACTCGTTTCTCAGTAAGAATAACAAACTCACATGGATGATGGATCATAATAACTTCATAATCTGACCCACATGCAGTAAATACAGTGATGACTGTCATTTTCAATAAGTGAGGTAGATTGATGCTGATTATTAATCCATTTCTTGGCCAGTCTGGTTGTTTCTGAGCCAGCTCCTCCACTGTTTAGTGTTTTTCTGAAGTGTCTTAAGAGTACCTTTCACTGACAATCCCTTCCTTCTTAACCAGTCACTTTTCATACTTTGTGTTGTCTTAACTTATTTGAGGGATTTCTTTCAAGAATTTGTCTGTGTGTAGTATTCTTATAGCTGGACACTTGATCTTCTTTTAGCATATAGTATAACATTAGTGTTACTACAGATACGTGGTAATGCATAATTCTGTGTTGCATTTACTTAATGGGAAAAAAAAATGTATGTTTTTCCTTAATTCCCATGTGTTGCAATGAAAGCTCAGTGAAGAAGGCTGTGAAGTATGCTACGTCTAAAATGGCAGTGTCTGTATAGTAGGCACAGAATAGACCAAAAAAATGTATTTACATAATAGAAATTCAGAAGCTAGCTTGGCTAAGTGTGTCATTGATAGCTTTTGATGAGATTCCTGTAGGGACATGTGTTTAACATTTGCAGTAGGATAACACACATAACATACTTCAGAATAAAAAAAATCTTTTTGGAAAGCAACAGAGTGTCCAAGCCTGACCTTCTTTGAAAGTGTCCAACCTTTAATATCTTTTCAAGTATGCCCAGCTCTGTGCCTGTTGCCCCTGAACCACACCCAGCCGTGCCTATAGCATACCTGCCTCTTCAGCTGGGCAAATGGCTGTAGACACTGTGATTGAGGGTGAACTACATGTGTGAACAGGCTATTGGCTTGCTGCTTTCAAAATAAATGGCTAAACCGTAAATCTGTTTTTTTCAGAGGTAGGTACTAATTTGTGCCTGCCTTGAGTAAGCACTCACTAGTTTTCCTGAAACTTCTGGCAATTTAAAATCTTTTAAATCTCCAGCTAGGTCAATAGAAAGATTACTTCACACTAATAGCTATACTAAAGTAGTGTTGCCATGTTTTCTATTGTCTTACTTTCTGTTAGTAATAAATTCACAACATGCCATGAAATTTATTTCATACCATGAAATAAAAAGATACCTTTTTTCTGGTATAAATTAAACTATAAGCAAATTTTATTACTTTGAGACCTGTTTTCTTCTGGTTTTTTGAAGAATAGCCACCCTTTTACCAAGCATGTCTTCAAAATTCCTTCCTTTTGTTGAAATAAAACATTCTGTAAAATCAGAAAGTCGCGCATTCGTTTAATGTAACTGACATGGTCACGATCCCAGGTCTTTTATTTATACACGGGATAACGCAGAGGTAATCAAAGCAGAATTGGACCTAAGAAGTTTTTTGTTTCAATTATAAAACAATGTGGGTAAGAGGCTTGGATTTGACAGCAACAGAAGAAAGGGAATATTGTGTTCATGCCTTCAATCAGCTTTATTAGATCCTTAAAGGGAAAATTATGTGAAAGACAGAGGAAGAAAACAACAAACTAAGCAAGATCCCAATTTCAGTATAATTTGGAGAAAATAACTGATTTAGGTTGGTCGTCTTGCCAGGGTGAATGACTCAAGGCTTCCAAACAAGAAATGGAAACCAGAAGGATAGCGAAAGCCTGAAAGAACAAATTGAGAAGATATGATTGACTGTAATGTTTCAAAATCAACTGCTGCAAAGATGAGTTTGGGCTGTTGCCCAGAATACAATTGAATGGTGATGTTCATTTAGACTCTTAATGCTGAAACAAAATAAGATGTAGCTGTGTTTCTGTTAGAGATTTACTTGTTCTTTCCAATGTCTCTAGTTAGGGATACAATGTCACGTCCTCTCTCTTCTATTACATGCTGCAGCGATTGCTGCTGCTGTTCCATAATTTTTCTGATCAACATTTTTCTGAAGGAAGGCCTGAATCCAGGTGATAATATCTTTCAAATGTGAAATGTCATCACTTTCATTTGTTGACTTTGAAAAATTTTATACACCATATGCAAGCAGGCTAACTCAATGTTATTGATGAAGAAAAAGTATGAAATCATTGTGTGTATGTACTTTCTGTCTGACAAAGCCATTCAAGTTTTTGTTATTATTTGTTTTGTTTTGTTTATATTAAGTAAATAGCTCATTCTGCAAAGATTTCAAATAATTGTACCCTTAATGGGCAAGATTATAAAGCATTATTCGTAAAATTTGGGGGCAGCTGCTTGTCTTCCACCTCAGGCAGAGAAGGTTCTAAAAGAGACTACGCTTTATGCAAAAAATCCAGTCAGTTGACAATAGGCAGTGATGAGATGGGATTGTCTTCTACTTCCTCTTTTATTCCTTTCATCTCAGTGGCTGTGCTTAGTAACCTTTTTTCTGTTTCTATTTCAAATGAGGAAAAAAAAAACCTAAACCACAGTTTGTAATTAAATACTGAGCTGGTTCTTACCATGTTTACTGAATTACATATTGCATATATGGATGTATATCCTCAAAGTTTTCATGTGTTTTTAGATTTCTAAACTTAATGTGTTCCATAGGAATAGACCTTAACTCCTTCCTGTCTGTTTTTCATGGTGAGATTTGCCCCCACAGAGGAAAGGAGGAAAGCAGTGTAACCCAGTCACAGATCCTGTAAAATGTTAGGGCCACAAATATATTTGCTGCGCTCTGCGGGTTCTCCTGGTTCACAGTAGAGATTCCTTCAGCAGAAAATGTTTAGTGTTAACCTTACAGCTGCAATAAGCAGATCAACTTGACATGACACGCACAGTGATATCTTTGCACAGACATCTTTGCCACAGGGTGGTTAACCTGGCAACAAGAGCTTTAAACCAGGACCCGGGAGGGAGGGAGACAGTTACCAAGGCTCTGAGAGAGCAATGAACAGACTGACAAGCAAAGCGCCAGGGGTAATGTGAACAACAAGGAACACAGAATGAACAAACCAGGTATTAAGTGGCATCACCTCAAGTATTTGCAAGCGAGCAAGGAAGTCTCTCTGAAGTGCACGCACACTAAGGCATGCAGCGCGGGGAGCAAACATGAGGAATTAGAGATCTGTGTGCAGTTGCACAGATGGGATCTTAGGATCCCAGAGATGTGGGCACGCGTGATTGGAGTGCTGCAGTGGAGGGATACAGGCTGTTCTGGGAGGCCAGGCTGCGGAGACGAGGAGGGAGAGTTGCCTTTTGTGGGAGAGAGATGCTGAAACACATGGAGCTCTGCCTGGAGGTGAATGGTAAGAGTTGATGAGTAAGGATTAAAGAGCTGACCAATACTGGTGACATTGTAGCGGGTGTCTGCTATAGGACGCCTGCCCAGGAGGAACAAGTGGATGAGGCCCTCTACAGACAGCTAGAAGCAGCTTCACATTTGCAGGCCCTGATCCTCGTGGAGACCTCAGCCACCCTAATACCTCCTGGAGGAACGAAGTAGCAGGGTGTTAGCAATGCAGGAGGTTACTGGAGAGCACTGATGACAACTTCTTGGACAGAGGAGCCAATGAGCAAAGGTGCTTACAAATAAGGAAGGCCACATTGGGGATGTGAGGGTTGAAGGCAACCTTGATTGTCATAACTGTGAGATGGTGGAGTTCAGGATCCTGAGAGGGGGGAGCAGGGCAAAAAGCAAGATCACAACCCTAGACTTCAGGAGAACAGACTGTAGCCTCTTTAGAGATCTGCTTCAAAAAGTTCCATGCGATAAGGCCCTGGAGGGAAGAGGGGTCTAGGAAAGTTGGATGATATTCAAGGATCACCTCCACTTAAGAGAAGTCAAGCCCAACATGCAGGAAGTCAGGCAAAAATGCTAGGAGGCCTGTACGGTTGAGCTAGGAGCTCTTGGCAAAACTCAGATATAAAAAGGGAGTATACAGAAGGTGGAAGCAGGGACAGGTAATGTGGGAGGAGTATAGAGACACTGTCTGAGCATGTAGAGATGTGGTTAGGAAAGCCAAAACCCACCTGGAGTTGAACGTGGTGAGGGATGTCAAGGGCAAAAAGAAGGGCTTCTATAAACACCTATACAGCGAAAGGAGGACAAGGGAAAATGTGGGCCTGCTGCTGAATGGGGCAAGGGCTCTGGTTACATATGACATCAAAAAGGCTGAAATACTGAATGCCTTCTTACCTCTGTTTTCAGTAGCAAGACCAGCCTTCAGAAATCCAAAGCTCTGGAGAGAGAGGGAAGGTCTGACATAAGCAAGACTGACCCTTGATTGAAGAAGACCAGGTCAGAGAATACTTTAGCAAACTGGCCATATATAAATCCATGGGACCCATGAGTGCTGAAGGAGCTTACTGCTATCGTTGCAAGGTCACTCTCAATTATCTTCAAATGATTATGGCAACTGGGAGAGGTGCCTGGGGACTAGAGAAAAGCAAATGTCACTTCTGTCTTCAAAAAGGGCAAGAAGGAGGATCCAGGAAATTACAGGCTGGTCAGTCTCACCTTGATCCCTGGGAAGGTGGTGATGCAACTAGTCCTGGAATCTCTTTCCAAGCACAAGATGGACAAGGCAGTAACTGGGAGCAATCAGCATGGATTCAGAAAGGTGAAGTCATGCTTGACCAAACTGATGATCTTCTATGATGAAATTACTTGCTTGATGTATGAGGGCAAAGCACTGTACATTGCCTTCCTAGACTACAGCAAGACTTTTGACACTGTCTCCCATAAGATCCTCATAAAGTAGCTGTTGAAGTATGGGCTGGATGAGCAGACAGTGAGGTGGATTGAAAAGTAGCTGAATGGCCAGGGCCAGAGGGCAGTGATCAGTGGTACAAAGTCTAGCTGGAGGCCATTAACCAGCAGTGTACCCCAGCAGTCAATACTGGATCCAGCTCTGTTCAACATCTTCATTAATGATCTGAGTGATGCGGCAGAGTGTACCATCAGCAAATTTGCTGATGATACAAAACTAGGAGGAATGGGCTGATACACCAGAAGGTTTTACTGCCATTCAGATGGACTTTGTCATGCTGGAGAAATGATCTGATGGGAACCTCATGAAGTTCAAGAAGAGGAAGTATGAAGTCCTGCACCTGGGAAGGAACAACTCCATGCACCGGTATTATGCCGGAGGCCAACCAGCTGGAAAGTAGATTTGCAGAAAAGGACCTAGGGGTCCTGTTGGACACAAAGGTGAACATGAGCCCTTGCAGCCAAAAGGACTAATGCCATCCTGGGCTGCATTAGGAGGCGTATTACCAGCAGGTCGAGAAAGGGAGTCCTTCCCCTCTACTCAGCACTGGTGAGGCCACACCTGGAGTGCTGGATCCAGTTGTGTGTTCCTCAGTACAAGAGAGACATGGACATAATGCAGGGAGTCCAGCAAAGGGCCACTAAGGTGATTGTAAGGGACTGGAGCATCTTTCATATGAGAAAAGACTCAGAGAGTTTGGACTGTTCTGCCTGGAGAAGAAAAGGGTCAGGGGGCATCTCATAAATGTGCACAAATACCTAAAGAAAGGATGCAAAGAGGATGGAGCCAAGCTGTTTTCAGTGGTGCCCAGTCACAGGACCAGAGGTAACGGGCACAAACTGAAGCACAGGGAGGTCCATCAGAATATCAGGAAAAACCTTTTTCCTGTGAGAGGGACTGAGCACTGGCACAGGTTGCCCAGAGAGGTTGTGGAGTCTCCCTCCTTGGAGATATTCAAAAGATGTCTGGATGTGGTCCTGGGCAACCAGCTCTAGGTGACCCTGCTTGAGCAGGGAGTTGGACCAGATGGTGTCCAGAGGTCCCTTCCATCCTCAGCTTTTCTGTAATTCTGAAGCAATGGAGAATAGCTTTTCATATTTTCAGTTCCCATTTCTCTAGAATTTTTGATCAACCCCTGGCCTGATCTGCTAATCATCCAAATTGCTGGTTTTTCAACACCCAGATGTGACAAAATGCTGGATTACTCTTTAGAAGTTATTATCTGTCTCCCAAGGTTGCTGAGATGGCAGATCTGTTGCTCAAATTCCTGGTATATCCTTCTCCTCCATATTTTTTCCAAAAAGTGTTCCCCAAGATACTTAGAGACCAAGGGAGTTACAAGATTTATATATTTTAAAACCACATGCATTTGAGTATACATGAAGGCTGCATTGGAAAAGCAACCTATACTGCAGTGTAAGGCTACGTATTGCTGCTATGTGATTTTAGAAACTGAATTGTTGCTTTACACTGCATATTTCTCTGCTTATGCATCTCTTACTAATGAGGAAATCTGGACCATGTTCGGGTCTTGCTTTTCTGTAGTCAGAGCTACACTAGTGAGTAGATCAGTGAAGTACTTTTCATTTTCCAATTCCAATCATGCCACAGTACTAGGAATTCTAAACAGGCTGCCTGTTGTAGATATGCTTACAGTATTTTAGACTGAGCTGGAAGGAAGAACGTGTTTATAGGGATCTTTGTTCTTCTAGCTGATCCTACTTGGACACACATTAAATGGTATGAATCACATGCTTAAAGTTATTCAGTGTTTCAATAGCCTGCTGAATCAGCAAGGATATACTCTGAATATATATGAACCATTAAAGACTAAGACTCGATTCAGTATTTCTGTATTGTTATATTAATATCTATAGATAACTATAGTTATATCTATACCTATATGGATAGATATATAGGCATAGGTATAGGTATAGATATAGATAAAAGATGCTATAGTATTTGTGGTATTTTGCATTCAGGTAGGAATATGAATTTAATTGTTTTCCTTGGATGGGCACAGGATAACTATAGGAGATTCTGTTGATTTGATGACTCTTCCACACGTTCCAAGTAATAGACTGGTTTTTAAAGGTAAATCACCACCTTTCAACATTTTAAAAGGACACAAATGCTGTGCCTTAAGAAGTTATTTTTTCTATAGACAGAGATTCCTTCTTACAGTCCTGAAAGAAGTGTATAAATTCTGAAGGTGGAGAAGCTGTAAAATGTACCTTCGTTGACTAGCAGGGTAGCTTCTTGCTGATGCATTAGATGCCTTTCTGAATTCTCCCCATGCGCTACCTAGGTAATGTGGAGGCCTAGCAAATCGGAGTTATGTTTACTTTTACCTCACCTGGGGATCCTGAGAACTACCTGAGGTTTAAAGCTTTTCCAAGACCCAGCCTTATGCATCCACATTGGCCTTGGAAGCAGAGCTCAGGCTGCCTGAAAATACCATGTGTCCTTGTAGCAGGCTGTATAATTATATATATATATATATATATATAATTTAGATTATGCAAAGCAAAGCATTGCAACAAGTAGATCTTCATCATCAGGCCAGCTCAAAAAGTCAGCAGCTATTATAAACTCCTTAAACTGCTTATGGGGCCTGCCAAGAGAGGGACAAAGACCTGAATGAGTACAATGGCAAGATATTGCCCAAACGTTTTTTCCAAGATGAAATATATGCATTCCATTATGTCTCTGTGAGTAGTTAACTTGTGTTAAAACTAAGTTGTAAAAAAAAATTACTTCATATATTTTTAGGCATATTTAAAACTAAACTTTAAAAGATGCCTTAACCTAGAGTCTGAAAATGAGCATGCAGGTTTTTTTGTATGCAACTTGCTAAAATCAGATTTTTCCAAATCTGTATTTTGTGACTTCGGTTCTTAATAGTATCTTGTTATGTCAAGAAAATTAAGACAATTAAATAATACTTCATCTTCACTGTCAAAATTATTCCTCCTCCTTTAAAAATAATTTATTGTCTAGTCAGAAAAAAAAAAGTGATTGAATTTTTACTTATTCATTGCTGATTTTTTAATATCATCTCACCAGCACGTAATAGAATTGGTAGCACATTAGTTAGTTAGCAAGTAAGCAAGGAGTATCGCTATTTGACTGTATGCTTGGAAATGCTGAAAGGTTGGATGCTTTACTCAAATGTTAAAATAGAATTGTCTGTATGGTAATGATATGTTGTTTATCCACACAAAACTATTTTTTTTTTTGTCTTCAATAGATTGCTTGGCTTCTACAAAGGAATATTTCCTCCCATCTTGGCTGAGACACCCAAAAGGGCGGTGAAGGTAAAAACCTCATACTTCTTCCTTTAAAAATATGAGTAGGGACAGTGGCAGCTGTAAAACATTTTATTTCACCCCCACTGATTGACATTAGAATCTTAAACTTATTTGGCATATTAATCCTGTGATTTTTACTGAAGGAAACTTTCCTGTTGATAGCCCAATAAAAACTTTGCTTGATTAAGAAGTGTAGGATGAGGCTCTTAAATGCTAGGCTATTTTTGACTAATATATATGTTATTGAAAAACAAATTACAATTAGTTTATACAATCAAAATTAGTAAAATACGCTAAGTGATATTTTAGCCTCAGAATCACCTCTGGCTTAGACATTTTGTTTTACTGAAAATGCCTAGCAACTTGCAAAACAACTAAGAATAGTTTAATGAATTAGCACAAGAAGCCATTAAAGAAGCCACTTCTAGTGAGTACTTACTCATTAACTTGAAGTAGTATATCTGTAGGTTCGAAGTGCTGCCCAGAGTTTTCTTGTATTCCAAAGAGCACTACTCCATACTCTCATTTTTTTATAGATTGAGTATAGTAATGGGTATAACTCTTCATCATGCAAAGAACATTTTACTCCAACTTTCTTACAGATGAAATAGATGCTAACCTATCAAAGTGAATTTGCTGTCAAATTTTTGTCTGATTTTCCTTTATTATCCTTTACGTTGATTTGTAGAGCATTATTTTAGTAACATTCCTAAACAAAATACACCAATACATCAATTTTTTCAGTTAAGTCATGCAACCTTTTTAATTAAAACTTAGTGATTAAGTACCTTATCTTAAAGTTCTAAATCTACCAAAGCATCCCTTGTGTTACAAGCAAATGTTTCTTTGTCTTTTACTTCAGAACTTTGAAGTTTCTGGTGGTTGCACCAAATGTGTCTAAATGTCAGAATGTCTTGATTTTCCTTTCTTTATTTTTTCGTTTCTTTCTAAAAAGGTTGCATGTGGTTCTGGTCCTTAGACTGTAGTTAATCATTCACATTCCAGTTCCTTTACAGAGGAATAATATTTGTATAAAGTGACAGGATGTGACCTTGTAACAGAAACCTAAACAAGTTCTGGTAATGTCATCTTCTTGTTTGCATTGGCATTTTAGATGCAAATGACATATGTCACCTATCTCAAAATTATTTAATACAATTAAGAAAAATAAATTTCTATTTAATAGCAAAGTGGCAATGAAGAATAGACAGATGATACTTAGAAGATTCCTAATAACTCATTTTCTTCAGACTGTGATGTTTCCTCTGTCTCTCCATTTCATTTCATTTGAAACAGGTCAAACTCAATCTGATCATGATTTTTGGATTCCAGCATATATTTAGTTAACATTAAAACCCAAGTTTGATTTCTCTCCTACCAACATGAGTCATTTAAGAATCTTGAGTCTCTTTCACTTACTCAAATTAATTAAATTGGTTTAAAGCCCACAATATTCAATATAATTATAGAATCATAGGAAAATTTAAGCTGGGAGAGATCTGTTGAGCCTCCTGCTCAAGGCAGGGCTGACTTCATGGTTAGATCAGATTGCTCGAATGCCTTGTCTACTTGAGTTCTGAAAATCTTCAAGGATGAAGACTGCAGCCTCTCTGTGCTCCTGCTCCAGTGCTTCATTGCTTTCACTATAAATAATTTTGCTTTATATCCAATCCACATTCCCCTATGGAAGCTTTTGCCTGTTGCCTCTCATGCTTCTGTTGTGGACCTCTGAGAAAGTCTGATTTTGTCTTTGTCCTGGTTTTGGCAGGGATGGAGTTAATTTTTCCTCTCAGTAGCTGGTATGTTTTGGATTTTGTGTGTGAAGAATGTTCATAAACACCCTGATGATACCAGTTGTTGTGAATGAGACCAAGGACACCGTCCTGCTTTCCGAGTCTCGCTAATTTGCAGATGCAGGAAGCTGGGAGAAAGACAGACAGCATAATTGATCCAAACAGGCCAAAGAGAGTATTCCATGCCATAAACGTCATGCTCAGTATATAAGTGGGGGCAGGCGAGGGTGGGTATCTGCCTTCCTGGCATCCATCCTTCCTGCTTGTTTTGGCTGGCATCGTTCCCCCTACCTTGCTGGCTCCCTTTTGCTCCTTTGCTTGCTGCTCGGGTTTGTTTCCGTGATCGCTGCTCGGGACGGGCTGTATCGGTCATTGGGACATCGGGTGGTGAGAAAACACATATTGTTCACTTTGTATATTTTTTATTATCCTTATATTCTGTTATTATTGTAGGTTTCCCTTTTATTTTAGTAAATTGTCTTCATCTCAACCCACGAGTTCTCCTTCCTTCCCAATTCTCTTCCCCATCCCCCTGGGGAGGGGGAGAGTGAGCGAGAAGCTGTGTGGTGATTTGGGCTAAACCATCACAGTCTTATGTGTAATCTTTAGATGGTGGAAGACAGGAGGAACATCCCCTTAGCTTTCTCATCTCCACACTAAACAGACTTCATTCTCTCTGTATCTTGTTGTACATCATGAACTCACAGCTGCTTAAATGTCTTACTAATGCTCCCTTAGTGGGATGCTTTCTACCCAATTCTTGGGCATTTACATGAGGGTTCAGTAGTGTTTCTGCAACCATGAGAATCAGGTTTAGATGCTAAACATGTTTTTTAATTAAATCATTGAATGCTTTAATTCTTTACACTATTCCTTTAAATTTTATGCCATTCCTAGGACACCAGGAGGACTTTAAGTTACCTTGCCACATCAGCTGTATTCTAACATTAAAATAATTCAGTGACAGAATAGGGCAGGACAATAATGTCCTTGCCAGAACCTGAATACTGAAGCAATTAAATAGGAGAGGTTATATGCCAGCACAATTTCTAACATCCAAAGTGGAGTTTGTACCCGTGCTTTGACCTGAAGAGAATCCAGCTTGTCTCAAATTTCCACGAACCTCATTCGGATATGACCCTAACAGAAAAGTCAGTGCTTCCTTTGGTTCACTCTCTATCTTTTATTCTTCTAATAGTTTCCCTTATTTTAACAGGCCCCAAGATGTGCCTTGTCCACTGCCAAACTGATTAGTAAGATTTAGAGGAAAACCATGTCCATGCTTATGGTTTTGAGACTTGAGAAAGCACAAAAGGTAGAGAGAGAATTTCTAGGTTCCAGCAGCTTTGGTTTGTGTTTGTAATGAACTCTTTTGAAAACTTCTAGTTATAGTGTCTTTTCTATCTCATCAAGTGTACAGAGAATGGACAAAGGAGATTTTGTACTAAGAAGAAATGTAGTGTGCTACTGGAATATTGTATTTATCTGGTGTGGATATTAGCAAATAAAAATAAAGCTAGTAAAATGAAGTTATTTAGCCCCAGTTATTCAGCTAAGTGTTCAAGGTAGAGCTTCACTTCTAGTCAACTACGTTCTCATGTCTGTCTTGCTATTTCTTTTTTTCTCTCTCTCTATTGCCCTTCTAAAAAGAAAGCTGATATTTCTGGAAGACGAAAAGTCAAAGTTTATAACTTTATGCTAGATTGAACTTGGAGGAAAGAAGTGATGATGCCAATACAATGGTTAACAGATGAACTTTTGGGGCAAATTTATATTGTTCATGTGTTCCCAGACATCTTTCAAGCATATATTTTTACCTTAGAGTTATTGAGACATCTGGTAAGTACTTTGGCTATTTTCTGTGTAACTTGAATTAAAGTGTATCTTTGCCAGATGGACAGTATTGGTTATTATATACACAAAAGCATGTTTTAAATACATCTATTCTGAAATTTTTTTTTTTGCACAAAGCTATTAACTTAATACAACTATAGAGAAAAAGACAAATTACACTGTGTTTTTAAAAACATTTTGGTTAGACATACATTGTATAAATCCATATGATATAGCTAAATACTTTCTGGCAAAATTGTATTTATACTAGCTGGTACACCCAGCAACATTTATACTGAGTTTTATTGCTATTGATTTGGTTTCTTTAAAAAATTGTATAAAACATAGTTACCATTAAGTAGCTATTTTATTTATTACTCGAGGAAGCTATTGATTTTTAAGGTAAGATTTTTAAGACCAAAAAATTGCTAGGTAATGTATTTCTGCCTTTATTACAACCATTTTACAGATCTGTGACACTATGGAAAACATTAAGGAATACCAGAAATTCCATTAAAGGTTAGGAGGGTAACAAAGAGTAGAAAGATGCTGGAGAGAGAATAAAGCAAAGTTTGTGACAATAAGAAATTAATTTAGTTCAATAAAGTAACTCATCCACTCACAACTGACACTTTCTCAGTCTTCCTTTTACCCATGAAATATCTTCAGTTATCCAAAAAAATATATATCTAAAGTCTAGGTAACACTTCTATCTTTTCCGATTGTTGGCAAGGCCAGTACAACAATTTTAAACATATTTGCAGGATGTTTGCAAGATTAATGTTCAATCTGTACACTATTTGGAGGGCAGTTAAAATCTGGGCCCCGATTCTTGGACCTTTTCCGCAAAATGAGATAGTAATCCCTACTGAGGATTAAAAAAAAAAGTATCTATTCACTGGCCAGAGTATCAGTCCTTCAGTTTTCAGAATTTAACATCCTAATTTTGCATTATGCATATATATTCCCTCCTGCTTTGAATGTGGTGGTGTTATTAACACCCAGTTCTCTGATGGTTTTGGTGTGATTTTAGTGACTTTTCATTTGAAGCAAGTCTTGATTGAAAAATCTTATTGACTTTACCATAGCACAGGGTTCTAAACAAGTTAAAGTGACAATGTGGTGCTTATTACTCGAGTTTCTGTACATGTGGTTTATGGAAAAGCTGTTTTGTTCTGATAGGTCTGTGGTAACTGAACCCTGAGGGACTTAGCTTGTCTTCTTTGGCTGAGACCCAGCACAGGTGACCTAGTCTTTCTGTTTTGTCTGAAAAACTCTACTCCCTTATGTTTCTTATGATTCCCATATCTCCATTGACCTCATTTCCCATTGCCTTCCCCTCGTAGTGAAACAGTTTGATTGTCACATGCATAGACAGGTGCTATGTGGAGGGATCACGGCCTCGCACGTGGGAGTGACATGCACAGACTTTTAGAGGATCCCACCTTCATTTGAATCAGCGTGCTCTAAACTAATCAAGTGTTACAGGTCAACTTTGGAAAGTAGCCAGGAAAGTCAGAGGTACTAGTTACTTACTTCTGCTATACAGGGATGTGACAGCTCTTGCTCTAGTAGCTACCCACCTGTGCTGATGCAGTCTTGGTGAAGCTGTGACAGGTTTTTGTTGTTCAGTCCCATAATACTGGGAGTGCTGTGTAAAAGCCACTTTCCTTTTGCATGCAAAGTCATGAATACCTCTTGGACCGATTACAGGACTCACAAATAGTGAATTGTAGTTACGGGCCTTGTGTTGTTCCATCTGTGAAAATTATGTGGAATAACACCTCCAATATATTTGGTTTTTCTTGGAACTCAGGTATCAATTCTTTATAAGCCGCAAGATTTTCTGCTGTCCTCATTTGTCGTGCTAGAAGATCATTTTCACTGCCCTCAGAACTGTTTTATGTGTCATCAACCTGAAGTGCTTTTTCAGTGGCTTCAGCAACATATTTGCAGGATAAGAATTTGAAACAATCTAGGGTTTGGGAGATTTGCTGTACATGGAAGCACTGGACTAAAGAGGATCTCTTAGGTCAGCAAGTCTACTCCCCTGCTGTTGTATACTGTTCTTCATAAAATTTTCAAACTCTCCTTAAAAGTGATTAAGAGTTTTCCCCCATTATTATAATTGGAAGACTCTTTCAGGACCCCATTCCTTTGCTTGTAAGAAAGCTTCATCAGATCTCAAGCCACATTCTATTTATGAGTAGTTTTTACTTGAGTACATGATTACTTTCTGTTAAATATCTTTTCTTTCCTTGTTTTTCATTCTTTTGCAGCCTTTCTTTTGCTAGACTAAACAAGGCAAGCATTTATTCTCCTTCAGTCTTCATTCTTAAAAAAATCTTTAAATTCTCCTTATGGTCTTGGTAACACTCTTTTGAATATGCTATAATCTGAGTTCATCTTTTTTGAAAAAGGTGGCCAGGATTGATTGCTGTATTCAGAAGGCATCTTACCAATAATTTGTAAAATGTCACAAATACTCTTTCTTTAGAGTATACCTTGACTGATGCCTCTCAGACTTTGTGTTCACAGACAAGGAAATAGGCAGTGAAAGTCCGTCAACATAAGTCAATAGGAAGCTTCTTACTGACTTCAGTATGGTCATGATTATTCTCAACACTCTTCTTGAAAGAAAAAAAAAAAGACATTAATTTCCTCTGCTTTGATTTTAGAAGATTTCACAAAAGGTGTTCTGAAAATTAATGAATTTGGGTGGCAAGAAATGTTAGGTTGCAAGCGAAGCATTTACAAATGGTTGCCTTTCTCCATATTTGTGCAGATGAAACTGAGCTTCTAATTTCTTTCTTGAAGTTCAAACACCCAAGAGTACAACTTTGAAAACTCATCCTCTAAAGAACTGCAGGTGCTCAGAACTTCTGAGCACCACTGACTGAAAGCAGACAATTAGGTGAAAGATTTATTTGTAAAGAGCAAAAACTAAAAGAAATGTGTTTGTTGACAGTAAAAGATTATAAAAATCTACAGACTTCCCATCTTCAAAATCTTCCATTACATCTCTCTGAAGAGAAGTAGACTAGTATCTGAGAAAATGATTGCAGTGTATTAAAGATATATTAAAGATGTGAGAGTGATTTCTTGGGAGAAATTATAGTGTTTGCTGCTACATTGATACCAGTATATGGAAGTTCAATGCTAGAAGAAAAGTTTCTAAATTAGAAACATGAACTATGTGTTGTAAGCGAACTCTTAGATAAAATGTTTAATTGCACTTATCTGCTATTATGCATGATACACAAATAAAATCAGTTCTGAAGCCTAATTGTCTACTCTTGCACATCTAACACTGCTACAGGGAGTGTGAAACAAAAGTGGCTTATGTTTATTTTGCAGAACTGTGCACAGCTCCTCAGGATACAAGGTAGTGAAACTCCATAGTAGTTTTATTATGCTAATTTGCATAAGAAAATCATAATTTGTTTTCTAAGCCATTTCGGTCTAACTTTTATTTACAGTTTTTCACCTTTGAACAATACAAGAAGCTACTAGGATATGCATCATTACCTCCAGGACTGGTATGTATGGATACAGAACTTCATGTTCTAATTTAATATGTGTATTATGAACAGTCCCATCCATTTCCTCCCATAGAAGGAGCTCAAAGTTAAAGGGACCAGTTCAACCAACAGTTTTTCAGAACAGATTTGTCCCTTGAAAACATTGATAACAGAATTTATCAAAAAGATAATTACATTAATTTTTATATCAAATGTCTTCAAAATAATTCCTTGTAAGGTCCTAACATTTGTTAACACAGACAGTGACCATCACTATGGAAGAGT
Organism: Chlamydotis macqueenii; assembly: GCF_036417535.1. NCBI lineage: Eukaryota > Metazoa > Chordata > Aves > Otidiformes > Otididae > Chlamydotis > Chlamydotis macqueenii. The sequence continues at coordinate 27,787,020 of NC_141560.1, forward strand.
CTGTATGCAGCCTGTCATTCTTTATTCTTGCAAATTAACAGAAATAGTTGAACATTTTCAGTATTTATTTATTCATGTGATAGTGACTAGAGACCTCAACTAAGTATCAAAGTGCTATTCTGCAAGGCACAGTGCAATTATAACAAAAATGTAGAACTCAGTCTTATTTTAATGACTTTACAACAGAAGCATAAACTATTTATAAGAAACCGCTACCTCCTTTGAAGTCAATGGCAAAACTCTTATACATTAGTGGAGTTAGAATTGCATCTCAAGAACATAATTTTTAAAAACAAAATACAGGACGTGTATGTAGACAAAAATATTTTAATGCTAAAATGTAGTTTATATATGTTGTCTGCATTCTTATATATAGGGCTTAATCCTGCTATATTTTAATAAGAATGACTGCTTTCTGTAGTGTAGGGATATGAGTAATAGTAAATACATGTTTTCACAATAATGGCATCCCAGCTGTAGGAAACAATTGCTATCTTTACGGTTACACTATAAAGGTTTTGGTAATGAATATTTCCCAGTGCTGATCTTGATAATATTTTCAGAAAAATCTTGAAAAAGGGTGCACACAACATTATGGAAGATACTGGCCAGTTTTCCCCGAAATCATAAGGTTTTGTTTAAAGGTCATTTTAAACCAGCAAATTGTTTCTTTCTTTAAAATTTTCAGTAAGTTCTCATTCAAAATTTCTACTTTAATCTGTTGCTTCCTTCCAGCTTACCTACTTTAGCATTTGTTATATGTTTTTTTTCTCTGTAGAGGCTTCTGCATTTTTCTTATAATTATCAATGTATCTGAGCATTAAGACTGCGTGTGAACTGTCTGGAAGAGGGTAAATACCCTCTTTGTTTGTTAAATAAAAAAAAAAAACAATAAAATTCTGAACACCTGTATTATAGCTTTCTTGGTCAAACGAGTTTTTAATTGGAATTTGTTTTATAGTTTTGACTTCAAGAGACAAGTTTGTGATGACTGAAGGAAATACATAAAATCTTGTCTTGTAAGAACAAATACTCTCCACACTGTTTGAACCAAAATAACACCAGGGAAAAAAAAAGGAGACATTTGGTTTATCAGTATTTCAGGTTTCTTTCAAACAGTATTACTGTCATTTTCATTTGCCTATCATTGCAACAACCAAATGGTCATGGAAGCATATTAACTAGTTTTAAGCAAGTTTCCACTTCCTTTTAATTATTCCACTGACCCTATAGTCATTTACAGTATCTTCTGTTTTATCTTGGGTTTTTTTTCAGCAGGGTCTTCTCTTCCTTAGATACAGAGGTTGATACTTGTTTTGTAGCAAGTAGAAAGAACAGAGTTTAAGGTTCGATGGTACTTTTTTTTGGAGGACAATAGTCTGGAAACTTGTAAACATGCAATAGCTGACCAAAAGCTGCTCTGATTCATATAGCAGATGCAGCAACCATCAGACACTTCTAACATTTTTAATGCAATTCTGTTACCATAGAGATATTTTTGCCCCTAAGGTACCCACGGTAGTGAGGGAAAAAGGACAATTGAGAGAGATTCTGGTCTAAGCTAGGCAGAATGCTTCTAGGTGCCTCAACAAACCTCATCTCAAGACAACATTTATTGTTAAAAGAGGTAACATGAGCAACATCTTCCTGCTAGCTTCAGTCTTATGGTTGATAATGAAAGGGACAGCTTATGTTCCCATCTCATATTGGAAAATTACATTTGTTGGTAACACAGTATTCTCCCAAGGCAGTAAGGCTGGAGCTTGCCACCAGCCTCCTGTCTTACCATTCTTCTCTTTCTTGAGCTCTCAAGAGTCCTTGCTCAAATTCCTCTGTATTGAGTAAGTTATTTTTCTCACTATTGTTTTTTTTCCTTAACATTGGTTTCCTTGAATTTCAGCAAATGTACTCAGTATGTTGTATTTTGGTCCTGGGACTCTTTTCAGCCCCTAGAAAGTTTGGAGGTGTTAAATGGAGATAATAAGTGTGTAAAATGATCCCCAAAAAAATAATCCCTCTGAATTTTTTCAATTGACCTAAATATTTCAACATTATTTTTCTGTTACAGACAAATTAAGATGTTGTGATGGAAAGCAAAGCAGTGAATATCTCAATTTCTCTGACTGTTATGTACTATCAGCTTCTAAGTAAATGGAGTTAATTCATTCTCACAGAGGATGCTGACATTTCCATGTGTGCCATTTATTCCCCTATAAACCTTTTTCAAGATTGGTATTTTCTTAGGATTACTTTTCTTCTATTTGTGCAATTTGCTTAAATACTGCACTATTTGAATTTCTTACTTTTTTTTTTAAGTTAATATGTTAATGTTGTATGCTTAATGCTCAGTGCAGAGTTTTTATTTTTTCCAGTGCTACGTAACTGCATTTATATTTCTGGTTTTATTCAGACTCCACCCAAAGATAACATAAGGACATTGTTTTTCTGTGTTTTCATAATAAATTGATACCACAATTTTTCTTCTAGCTGAAAAGAGAGTTCATTGACAGTGCTATGACATTTTATTTTGTATTTTTTGGAATGTGGTTTATGGCTATTGTCATATTGTCTTCATGAACTGTCAGCATCTAATCAAGGGCTAAAGTTCTCAAGTAACAGAATACTGCTACATTACTGTAATCTCGCAGTTTGCATTGTATCATTCAGTTTCATAATCTGATGTATGGGAAATTTTACTCCTTAATTTTTCAGTATTGATTGATTTAACTTTCCTAGGCGTTTGCAGTTGCTGGCTTGGGATCTGGGTTGACAGAGGCAGTTGTGGTTAACCCTTTTGAAGTAGTAAAAGTTACCTTACAGACAAATCGAAATGCCTTCACAGAGGTATGACAATTGCTCCATTCTTCTTTTTCTGCTTTATTAGGCATAATGCACTTCAAAGTTCACATTTAGAGCAGAATGTCTATAATACATGAGTTTGATGCAAATTATTTTCCCACAAGCGTAACAGAAATGGAAACAGAGAGAAGAGACTCAGTAGACAATATCTTCAGATATGCATAGAGATGTGTACAGTATTGTCAGCAGTGTCAGCATCTCCATTGTAAATATTCTGTGCCTGAAGTGCACCTTCATCCCTCCAGGGTAGCCAGCAGTCCAGCATTGTGAGGAGCTGTAATCCAGAAGTAGAAACCTGAGCCCGTTGTACACTGTGCATTTACCCCAGCAGGCTCCAGACCTCAAGTGAGCACCCAAGGTTAGCGTAAAACACCAAGGCCCCATGCCGTAGCCATGGTCCAGCTGGTGTATTTTATGTTTTAAATGTAGCTGGTAGATTTCAGAGTCTTGGAAAAAAATATTTCTATTATAAGTCTTTGCATTTTCAAGCACAAACTGGGAATTTGTTATATAATAAAGCACTGGTAATTTAAATTCCTGTTTCATTTCAGAGTTTTATTATTCAAATATTGTTTTGTTCAAAGAAGTCAGTGTCCAAAACTGACTTTGTCTACAGTTCTGGGTACTGCTGAAAAGAGAAAGAGATTGAACTGGAAAACACTGATTCATCAAAATCAACTGTTCCCAGGAATGCACCAGCTTAAATCAATTTTAATGTAGAAAATGTTCTAGGCTAATGTGAAGGAAGGCAGTCACATAGCTCTTTCTTTCCTCAGCGAATAAGACTCTTTCAAAACCTTTTGAGAAATCAGCTGTACCACAGTAGAAGTCCCAAATCACATAAGCATGGCATGAAAAGGCTGGCTGAATACGATGAATTATTTTTGCATATCCTACTATAAAATTTTGACTGAGTTAATACTTGCATGCCTTGTAGCACTCATCTGCACAAATGGAACCCTTTTGGGGGATGCACAGTAAAGAGATTTATGACCGGCCATTTACATAAGCTGTTTGTGCCAAGCTTCTCAGATACACTTCAGCAAAATACTGCCACTGATTTCCAAATGTTGTAGACTAGATGGTACCTACTCTGTAACCATCCAGAGAAGCGTTAAGGATAAATTTTAAAACATTAGGTAAATTTCTGTTTGATTCTCAATGCATGTGAAAGAGATGTTTGGTTCCTCCGAATCTCCAGCCCAGATATTTTTTAACCATAGGCAGCAAAGCCACTGAAACAGAGAGGTAATAGAGTAGAGGAGTAAAATGTTAGAATCCTGGAAGAAAAGAAAGTAGGAGAAAGCAATGTGTGAGAGGATCTCTCTTTCAGGAAGGTGCTATGAAAAAATTATGGGCTACTCCTGCTCCAGCAGTAGTAAACTAAGCAAATATTCTGGATCTTTCTGCCTCAGAATTGTGAAGATACAATTAACCTATCTTAATAAAACCTCTGGTTTTGAGTGTAAATACACCAGCATTATGTTTTGAGCAAACTAGTTCCTGTAAAGTTACAAGAGATCAATATATTCTTTTGCTTCATACATTTTTTTTTCCTCCATTGCAAACCTTATAACAAAATCTGGAGTGTTTTAGTTACTAAATTTTATGCAATTACTTACTTTAATTACAGCATCCCTTCCTTGGTGTCCTTCAGAATACTCCAATAATGACAATGTAGCTATTCAAAAGCCTTCTGAGTTGTTTTGGTTTAGGTGAATATTCTTTGAATTTACTTTAAATGCAGATTTTCACAAAATCCAAATCATAGTATATTATCATACAAATAAAATTGTAAAAGAATGCTATTGGGAGTCTACTAGGAGCCTAGTTTACACCTAAAATATTAAAAAAAAAAAAAGTGTCCATTTGCCCTAATGAAAAATTGGAGGAAATGAAGCTCTTAAAGCACAAAGTTAAATCACAGACATATCAACTTTTAATATTACTTTTTTAAAAAGTGTTAGAATTTCACATTTTGCTGTAAATCAGGAAAACTACAGTGACTTCATTACCATAATCTCAAATTCTCATTGAGAATGTGTTAAAGGACATTCCACACTAAAGCATGAGAACTCCAGCCTATTGGGAGAAGCATGTGCATGTTATATTATACAGCATAAACTGATGGTACACTCATTTCATTACCATGCACTGTTTTTCTAAAAGGTTTAAGTAAATTATGTACCTATCCCATTGTGTAGCTTTCATACTATAGGATGAAACCTAATGCAGTTCACATATTTCTTTGATTATTGTATTGAAATAATAAATATATCTTATTTAAAAGGAACAAGGAAGAGCATGAACATGTACACCCACACCCAGACTCCTGCACACCCCCAAAGCAAATATTCACACACTATGGTGACAGCTGAATTATTCTGTGGTACCAGATCATCTTTCTAGGGCTGATAGGTTTAAAGAGGAAGGCCACTACAAATCACATATCAGCTCTTTCATAATGAGGATTCCTACACGTAAAAATAACAGTGACTTTTTGTTAAAGTAAACTGCTAGAAGTCCTAACACTTTGTTGTTTGGTTTTCTTTTTTTTTTTTCTTTTCTCTGTAGCCATGGCTAACTCACTGCCTATAGAAGCTGGCATGGTAATAAAAATATTCTCACCTGACTTAAGAGTTGTGATTAATTAAACAAATACAAGTTTCTGCTTTATGATGAGAAGAATCTGACTCTGGATTCCACTGCCTAGGTCTATATTAAGTATGTCAACAGTTTGTTGAAGTGAAATAAGCTCCAAATGTTTATACCACAAATTCCTCCATCTGGATTAGTCATCCTAAGGTCCTTCCATTATCAGCGATGAAACATAGATCTTCTGTGGCTTGATCAGCTGACATTTTAGATACCTACTTTTGATGAAGTGAAGTGCTGTCTAGAAGAGCCATCTTTATTGCTAAGGGACTGAAAAAGGGAGCCTTTTGAGTAGCTCAGATGTAGATGTAGACATTGTAAGTATCTACATTTGAACTGGTGAATCCCATGTTAGGTGTTCAGCAAGTGACAGGCTTCCACTCTGAGTCATTAGTATTCAAGATGAGACCAAGGGACACTTTTCTATTGAAAGTTGGTTTGTATTGCTAAATTACTGAATTACTTGAATTACTTGAATTACTTGAATTACTGAATTATTTGAATTACTTTATTTAGGGCCTGTAGTTATTTTTTGTGCATGAGGAATCTTCATTTTTTTTTGTGCATGGTAAAGGAAGTTATTGCTAGTATCTGGACCATATTCCATGTTGGGTATCTCCATTTTAGAATAGATTCTGATTTTAATCCCTGGGGGTAGTTAGAAAAGTAAACAACAGTAAAATGTATGCAGAGTATTAACAGGATAATATTGATTACCAAATATGAAAAAAAAAACCCAGAATGAAACTTTGTATTAAACACTAAGCTTCTCAGTCACCAAAATAAACAGTCATATGCTGAGTCAGATATAATAGACATCATTTGGCTGATGCTGTTGATCTACCACAGTGATATTTTGAAATGGAAAGCTATTAAACAAATAAGTGTATTAAAATCAGCAGTGTTCACAGCGTTGTAGTCAAAATTCTTCTATATTTTCATGTTTGAGTCTCCTAGTGGAAGTCATGTTTTGCCTTTCTAATTAAATATTTGGTTACCGAGAGCTGGCTTTATGCTTTGGAGAAAGCCAAACTCAAGTCAACAACTTTTTGAAAGGAACTTTTCTATAATTCTGCTAAAAAGAATTCTAAAATGTTCAGAAGGGGAACACTTGATTCTGATTATCACAGTGTATTGGAAAATAGATCAAATATGCATGTAGCCAGGCAGACCCTGTCTGAGGAACTGATCATTATATAAGTGGATTCTGAGGAAATGTTTTCCTTTCTGTCTTTCATTAAAAGGAAGTTGACCGACTAAAATAATTTCTATGTCTTTTGGTCATTATTTTCTAAACAGGATTTCTAAAGTCAATTTCCTAAATCTGTACCTTATAATTTAAATGGGTGTTCCTATTTTCAAAATCTAACTGCAATTTTTCAGTCAAATAATTCATTAGGAGGGCAAAACAGAATTTCCAATTGGATGCTTAAGGAAAAAAAAAAAACAAAACCCAAACAAATCTTATTTTCAAGATTTTCAACATCGGAAGAAGTTAATATATGACCTGATTTTTAAAAGTGCTGTGTACCCAATAATTCCTTCAAAAGTCACTGTCTTAAAGTAGTGGTTTGTATTCTTAACAGTACAAAGAGCCTCAGAGAATCAGAAGACTTCCCAGACAATATATATGCCTTTTCAACCCTATTCCTAACATTGAATTTGAAAACTGCCAAACTGTTTTTCAACACAAATATTTATGGCCTCCCTTGCTGGTCTAACTTGTGGCTCCCAAGGACTTGCTTCCACAGCCATAATGGCTCAAGAATTTCCTGTTCCAATTCTGTCCCTTTTATCATTCCCTCACCGTGCATATTCCTGTGCCATTGGTTTTACTAGAGAAGCTGTTTTTATCTTCTTGTTGTCCAGAGTAATTGTTATATGCTCTAGTTGTGTAAGGGTTTCATCTGTTGTAATCGTAACAGCACAGCATCAATGATAAAAAAGTATTGCCAAATTCCCACATTCAAAACCACATGCTGCTCTATAAAATCTATTTTAAAATATATATATATATTATTTTAAGATCTTTTTTCTTTATTTTAGGGATTCTTAGTCTTTTACAGAACTTAAGTCATGCTTTCATCTTTTCTCTGCAATCAGAAAAACGAGGATTTTTTTTTTAATTGACGTTGTTATTTTCACATGATCACAGGAAAGGGAAAATAATAAATATGGTGAGAATTAAGATAAAATGACAAGAATTGGCAACATTGTGTTTGTCAACAGGATTGAAATTATGCCATGGTTATTGTTTTATTTTTGTAAATATGATCTCTTCCGTCTTTTGCTTAACTTGTGTAGCAACCATCTAGCTTTGTTCAAGCCCGGCAGATCATTAAAACCGATGGTCTGGGCTTCCAAGGACTCAACAAAGGTCTTACTGCAACGCTGGGCCGTCACGGAGTTTTTAACATGGTTTACTTTGGATTCTACTTCAATGTGAAAAATATTCTTCCAGTCAATAAAGTAAGTTCTTCATACAGTGCAATAGACAAACAGATAAGAGATTTGGCAATTTAATTAATACTGTATTTTTCTGTGCAAAGCTGTGGTATTTAGTAATAAACATTGACTAACTTATCTCTCGGTTTTGCAGAAATCTGTAGCATTTTAATGGAAACAAACCAAGGATTTGTACTTCTCACTTTTTAAGCAAAACTGACTATAAATAAAGTAGTCATGTTTGAATTCTCATTTATATGAATTTCCCTTTATACCATGGTAGCAATGTAAAAATGCAGAAATCAGGATATAGGTATGTTATGTTTCTGCTAGGTAAGTATGTGCTTTTTTGTGGTAAACTTAGAAGAGAAAAATCCGTTTCTAGAACTTCTTTCAGTATTGACAAAGTAAGAGGTGAAGCTTGAGGAGATGGCAGAGCTGCAGTACATTGGGTACTCTGGCCATGTACCAGGCCTGTTTACTCAAAAGAGAGTTCAACCTAGTGTTGAAAGATGACAGGATAGATTTATCCACGTGGGAGGGAGCCAGCCCAAAACAGGACTTACAGGGTCATGCACAGGGGCTTTCTGTAGTTTACAAGTTTTAAAAAAAAAAATCTTTACAGCTCTAATTTCACTTGAAGCTATTTTATTTGATAGTCTTGTATTCCTTTACATAACAAAGAAAACATTTCCTTTTACAACAAAGGGAATTTTTGCTAATGAAAATATTGTAATACTGGCAACTTTCTAAATGACTGTGTGAGTAACAGCTAATGGTTTATTGATGACTCCAGTATATTACTTACTGAACTGTGTTTTCATTGATGTGATTTTTAGATGATGACAGTTAAACAGTCACAGGTGTAATATGTAGTGATATTCATATAAGAAGCTGCAATTTACATCAAAAGGAATCAATTTCTATTCCCAGATGAAGTAACACCTTTTTTTTCTGCACTTCTGAGGAGCCTGGTATTTTTGTTGGCAACATTGTGTAAATGGAGAAAAGCTCCACTTCTTATTTGCAGATCATTACAGTAAATTGAATTGTTCAAGAGCAGCTAACCCACAAGTTTCTACAAGTTTCTTTTAGTGTATTTAAGCATACTTTACAATGTACTTTAATCATACATTCTAAGAACTCAAGGCACAAGCATAGCTTGATACTAAAATAGGAGTAAACACGTTTATGTTGGTTAAAAGATTAAAAAAATATAATTGCTAGGCAGAACATTCAGAATCATGTGCAGGTAAAGACAAAGAGGCTTATATGCAACTTCTATGGAAATTCTCAAGTGTTCTTGCACAGCAACTGAAGAATAGTAATGGTATTTGGCATAAGTATGCTTTCCCAGCCTTTCAGCTTTTAAAAAATGGGAAAAAAAATTATTACATTATCAGAAAGATTCAGAGCTTTATGATCTGAGAGAAATTAGAACTTTATACAGATTTTGTGTGATACAGACAATTGTTAGCATCTACCACATAGATTTAAATACATCTAGAAAATTAAAGAGAAACTACTTCAATGGTGTTAGCCAGTGGCCCAGCTGTCCTGTAGATGCTATCAAAAGCAAAAAAAAAAAGCAATTTAATCAATGTAAGATTAGATTGCATTAACTGCAAATAAGTGGAAAGGTTTGGCTTATGCTTGACCGGTACAAAGTGGCTTGCACAGTGCCTTGCACAGTGGCTACATCTGCTCTAGAAAATTGAGCAGAGTCACTGAAACTCAGTCGTCTGTGCTGTTAAATGTTCCCTGGCACAGCTTTAGCCCAGGCCAGCCAACCCTGTTCCTGGGTATGGCTTAGGAGCTAGTGCACACAAGGAACCATTCCTAATAGGCAAGTTTCATTCAGCTAGTCTGTTTTGTATGGTAATAGAATTTAATAGCGCTAATAAAGTTAATAGGACTCTCTGGGCCAGCTGGCATCAGTGCCATAGACAGTTCTATACATATAGCCAATAATGCCAATCAAATTCCCATTAAAATCAATGCAAATCTTACCCTAATTTTACCAAGGTACAGATCAGGCCTCATCTGACTTGTACTAGCCAGTAATATGTCTCAGGCATGTACACGCACTGAACTTCACTTCAGTGACTGGAAAATTGAAGTATTCAACAATACTTTGTGATCTGTAATTTAAACCTTTTCTGTCAGTAGGCAGGTAGTAGAGGCTAAGAATTATCAAACCTGTACATGGAATTTGGTAGAAGCTGTTTTGAAGTTAATCTGAAAACTATTAGAAGTACCTTTTCAAGATTTCTCACATACTTGATTTCATTGCAAAAGCTAATTTGTTTGCTTTGTATATTTTGCCAGAAAAGAAAATCTTAAAGTCAGTCTTGTGATATTGACAAACAGATAAAAACTGTGAAATAAGATCACTACACTTTTGAAATAATTTTGGCTCTTGACTGTGTATCTGCTGTTCACCATCTGTAACATAAGTGGAAAAATGTATAGAAATGTCCATATGAGCCTTTTAGCTGTCAACAGTGCTAAACTGTGCATTAAATTTGCATCCCAATTAGGGATGTTTGCAGCTTATTTTGCCAAAAACAATAAACCTTTTATGTTGAGTGGTCAAATGATATAAATGACATGTGTGGGTTGTAAATGTTCGTAATGAATAATTTTTCATATGTTCAGTCTATTCTGCTAAACAGACCATTTACAGCCAACCTCATGCTCTGTTTACTGAAAATGGAATAAGCCAGACTTGTTTCAATTGCCGCTAATGTATCAACCATAGAGCATTAACAGCTATGCATCTGCACCAGCAATCAAATTAGTCTGCAAATTTATATCGTCTCAGTTTTATGGCACCTGCTTTTATAGCACATTTCATAGGCTTCCAGCAGCTCTCGCTTTTCAGTTTTTTTGTCATAGTTAGGCTGGACGGTGAACGTTCGTTTCATTAAAACCTTTGCTCACTACCACCTCCAAGTGGCTGTCGTATTTCTTAATGATATGAAATTTCCTTACTGTCTGTTAAAAACACCCTTTGAAACATGGCCAATTGCAGAATTCATTTCAAGTCAGGCACTGCCTGCCCCAGCTGTGACAGATGTGCCCCCTGCTAAAAGGACTGCTGCATCAGACGGTGGGAGCTTAGCAGTGTGTTGCTTTGTCAGAGAGAGGGCTCCAAACTTCTGTAGGCCAAGAAAAAGAGATGGGAACTAAAATGGGCTATCCAGTTTGGCGAATAAATAAGACAGCAAACAATTTTATTTTTAGTTGTTTTCACGTCTATGCCAATATGGAAGTTATATGTAGGAACAGACAGTGAAAAGGACATGTGGTGCAGCAGAGTGGAAAAAATAGCAAATCAAGGTGATTTAGGAGAAGGCTGGATCAGAGTGGGAAATGAAATAACCTCAGAGCTACCATCCAAGCTCAGGTTTCAGGATGACCTGGGAACTGAAAAAAAAAACCTGGCAGTGCTGTATCCAGCACGATGTTACAAGCCACCCACTGATCACTACTTTCCAATCTGAGGTATCCTGTGGCTGTTGAAAACACAGCCTGTGTTGTTTAAAGACTTCAGCCCAAGCCATTGTCACCAAAAGATGTTGTATCAAAGTAGGAGAGCCTGTTGCTACCTTAACTGCTTCTGTACTGCAGTATTCCTGTAGGCAAGAGAGCTATGAAGTTTAAGGAGAGGAATCTTCAGTCAAAATAAAAATGTGAAGAAGAAACACAAATTACTTCTGTTTTTCTACGGAAATTAGGATAATGCTGAAACTGATAAAAGGTTCAACCACAGCTGGCAGAGGCAGACTTAAAACAGCTAAGTTCCTGCAAGACATACAAATAATCATTTCAAAGGAGAAAAGATCCTACAAGTACATCTCACGAGTGCCTCAACTGAGGGAAATTTTCAGTGGGAACTTATGCCTCATTAAACACTGAATTCCATGGGGGAAAAGCCCATGTAAGCCTTAGTCTGGGCTTGCACCTTTCCAGACATCAGTATCAATCAGTCAGAAGGACTGATAGGACATCAAACTTCTTTAGTTCTGGTACTCATGGAGCTACTCTATTTTTTTTTCTGTTTCATGAATTACTGTGTAACTGAGAGGGAAGGTGGATAGTGTGGACAAAGGTACTGGATGCAGGGGTAAGCAAGAAGACATCCAGTTCTGGGTGAGCAATAAAACGTCCAATTCTAGGTGCCCTTTTCTGCATAGTTAGTGTCTTTATGATGCCATGAAAAGGTGACCTGCTTGTAACCCCAGCACTTCATGAACAGTCTGACCATCTGCATAGACCAACGCTATGTGGAAAAGCTGAGTCTCTTCTTTACATCAATATTTATTTGGTGCAGATGCTTGTTTTAGGACTAAATGAAGTCCCTATGGGTCCAAAAGGTTATAGCAAAAGAATAAATAATAGAAAATAATGCTGCTTATAAATCAGGAGTAAGATTAATAATTTTATTATGAATTGTATTGTGAGAAAAATAGATCACTGAGAGGATTGCAGGCTGCTTAAAAATGTACACCCTGTACAGCAGGCATCCCTGTCACTCTGGAGGCTAGCTAGGACATTTATCCTAGTGGCTGTCATTCATCTTATGCTGTCAGATGTCTGACAGGTGGATTTTAAAAACTTAAATAAGAGTCTACTGCAATGAGATGGCACTCAAGGAGGAATCTGAGATAATACCAGTGTGAAAAAGCACATGCAGTTCAAACAAAGTGCAGCTGTGACTATGCATTTTGGAATGTCTTTTCAGGTCATCAACATGTTCATTGTAGTTATAATGTCAGTATTTCCTATGCATCTTGACAAAGAGCAGACCACGATTGTACTGATCAGACAAAAAGCTATAGTTTACAGTAAGGAGTTCACTATGTTAATGCATGAGATGGACAGAAGTTCAAGGTCAATAAAACTATGAAGCTGTTCCTTAAGCTGTGGTCAAATCTTCATTAAGGAACAAACAAAATTTGTGAATATTGTTTAAAAGAATCAAAACATGATTTTATCACAACAGTGAGGAGACTCACTTTCATCTTTTCATTCTCACCCTTTCTGGAGCCTTGCAGCGAGTCTACATCGTTTTCTCCTCTTTACTGCTGGTTTCTGCCAGGAGTTTACATGCCTTCAAACATATAGTCACATAACATATATGTATAACATACATCACACCTGTGCCAGCCTCTCCCTGTCTAAGAGAGGAATTTGACAGCCTTTCTTCCCAGCCTTCCTCTGAGATTCAGCAGGAAGACCCAGACCCTGTCTCTCCTCTGTGTTTAAAGCAACTCGTTTGAGTTTTTCATCTGCTCCTTGTTGCTTTCCTGAGAGCTATCTTCGACCTTGCCTATCTCTGAGTATACCTTTTCTCCTCTATCTTGGAAGCTCCCCCTCCTCAGACCCACTTGTTCCTTTCTTGCAATGTCTGTTGCCATAGGAAGCTCCTTTCAGTGGTTAAACCAATTGTCTGGGTGGCTAAAGCAGCTCCTTATAGGCTGTTTTGTTCCCAAACACTTGATTATGGTCAATGTACTCTAGGTCAGGTCTTGTGGCACCTCTTAGCTTGCCATAGGAGTTCCTATGCTATTACGCTTCATTTCAGCCAAAAAGGCCCTACCCCTATCTCCCTTCTCAGTTCCCACAATTCCTATATACACCAGTGTCGTAGTTCAGCCCCGATCGGGACCAGACTACGCAGTCTCTCTCTCGCTCCCCCCACCCTCTGAGAGAATAGGGGGAAATGATATAAGAAAAACGGCTCAAGGTTTGAGATAAGGACGGGGAGAAATCCTTAAAGTTACCGTCACGGGCAAAACAGACTTGACTTGGGGAAAACTATTCATTTATTTCTAAAATTAGCAGGAGAATGACACAGAGAATAAGATAACCTCCCCCCACCCCTCCCTCTTCCCGGGCTTAACATTATCTCTACTACCTTCCCCTCCCGAGCGGCACGGGGGGTGAAAGGGAATGGGGGTCGCGGTCAGTTCATCACGCGTTGTTTTACGCCGCTGTATCATCGTCGGGGGAAGAACTCCTCGCATTCCTCCTCTGCTCCAGCGTGGGGTCCCTCCCACGGGCCACAGTCCTTCGTGAAACTGCTCCGGCATGGGTCATCTCTTCCACGGAGTGCAGTCCCTCTAGAACAGCTGTCCCAGCGGGCCCTCCACGGGCCACAGCCTCCTTCAGGCCTCCACCTGCTTCGGTGTGGGGTCCTCCACGGGCTGCAGGTGGATCTCTGCCCCTCCGTGGACCTCCATGGGCTGCAGGGGGACAACCTGCTCCACCATGGTCTTCACCACGAGTTGCAGAGGAATCTTGGCCAGAAGCCGTATTACTCCTCCCCCTCCTTCTTCACTGACCTTGGCGTCTGCAGCCGTTCCTCACAACAGGCTGGCAGACATCTCTCAGGATCCTTTTTACATCTTATTCACTTCTCATCTCCTCTCCACTTCTTGCAGCCGGGCCGGGCCGAGTTGGGCCCAGTCGGCTGCCCGGCGGGAGGCCAGAGGGTGAGGCCTGCAAGGCCCATGAGGCTCGCGCCTCCCCCTCTCTGCCCCCCGCTCAGCTGCTTCACATCTTCTCCTCCTTTTTTTCCTGTTTTCCCCTACTTAAATACGTTATCGCAGAGGCGTTATCACGGGACATTCTGCTACCAATTGGCTTGGCCTTGGCCAGCAGCGGGTCCGCCCTAGGCCCGGCCGAGTCCACTGAACAAAGGGGAGCGACTTCTAGCAGTTTCCTACAGAAGCTACCACCTTAGGCCCCCCCCCCCACTAACAAAACCAGAACAACCAGGCAGAAACAGAGTTGGCCAAACGAAAGCCTTGTCTTTTAATGTCTCTCTTGTACACACAGACATGGAATGTGCAGCATACAGGACAAAGCCTCTCAGCTTCATTCCTGGCTTCACCTGCTATGTGACCTTGAGAAAACATATTCAAATTTAGCAGTAATTTCAAATCACTTTTGGCACTTTTGTGCCAAGTGTAACTCATCAGTAAAACTGATATTATGGCTAACATTTTCAAAGGACTTTAAGAAACTTAAAGCAAGTATTCCACTCTAAGTATTAGTTTTGGGCTCTAGACTGCTTTGCAGATACCAACTTCAAATATTATTCTATTATTATTATTTATTCTTCATGTAAATTGTCAGGAATTGGCATCCTTCTCATCCAGTAAGCATTAGTCTTTTATAGTGAACTTATCTCTGAGGTGCTGAGAAGTACTAAAACATACTTATAAAATATTCTTTCCCATAAGGTATGTACCTTCATTAACTGAAGAAAAAAATAAGTGAAAAGATCTCAAGACAAACATCCAAATATTGAAGCAAACAAACTTGCAAAAACAGCTTCAGTTGGACAAATGAATATTTCTTGATATTTTGATTTTATTTATTTTTTTTTTTTTGCTTAAAAAGTTATAAGATTCTTTGTGACACATTCTGGCACTTTTACTCAGACTGAACAGGGCCTAACAAGGGAAAAACAAATAGTATTCCTGTGTCTCTGGTCAGGTTTCTAAACACTATTATGCGTGTTGATGGACTGTCCACATCATCTACTTCTGCTTACTTAAAGCAGCCTACCTTGGGGACTTTGAGTTGTTCCTTTGACGGTACCTACTTCCCTCCACTACTCCACCACCCATATGTGAGTGTGGTGTCCTGCCTTTGAACTCTTGGGTTGCACGTAAGATGAGTATCTGAATCAGTACAGATGTATCCACTATGGTGAGTCATTATCTACTCTAAAATGATTTTTCAGTTATTCTGAAAAAAAAAAAAATTAACCGAGTTCCAAGTGTGCATGCCTAACCAAAGGGTTATTTCATTGTTGGATTAGTATCTATGCTGCTTATAGAGTTAAGTGGCCTTCCTTCAGTACAGATGCAGATAGTGTGGAAGCTTTTGACTGAGGTAAAAGATTTAAACAGAGATTTTGACAAAGTGCACAGCAAATAAACAAGTGAATGATGTGGTAGTGAAAGGAAAGCCTGGGGCTTTGGAGACTGAAACTGATAAATTAAAACTGTCTCCAGTGGGTGACACTCTTGTACATGGGTGTGTATGTGCTCGATTTAGAGCCAGAATTTTCTGTTGCTAGAAATTATGAAGTATCAAATAAGGCATTAAGCAGTATATAATTCAGGAGGAACTTACAGAGTCTCCACCTATTTTGAAATGTTATTATAGGAGTAATGAAGTACAACAACAGGCAGAGACATAACATCTCAAAATTTTTTTATCCCAAAGAAAGCAGGGAAATCCAGCAGGGCATGCATAAATATGACATGTATTAGTGATGCCTACTTCTCCCTTTATTTTTGATGGCTGCTGGTGTTCACAGGGCAGGAACTCAGGTGTACAGGAAATGTGATTGTGAAGGGTGTGGTAAAAAGGTGAGGTGATCACAGATTACAATATCCAACCACAGCAAAGTTATTCCATTGTGAATAAGCAAACTGGTATTTCACTTCCTTGTGCTATGCTGTACTGTGGTGTGGCACCATCTAAAATCAAGTTTCTGTTCTATATATTCTGCTCATACTACATGAAAATCACCTTTGCTTAAAAACAGAATTCATATGTTTTTCTTCCAGTTCTGCCATTTATGAAAGCAAGAGGACCTTGTCAGAATCTTTTCTTCTGGTGTATGACATAGGAAACTTATAATATTTGGTCAGTGAACTGCGTGGTGCAGAAGTTAGTGACAATAATGTGATGATAACTGCCTCTGCTAGCCAGTTGCAGCGTTAGCACTAGACAGATACCTTATCCTTACGTCTCCTTATCCTTACGATCTTAGATTGTTAGGAATATTTTGGCCTTGTCCACAAGGTAGGAAAAGGACAGACTTCAGTGTAAAAAGAAAGATGCTCTGTCCTGATAGCACCAATTTACAACTACCTGATAGACAGCCACTATTCCTTTGTCCATGTAAGTGCTGTAGACAGAGGCATAACTTATGTTTGGAAATCTCTTTTTTCAATTGGAAGCATTAGCACAGTAAAAAAAAAAAGCCACTAAGCTATGCTTTTTAAAAAAAAAAAAACTTTTTAATTATTTTTAACACCTAAATTTATTTTTAGTATGTTATACAAATGAAATGACCCAGATGTTACAGTGATGAATGCCACAGAAAAACCTTTCCCATGAGATATACAGTAACAAATCAAGTTACACAGCAAAGCTAGTGTATACCATAGCATATTTGGTTAGAATCCAGTTTTGCGAACGGGCAAAATGCTGCCTTTCTGTGTTCCAAATATTGGAATAGAAATACAGCAATTTGTTTTAATTTCCCTTTAGTTGTGTTTTGTGCGGTGTCAAGTTTTAATAGATGCTCACTTGTTGAGACATCCACTATATCTTACACTCTATGACAGTCTGAGTCATAAACCAAGCAATGCTGGCATTGGGAATTCACCAAAATATGAAAATGTTCAAGCATTCAACTATAAAGGATTTGTCAGGAGCAGCAAGGCTTGAAATTCAATGTTTAACAAGTAAATACTTTTGCCTGACATATACTGCATAGCCCAGAGGGCAGCCCACTGTGCTTGGCACTATGGAAAAAAAGTGTCCTTGTGCCAAATTGTATGATAAAGATATTTCAGACCATTCTGGACTATGAAAAGTCAACAAAGCAGCAGTAGTGTCCTGGCTGCAGCCTGGTTTGAGGAGGTTGGTACAATCTGGAATAGTACTTAATTCTCAGGTGTGGGTACAAACATACACCTGCTGCCTGGAGGTAGGCAGGCACCATGCTGGAGCAGGGCTGCCCTACTGCTGCCCCTCAGACTTCAAAAGGGGTCCTTTTTTCTTCTCTGGATACCAGAAATATTGGCTTTTTTAAAACTACTGTCAGTATGCACAGAATAAGGAGAAATTCACTACTAAGCTTTTTGCTAATAAAGTCTTACAATTGTTTATGTACCACAAGCCATTGTAATTTTAAAAGATATTACCAGTATGTTTCATGTTTCATGAAATCAAGGTGTTGAGGTTTTCTGCAAGTAATAAAAAGCTCTGTTGATTGTGACATTTCTCTCAAAACACCTGTATGGACTTCATCTAATGTGTATTATGGAAGTTTTAATTTATGTTCCTTGTTGATAATCTGGAAAGGAAAACTTCTTCATTGATTCCTTTTTCAGTCACGAATGTAGAGGTTTAAGTACTCGCTCTTTCATTTTAATATTGTGCTGATGTTATAACATGGCAAGATCACTTGTTATTTTTCTGATGATTTTCTGAAAGTACCTTAATGAAAAAAAAAGTGGAATTGCATATATAGAGCCTGAGACAGAAAAAAAAAGTGTCCTTGCTGTTGAAGACCAATAGCAAAAAAAATTATGTGCATAGGAAATGCACTGGAACATACTTCCCTGTGACTTCCACTACTTAGAGAAATAGGATTAGACTTCTTCCAGAGACTTTGACTCCTAGATAAACTCCGAGTTCTTTGATGTAATAGAAAATGCCAAGGTAGGAGGTCTTTCTTAAAGATCAAATAAAATCCTGTTGGACTGTGAACTCCGAGTGAGCAAAGAAGTTTTCAGATGCACTTCTAACCTGCTTCTAACTTTTACTGCGAATATATAGTAGGGTTCTGAAACAATCTGTTGTAAATTCTTCAGCCAATTAGCTGAGTGAGTTACCACCGTTTATAATGCGCAGAACGCGGAGGCTCTTTTGCAGTTGCACCGGGCTGGATTGTTAATAACAGGAAGCTAGCACTTCTCAGTACAGTGGATCAGCTACATGTGAAAATAAATGTAAAAAACCTGGAGGGGAATGGCAGCAGACTGAGATTAGCTTTTATTTAATTTAGCATTTGGGGGTCCAACACACAAATGAGCATTTTAGTAGGCTTCATGGTGGAAGTTGCTGTCATTTGTAAAATATTCTGGCCAATTAGCTAATAGTGTGCTTGGATTTCTCCTGTTTTGATACAGTAATACTAAGTACATTGTGAAGCCCAATTATACAAATCATCCCCATATGCCATACCAGTCTTTCTTTATGAACTGTGTTTATAAATCCTGTGTGAGGAAATGTGTACTTCAGCAATTTAGACCATGTGTAAAAACATAGCCAATAGGATTGTCAAGAAAACAAGTTCCAGTATAGGAAATCCTAATGTGTTCCGCTAAAATAACACGAGTGTGTTGTGTTGTGTGAGTTTTCTGATTAAATACATATTACTTTATAGTGCTTAACCTGTATAGGTCCTTCCACTTCCCTTTTTATTCTTTCTTTCTCTCTCTTTTTTTTTTTTTTTTTTTTTTGTAGGATCCAAATTTGGAGTTTTTGAGGAAATTTGGAATTGGGCTAGTCTCAGGAACAATAGCCTCAATTATTAACATTCCTTTTGATGTTGCAAAAAGTAGGATTCAAGGACCACAGCCAGTTCCTGGAGAGATCAAGTACAGAACCTGTTTTAAAACTATGGCAACAGTCTATAAAGAGGAAGGGTAAAACATTCTTATTTTAATAAATGTCCAGATCTCTGTTTTAGTTCATATGGGTCCATAAAGCCATGTTGTTATATTTCAGATTTGACGAGGATCATTAAGCCACCCTGAACACACATATCAAAAGAGCACAGTGTAACATTTTGAACATGTATTTTAGAATTACGAGGAGATATCCTCCTCCTCCATGTGAAGTTTTACAAAAGACTTATAAGATGATTATTGGGTTGTCAAAATTTATGTTCCACAAATAAATGTTTCATATATCTCGTGTAATTTTTTCAACTCTTCATTTTGTAAAAGGAAAATATTAACAGAAAAAGCATATTTCACAATTTAATCTAATTGTAATTATACAGACTTCTGTACCTTTAAAATGTCTGCCGAAATAATTAAATTTGGGACAGATCCTTGTGGCAATAACACTTTCCAACTTTTAAAAATATTTCTCAAGTGAGGACTGAGTTGTAGCTTTGATATTCAATTATAGCAGTCATTCTGTCCATGTATGCAGCTGTTGTTAACAGGCTTGTCTTGAAAGTAAAACCATCTCACTGATTAAAGTCATATTTCTGATTGGCTAGGCTCACAACGTAGCTTTTGTGACTGAACATTGATTAACTTTTTCTCTTCATCTGATCTGCCTCTGTAAAATGTTAAAATCCAGATACTGCCTGCTATTGAACATGTGTAATTTCAAATAATTGCTTCTAAGTGCTCTGCCAGCATTTTAACAAACATATGCTAAAATTCCATTCTTCTTTTAGAGCAAGAATATTGTTTGAAACGTTTTGTTTGTTTTTCTTCTGCTACAGATTTCTGGCTCTGTACAAAGGCTTGGTTCCCAAGATCATGAGGCTTGGTCCAGGTAATTTTCCCTCTGTCATTTCTGTATTGCTTTTGTTCTTGCTTTCTCTTCCCCTTTTTCTGTTTCTTGAAAAAAATTTAGTAAGCATCAGTCAAATAAATGAGATAGTGTACCAGAAATCAACAAAATCTCTTTCATCTCTGAATTATTTCTTTTGATAATAGCTTCATCTAATAGTACCATAGATGGCTTTGTCTAAATGTGTCTAAAAAAAATTATTTAGGGGTACACATCAGATGATTACAGATCCAAGTAACTGATGGTGTGTGCAATTACTTTATTTGTGAACAAGCCAAATGTGTCCATGCAAATGCCAGAACTGTAATACTTTTGGAAGTGTTTCTTAAAGCTTGTCTTGCTCCTTCTAATATTATTTTTTTCTGTTTGTTTCACTTGGACTGTTCTTTACTCCTGTAAAGTCCCATTAAAACGCTGGTTAGAGTCTCTCCAGTATAAATGCTCTCAACTAGCCCAAGCATATCAAATTCCAGTTACTTTCTTCTTCCTGTGCTCTGCGGGGGCTGTAAAGAACGGACACTGAAAGACCGATAGCATGAGCTGGGGAGAGACTTGCATGGCCCTAGAAAGCTAAGAGGGCAAGGACAGCTTAAACCTGGTTTTCTTCATTGACCCTTTCTCACCGCTTGTTACTCCAAATGCAGGAGCACAGTGGTTGAGCTAGATCTTCTTCAACTTTTAGACTATTTTTCCCTGACTGGTTTTGATTAATCACAAAAGCAAAGCACTGGGCCCTTAGATTTTGCCAGCCCCCAGTATAAGCCTGTGTCAAAAAGAGCAGAAGCCCCAATTTGAACAGAATCTCATTCCCATGAAATTGTATTTCCAATTGTGCAAGGTGGTTTAATAGGCAAGAACACACATGGTTAAAAGCAAGTAGGTACAGAGTCTGTTCTGCAGTATAAAGGAGGCATTAGGTTTGTCTGTAAATGTTTGCATATCCGATCCATCTGGCTAAGTGCTAGACCATGCCTGGTTATTGTGCAGGGTAAAGGAAGAAGGTGGGGAGGGGAAACAAGGCAGCTAGGCATAACTCTGGCACTAAAAGCCTTTTCCCCTCATACTCCAAAGCTGCTAGGTTACATACAGGACAAAGAGAAGGCAGGGTTTTGCTTCCCCAGCACCCATTAGCACAACAGATTTTGGAATAAAATTTTCCATCTTACAAATGACTGTGCGCTCTGGCCCAGATCCAGCAAGTCAGTTAAGTGTGCACTTCATTTTAAACACTTTTTTAGTCCCATTGACTAAAATGATGCTTTCTGATGAAACAATAATGCAATCTTTATTGTGACTGGAAAGGTAATTCCCTCTTTCAACATGTGAATGCTTTTAGGAAAAGAGATACACAAACAGATCACACAGTATGAGAACTGGAATCAGCCTTGATTTAAGTTCAAATCACATCTTGGACATTATGTCTATGATTTGGTTGTTGGTCGAAGCCTTTTGCAGACTGTTGCTCTGTCTAGCTCTCTGAGAGTTGCTGTTCATAGAGGATTTCAAGTCCGATGATGGTTCATTGGGATAAATAACATGGGAAAACTCATGTGGTAGTTCTGTGTGCCTGGTTGCCTGAGCCTATCCCATCCACCTAGAAAGGTCAGCCCAGTTTAGCAGAAAAATTGTTTGTTAGAGGTGCCACTCTAACCCTCTTACTGAGCCAACAGGGAAAGGCAAAGGCAAGGAAATATTTGTGCCACAGTGCTGGCACCCACAAGCAGCACATTGTAACACGCTTTTACTCCTGCAGCCTGCAATTGGATTCTCTTTTCCCATATTCTCCAACTAGAAGCTTCTCTATATGCTTAGTTATACATATATATATATACACACCTTCTGAAATACTCTCTTCTTTAGCTCCTACAATAATTATAGCCCAGTTACAGAAGGGCGTTAGTCTGGCTTCACTAACAGTAAAGATACCTTATGGCATCCAAGCTGGGATTTTTTTACTGTTACCAGTTCTGGCAGATAATGCCATTTCATCAGGTCAAAACTTGGTCTGTGGATTCATACCCAGGTACAGGCACAGGGAGATTATACTTGTTTCAGTACTGCAATCTTCTGCTTTCGACATGGTAAACAAACAGCTGAAAACCTTTTTTGAATCTTACCTGGAAGCATTTTCATCACTCTGGTGATGAATTGTTGTCATTCCACCACTCAAGTTGCTGTTTCATGGCCAAATCTAACTCTAAACAAACACACAAATACGCACCTATTCACATTAAAAGCTTCACTTGTAAAAGAACAAAGAAAAATATTAATCTTGAAAAAGCATTAGGAAAAATCAATCTGAGGGTGATTTTGATTTAACATACAAGCTTTTCACATCAACTTTATGGTCTAATGTTACATAAAATTGGTATGGTTTAAGAATTGGTGATTTTTTAATGAATTAGGGAATTCATAGAATTACCCATTTTGCACATAAGGCTTTGCCATATCCTGGTTTAGATTACACTCTACAAATGCTCTACAAAATCTTGAAAACACTGAATTTTGTATGTAGTAAAATAGTCTCTCTTCTTCCAGGTGGTGCAGTGATGCTTTTGGTCTATGAATATGTTTATGCATGGCTTCAGGACACATTCGATCACAAGGAGAGTTTCTGAAAAACATACTCTTTAAAATTATATGCATTCTAAAATACACTTTAATAAAGTAAAAGTGATTCTCATCTTTTATGGTATTGAATGTCTTCAGATTACACTGATGTTAATACAGTTCAAAACAAATCTGGTCTTCAGGTCCTGATCCAAGAAAACACTTAAGCACATGCTTTGCTGTAAATCAGTAAGTAAATAGCACGGTTGATACTTGTAAATGTTTTACTGGATCAAGAGAAAATATAAAGGAGGCATAGGAACAAGTTAGTTTTTCAAGGACAAACTGAAAATTCTGAGCACTGAATTATACTATGTAGTCAACACACTTTAAAAAATTTCAGCTAAAATGGCAAGATAACAACTTTCAGGGGACTTTGAAGAAAAAAAAAAATTGAATAATCCCGTGGGGCCAGATACTAAGGTACTGTAAACTGACCGCTCCGTTGACTCCAGGTAAGAACATGATCCATACTCTGCAAACTCTTGCGTCAGTCTTGGGTCCAGTTTCAATTCAGTCCAGTACAATTGCAACACTGACAGAAGAGCTTCGTAAATTGTTGGGAGTTAGGATAGAAAAAGGACAGCATGGCTAGCCACAACCTTAAAAATACACATACTATTAAATGTCCTGCTTGTTCTTAGCTATATATATTGTACAAACCTCATTCAGGTCACAGAAGATGCTGAAAATAATTAGTCTGAATCAAGCTACATAAAAGTGCAAAACAACTATGGGAATCATAGGAGAAATAAGTAAATAAATGAACGGAAACAGATACTTTTAGGCATACAACATTTTACTGTGATTTTTTAATCCACCTTCATATAATATTGCTTAAAGAGTTGTCCTGTGATAAAAATGCTCAGTGCACCCTGACTGCCCCTTTAGCGTTTCATTACCACCATGGGATGGAGAAACAATATTCTAGAGTGATACCACATAGGCAGTAGTAATTAGCTAGCCATACACCTCAAAGAAATGCACCTTTCTATAGATAAAAAGTGTTGCTCTAAAGCTAAAATTCTTGCTTTTTTCCCCAGTCACTGTAAATATTAATAATATTTCAGTGATGTACTCCTGTCTTTACTAGGCATTCTAACTAGCTCTATGAAATATGATAATTTCTACTATGCTAATTGAAGACATAGTTTCAATTCATGCAGTTGTGCCACTCTACATTTTCTTTTTAAGAACTCTTTAAATAACTTAAAATTACACATTATTCTTTTATAAAAACATTCCCATTATTTAAACTTGGTTTGTTGCCCAATTAATATGTCTTGCAATTGCTGAAAGTTTCTGTATCACCCCATGCTACATTCGCACTGTTAACTTTAAATGTTCTTCCTCTTAAGGAGGTACAAACCTTTTTCCTAGCAATCCTAAAGAAATATCTTTCCAGATTGTTACTTGAAAATGACAGGTCACATGTGAAGTCTCGTCTCACAAGTGTTTGTAATGCATTAGAAAAGCAACAAAAAGCTAAAAATAGAAATGCATTCTCAGGGCTTTCAATGATGCTTGTACTGACATGCTCAATCAACCTCTCTTTTGTCTAGATTTTCCAGTAGCAACTTCTCATATCTATACTACTTCTTAGCTAAAACCAATAAAATTAGCCCTGTTATAGTTTATTATTTTAAGGCAAATGTTCCTCATTTTTGCATTTCATTACCGGTACTTAGCCAAAGAGAAGACACTACTAAGATAATTTTGAAAATTAAAAGCAAAATGCTTTATAATTAGTCTTTTATTAATTTAGAGCATTCAAAATATAAAAATAAAAGGCTTTAAACATACTGTATATACATACATAGCCTTCGGTTTTACATCCTTTCCAACATGATTTTTTTTTTTTTCAGTTAATAGCTCAACTTGATCTTTGGTAAAAAGAGAACCATTAGAAAGCAGAAAACACAGCATTGTTTTACAAAACAAACCCATGAATGTGCCAGTCCAATCTGCCATCTCTCCTGGTGTAATACAGGGTCTGATTCAGTTTTACACTGGAGGTCTTCTGTACCGGGACCATAGAAACACAGTGAGGCTGTCACAGAAAGGAGTATTAGACTTCACTGATTTCTTTGAAAACATTTGACACTCTGGGAATGGAGTGTAGGCTTTTCAGACTGAAAACTTAAATTCTACACTCATGTATACTGCATGTTTCCCAAATTAATCCGTTCACCTCAGTGGGTTCACTCCATATTTATACCCCTGCACTTGACAGCAGCAGTTGACCCTTGATTATTACAAAAAAAAAAAAAAAAAGAATGCAACCACAATTCCCTTTTTCTCCCTTGTTTATTGTAAAGTAGCTTAAAGTTGTGTGGCTAATAATCTAACGTTGTGTTTTTCAGTCTACCTGTGAGTATAAGCAAGGAAAAAAAATCCTTGGGCAAAGGAGTATTCTGCATCGTAGGTTTACATTAAAAAAAAAAAAGTTATGAAAATTCACACCAAAAAAATCCATCACAGGCAGTTCACTAAGAGCCAAGGTCAAGTATCTTTGCTCACTCTGAGCAACACTTTCTGCAGACAGCCTCACTAACTTTCCACTTGGTTTTAAGACATCATATACAGCAGGCAGATGCGCAAAGAGGTACACCTAAACAAACACAAACCAAAAATGATTCATGATAGTGTATTCCCATGTGAGGAATAATTAATGTCATGTCTTGTCCTTGCTTTATAAATTATCCTGATTTAGCTGAAGACAAGATGATGCAAACAACTGGTACAAGCTAAGGATCTGTCTCTCTATGTATCTCCCAAAACACACTAATGCCTCATGGGAATGTCAGAAAAGATGACTTTTATTCCAGAAATGACCTCCTGTCGCTCAGGAAAATTTTGAAAACTTTTAACAGAGGCACAATTTATTACAAGTTTGTGAATCCTTGGAGCTCAAAAAGCTGTGCTACAGAAGGCTTCTGTTCTTTTGGTTTGGGTTTTTTTTTTTCCTTTGATGGACCTTGTTTGTGCTGTACAGGTAACAATAGGTAGAGTTACTCAATAATTCTATAATCCAGTAAAACAATGAGGTTGGAAGGTAAAATCCTGTTGCCAACCTAATCGTTTATTGACTCATGATCTTTTTTTTTTATGTTTTTTTTTCCTCCATCTTATTTTTAGTGAAGATTGATTTCTTTTTCATGGTGTTAAGGCTCGTCTTATTTCAGCTGCAGCTGCATAGGCAGAATAACATCCATCGCGTCACTAGCAGTGTGGCAGAGTGGAAATGTACTTGTGTGCATGTTTCCTTTAGTGGTTTCAAAGAAACATTCTTTAAAAAGTGTTCTACTGAATAACAAGAGTTTCAGCATCTTGTTAAAGGTAAACAGCTGTCGAATGCCTTTGAGGCTGAAGAACATGGGACCACATCTGAGATCAAATCTTTCTTTCCTTAGGGCCATAACAGAATACTTGTGTTCTTTATAGAAATACAGTTCCATTAACTATTTTTTAATGCAAAAAGCAAAGGTGGCAGTAGCCAGTTGAATTCATCTATATTTTAGTGGATATACAGCACATAACATCTGCATGGGTTTCTTATATTATTATGAAAATTTACCCACAGCTGTCTCAGTGATGAAAGCTGGAAATCCAGAAAGACAAGACTGTATTTTAAGAGGGGACTGTATTTTACCTTCCCACTGAACAAATGTTAAATATGTATGCAGATAGAGCAATATTTGAAGAATTAAGTTTTCTCCTCTGCTTTAACCATCTCTGTTGTAATTTAAGTTATTGCACAACTTTTATAAAAATACACAATATATTAATATTCTATGAAGGATATGAAATGTCACGCCAGGCTTATTTTTTTTTCCACGTTCGTATTCTGAACATACCTAGAGCATGTGGAAAGCATTCTGGAATAATAGTCAGAACTTTATTATTGCCCAAGGAAAACAGGTAAATTTTCAAAGATCAGAATGTTAGCTCTCTTGGGATTAAATTGAAAGCAAAATAACTAGCACAGATTACTTGCCACCGGATACAGAAATGTAGAAAGGGAATTTGTTAATAGTAAATAGTATCTGTGTTTGTAGCACCACCACCACTATACCTATAAGGGAAAAAAATGCTTCAAAACAACAATGTAAACTTTACCAAGAGCCGTATTTTACATTCATTAAAGCAGAAATTAAAAACAACTTCTTCTAAAAAAAATTACAACATAATCTTGGGGCTGAAAATGCTGGACACAAGTGAGCAGACAGTGACAGTAAAATTCTGTTTCTCAGTGGGTTTGTTTACTGACATGGCTTTGTAAGCACCTCTGCACAGGTTGCACACTAATGGCATTTTCCTCTACAGTTTTCAGTTTTGTTCAGATATTTTCCACCCATTTCTGTTTGTACATTTAACACAAATGTGGTGTTTCATTAATCTGGGAGGCTGGGTATAGCTGGGGAGAGTTACTTGCCTGGATTCCTACCTTTGAATCTTCTGCTAAAGAGTTAACTGTATTTCATGTATTTCATTGAAGCCTCCACTGCAGGCACAAAAACACAATGAAAAAAACAACTTACCTAAACCTCATCACCTGAGGTTATCACCCCATCATGCAAAGACACAGAAAATAGCTGGAAAGTCACCTTTATAACTTAAAAAAAGGAAAAAAATAAAGGTACTGGAAGGTGAAAACAAATGCTGTCAAAAGCCTATATTTACAAATGGATAAAAGCACAAAGGTATTACTACTGCCTGACGATGGCGACATGCCAGAAGAATCTGAGAGCCACCTATTGCCCTGGTTCTATATTTGATTACCAAAACCCAACAAAAGAACCAAAAAGTGATCTCTTAATAGCAGTGGATTGAATAACCATGTCGATGAAAGGGTTGTTCTCTAGGCAATAAGAAAACTTCTCCCACTTAGGCGCCTTTGCTGATTTGAGGCATAGCAGAATTTTCCGTGATGATTTTTCTTTATTGATTTTTACACAAATCTTAATAACAATTGCACATTTAGAAAGTCTGTGATGATTAAGAATAAATACGTGTGGTTTGACCAAGAGAGAGTGGGACAAGGCTCCATGAGCCCTTTGAGGGACGCAACGTCTTTACTTCAAGAGCACAACACCACACTTCTCTCAGTTTCTGATCTTGTCTTCAGCTCTTTCAATCCCAAAAGTTTTACAGGAGACAAGTCACAAGGAGAAATGCCAGGTATTGCCAGCACAAAGAGAGCAATCCGTGAGCCAGGCTCATGGAACGACCAGCCAGCAGGCTTGTGGTGGTCCTGGACTGGCTCCTGCATCAGAGAACAGAGGCCGTGACCGAGTGGCTACTTTCCCTGGCCGTCTGCATGCCCTTGAACGCCAGCGAGGCGGGGATGTCGCAGCTGTGAGGGGACAGCGGGGTGCCTCCAGCATGCTGCCATCCGTGGCCGGCCATGTAGCCAGATGGGGCAGCGCTGTACGTCATGTAAGGTGACACTTGGGCTGGCGTGGCGTAAGGAGGCATGGCTGGTGCCGACACAAAACTGCTGACAGCTGGGAGGCTGTTGGGTGCCTGAAAGGAAAGGGAAAAACATTTCTAAGAGAGTAAGACACAGCAGATTTGCCATAGAAGAAACTGCCTACAGATGCTGTTGGGAATTTGTACAATAACGACGGCCAGTGGGAACACCCAGAGAGCCACTCATAGCCACTCCCTTGGATTTCAGTGGCCCCATCGTGCTTTGCTTTTAAGACCAGCTACCCCGCATCAGCCCTGCACATCTCTCCCAGCAGCCTGTCCCAAACAGGGACCAGCAGCAGATGCTTAGGAAAAACACACCGAGAGCAGGGCAGGAACCGCCAAGCCCCCCCGTACCTCCACCCACCTTCCAGCAAGCTGCTGTTCAGGGACTCCTTATGCCCATGGTTGTATCTAATCATAGAATCATAGAACCTTAAGGTTGGAAGAGATCTCCAAGATCATCAAGTCCAACCGTCAACCTAATACCACCATGCCTGCTAAACTATGTCCTGGAGTGCCATGTCTACACATTCTTTGAACACCTCCAGCGATGGTGACTATCATTACAATTGAGAGCTACTGCTGGAAGTATTTGCAATGAGTTTGTCCTATCTCTCTCAGGGAGCACCTTCATCTTCTTGGCAGTAAGTCCCATGGGTTAGAGCAGGTGGGCTATAATATTTACCCACCTTTCCCAAATTTGACATGGGGTGTTGGCCACCGTGGCAGGGCCCCAGCAGGAAGTGCTGCAGCAGTTTAGGCTGGGTGTGCAGTGACCACGGCCATACCAGAAGCAGGAGAGACGGACCTATCCCAGTGCCTCGCCTACCCCAGCCCCGAAGGAGGGTGGGCTCAGCCGTGAGCTGCAGCGGGCAGGCATGGGCACAAATCCCGAAACAACGCTCCCCGGAGCAGAGAGGGAGGTAACAAGCAGCTGCAGGGGGAGGTGGGAACATCTTAAACTCTTTGGTAACTGTTTGCTCAGAGCATGAGTCAGAACTACAGTATTATTACTATTGGTGATGTCTTTTAAAAATCTGTTTTCTAGGTACTTGGGATATAACCTTGCAAATGTTCTTTGCTCACCGCTTCTCCTGGTTTCAATAGGGCTTCTGTGCACAAAACAATTGCAGGGCTGGGTCTTTTCCTGCAAGCTATTTTCCTAGGTCCTTCCATAGACTGAGGAGAAGGGTTTATATTTAAATAGAGAAGGGAGAGTCCTTCAGTCTGCCACGGCAGGATTTCACAATGAATGACTCCTTACTTAAATAAAAAGTGTTTGGTGGTGTATTTCACACCCTGTAAATGCTTCTTCAGTGGAACAGGTACAAACGAAGTTTCGATTTGGGTAGTATTTACATTTTAGGATTTGGGGTGGTATTTTTTCCTTTAAATGTTTCTTATCTGAATACGAAAGAACAGGTATCAATTCAGCAAATCATGTAGCATCTGTCATTTTTAATCACCTGGTAGAACTGGATCTAACCTGGATAGTGCAGAGTTAAGAAATGAAACAAACTTTTTGTTTCTGCTAAAACTTCACATGATGTTGTCGTGGTTTTGTTTTGTGAGGGGGGGGCTAAGGTGGTAGCTTCTGTAGGAAACTGCTGGAAGTTGCTCCCCTTTGTTCAGTGGACTCAGCCGGGCCTAGGGCGGACCTGCTGCTGGCCAAGGCCGAGCCGATTGGTAGCAGAATGTTTCGTGATAGTGCCTCTGCGATCCTGCTGCTGGCCAAGGCCGAGCCAATTGGTAGCAGAATGTGCCATGATAATGCGTCTGCGATAACGTATTTTAGAAGGGGAAAACAGAAAAAAAAAAGAAAGAAGAGAAGATGTGAAGAAGCTGAGTGGGGGCAGAGGCGCGGAGCGGGAGGCGCAGGCCTCATGGGCCTTGCAGGCCTCACCCTCTGGCCTCTCACCAGGCAGCCGACTGGGCCTGACTTGGCCCAGCCCGGCTGCAAGAAGTGGAGAGGAGATGAGAAGTAAATAAGATGTAAAAAAGATCCTGAGAGACATCTGCCAGCCTGTTGTGAGGAACGGCTGCAGACACCAAGGTCAGTTCAGAAGGAGGGGGAGGAGTAATGCAGCTCCTGGCCAAGATTCCCCTGCAGCCTGTGGTGACGACCATGGTGGAGCAGGTTGTCCCCCTGCAGCCCATGGAGGTCCACGGAGGTGCAGAGATCCACTTGGAACCCGTGAAGGACCCCATATCGGGGGAGGTGGATGCCTGAAGGTGGCTGTGGCCCGTGGAGGGCCCGCTGTGACAGCCGTTCTGGAGGGACTGCACTCCGTGGAAGAGATGACCCACGCTGGAGCAGTTCCACGAAGGACTGTGGCGTAGGGGTGGGACCAACCCCACAACGGAGCAGGGGAGGAATGTGAGGAGTTCTTCCCCCGACCATGAAGCAGTGGTGTGAAACAACGTGTGATGAACTGACTGCAACCCCCATTCCCTCTTCCCCCCTGTGCTGCTCGGGAGGGGAAGGTAGTAGAGATAATGTTAAGCTTGGGAAGAGGGAGGGGTGGAGGGAAGTTATCTTGTCCTCTGTCTCCTTATCCTGCTCTTTGTAGTAATAAATGAATAGTTTTCCCCAAGTCGAGTCTGTTTTGCCCGTAATGGTAACTTTAAGGATTTCTCCCTGTCCTTATCTCAAACCTCGAGGCGTTTTTCCTTATATTATCTTTCCTGTTCTCTCGGAGGGTGGGGTGAGTGAGAGAGAGACTGCGTAGTCTGGTCCCGATCGGGGCTGAACTACGACAATGTTTATTAACATCTCACTTGTTCAATTCCTGCCTGGATTGCACTGGCCTAATGTCCAGTATTTACCTCCTTAAACAGCCCTGGTCTGGTTTCAGGTTCATGAGTTTCCTACCAATGTAAGTCACAGTTCCACTGCCTGGCCTGTCCTCCCATTGCCACTTGGGAAACCAAGCAGTAATCCTGCTGGAGTCAATATAAACGTGTACAGCAATCTAAAACAGCGGGAGGTAGTGACAGCATCCCAGCTACAAGACTCCGATAGGTATATTAATTAGTACAAGGCATACAGCTGCAGTAGCAACGTAATTGTCATTCCAAATCCATAAACACTTTGTTGAAGCTGAACTTGCCTTATTCTTTTGAAAATCCAAATATGTGACCTGACCTTCAACTCAAATTACATGTCCCCTACTGTGTCTCAGAATTACACTTTAACCTCAGCTCTAAATATCAGCGTTTGCAACAATACTAATTAATACAAACCTTCAAATAATTGCACTGTAAATTAGTACACTTCTTAAATCACAGGGAAAATTATTTCACTGACTTTACTGGAAAGTAAAAAGTGCGAGAGGTCCTAAAAAGTGGCTGTTCTCTAAGCTCCCTGCCTCTTCCAGTGTGTGAAGTGCTTTTCAGAAGAATGTGAAACAAGAAAGGAGCACCTCTCTGTTTTTTTTCTAACAAACAGCAACAAAAAGCTTTTCACAGAGGCAGTAGAGCCACTAAAGCCAGGTTTAAACCTGGGACATTCACTGGGACATCAAGAGCCACAACCCAACGGGATCCTGCACAGAGAGCTACAGAAACCCTGAAGGGGTGCTGGAAGGAAGAAAAACCTGAGGCAAGTCCCTGAAGAGTCTCCTAGTTGTTGTGGGAGCACAGGGCAGCCAAAGTTCCAGCCTCTGAGGCTCAGAAGAGGTTTTTGGGACTCTGCAAGGCTACCCTGCTCCTCCAGGCTTGCCCACTCCCAAGCAGGCTGGTACCAAGCCGTGAGCTCAAGGATGTGCCTGGAAAAGCCATTTTAAGTAGGACTCCTCATTATGAGCGATCATGTGCTTGACTGTGCTTTTGGAAGGATTCCTCCTATGCTGCAGAACAGGCACATGTCCCTCTAGCCTCCTGTGTTGTCACTTCCTCCTCTCTACCACGTGTGGCTCTGGGAAAGGCCAGAGTCCTCGTGTGCCACAGAGAAGAACAGAAAATGTTTCCCATATGCTGTACAGACTGCTACGCTGTAGGATGCTCTCCAACCACTGGCACTTCTTCTTAGAGCACTCTTTGAAAATGCAGATGCTACAACATCTGAGGATGAGCAGCATCATACAATACATAGCCCTATGGCTCTCCCCTCTTCTGCCAGGAACAGGGTGGCCTGGCCCACACAGCCTGTTGGGCAGAGTCCCTGGGCTGTGCCCTGCCTCACCCCATGCTGGGGCAGTGGCTGGCAGTGTCCTAGTGGGCACAGGCTAGATCTGTACCAGGCAATGTGCCAAAAAAGCCACCTCCTTGCTGGTCCACTGACGCTTGAACTCATGTCCTGGCCTCCTGCGGCTCCTACAGACCAGGCTGCCAGGGATTTCTCAATAAATCCCTGGCAGTGATCAGAGACTGATCACTTTGCATGATCTGGGGCAAATCTGAGCTCCTGAACAGCTCGCATTAACTCAGACACTGTTGATGAATATTTAATCAAATCATATATATGTTCCCCTACTTCTGTTTATCGTGTGGCCTTCCTTAGTATAGTCTTATGGCATGAAGTAAAATGAAAGTCTCTGAACTGTAATTATTGGAGAAGCTCTAGTTTACTAGTGAATTACATTGGTTACTCATAAAACAGATGGGTCATGACTACAAATTGGATAGTTTTTGTAAAAGCTTAATTTAAAAAAATACCTATCTTGATTTATAACAGATGAACAACACTTTTATCCCCTCATCCCCACCTCTTAGGTAAATTGCAACTGAGATAACTGGTGTTTTTATAGTGTTCAACTGTTTTGAATGTGAGAAAGATCTTGCCATAACTACTAAAGGTAGGACACAGATGTAGCTGTGTAGGGACTGCCAGTTGTGACCTGGCAGAGGCCACCAATGCTGGAAAGCTATTGTCACTGAATAAATGAATCATTCTTATTTTAGGTCCACTGCTATAAAGCTTTACCACTCAAAACCATGATGATGTGGATGCCAGTAGATGCCTTCAGCCAAGAAGGTGGCACTGGGTAATGGTGAGGACTGGCCCAGCATGAAGCACGGCTCTGCTTCAAGGGACGTTCGAGCCACTCGTAAAGCAGTCATAAAGCAGCAGAATTCAAAGCTGAGGGGATAGAGGAAACCTCACCTTATGTGCTTTAAAACTATGCTACTCAAAAATACCCTGGTTTTCATCTCTGACTTTCATCAGTGAAGGACTTGACCCAATAATTTTAACCACAAGAGGTTTTATTTCTAAACAGCTTTAAATACAATATGTAGGTTATCAGAAGGCTTGAATCTTGTCTGTCAATCTGGCACTTTTTACAAACATGACATTCACTTAAAATAAATGGAGGGGATTAAGTTCCATGACCCCATATATACTGGATGAATAATTCATCCTGTAGTATTTCAATCAGAGGAAATGAGCACCAAAATCTAAACATTCATAATTAGGAGTGCAAGAACCCCATGGTGTTTATGGATTTTTAAAACCCTTAGAACTTGTTTTAAGTGCACAGCTTCTTGAACCTGTTTTTTAAGTTCTATAAATATTTTTTTTCTTAATTTAAACCATTGCTTTTCAAGGGAAATCTAATTTTTTAAAACAAACAAACAAACATGTAGTTCTAACTGAACAAGAACCTCTGCTGGGCAAATGATAAGGGTTCCTGTTTGAAAGTGCTTACTGTCCGGCTGCAACAAAGACGTTTGTTCTGAATTGCTGCTGCTATCAATGTTTTGAGACAACTGACAGAGTAAGTATTTCAAAATTTTAGAATTTTGTTCTAAACCTAGAACATGACCTCCCACTGGTTTGCAAAGTCAGCTAAACATGTTCTCACAAAAATACCTGCAAAACAACAATGGTTGGGTCAGTATTGCAACTTCGGTCTGGTGTCTTTCTGCTGAGTTACTGCTGATAAACGCTAGTACCAGTAAAAGAAATATTCACACTAGAATTCAAAGCCAAGGTGGACATAAAGTCTTGCTTGAGGTCACATAAAATGATGCTGCTGAAACAAATGGACTGCATGTATTTTAACCAGTGAAGGAGTTGGTTCAGTAGTTTTAACAGAGGGAATTTTTAGTTTTAGACACGTTAGGGACAATACTAACTAGAGATGCTTTTTGTTGTCATCATGGTCGTTTTCAGTCTGTTTGGGATTTGGGACACAGAGCAGGTGGGTGGATGAAAAGTCTAGAATCAAGTTTGTGTGGGACTGTCTTTGGAATAAGTTGTCTGGGCTCCTAGAAGTCAGGACAGTTCCTCTCCAAACCAGAGATAACCCACACGCACCCTTTGATTTCTGTTATGAAGGTTACACTGGTACAATGTGTCATATAGCTTCAGCCTCCTCTCTCTTGCATTGGAGGAAGATACAGAGCACAAGCTGTCTGAGCAAACTTCCCAATCAATCCATGTTGGACAAACTACCTGACTTTTTTTTTTGCCTTGGTCATGTTAATACCAGAGAAGCACACAAGATACATTCCACTTTCAGACATCATGGTATAAATGCAAATTCTATATTGTAACTAATTGATATTATTTTGTTTTGTTTCAATCCCTTCTCTACTTTTCCTTCTCTGCCTTTTGCTTGCTAGATATGTGTTCTCTCAGTATCAAAATTAGACTGTCTCCTGCGATCCCTTCCCATGTGGCTTCTAAATGTTTCAGAAAATGACCCTACCATTCAAAATCACAGACTTGATGCAAACGATCTCATTTCAGGTTTACATGAATACAAATGAGAGCAGATTTGATGCTACAGGTGGATGCTACCTCAGTTTTATAGTCTAACACTAAAGTAAGTGTCCAAAAGAACATGAATTATTCCTCTTATTTTAAAGTTATTATTTCAAGTTATTTGAATCACTTGCCCATTGTAATGTAATTCTTACAATATTTTATGAAATGGATAATTTATTGCATAGTGTTTGTTTTGTAGAAGTATTCTACTTGTCTACAGAAAAAAAAAAAAAAAAAAAGTGTTTCTGGAGAAACAACATAGGCTTCAAGCTTGAGTTACCCAAGTCACCAGCCCTACTGAGCCTGGATAGTGACTCAGCCCAAACGCCCCAGCTGGAAGTTCAGCCCGTGCCAGGGCTTGGGGAACACACCTCTGGAGAATAAGGTTGCCACTTCATTTCTATTTCTCAATTCTAACAGTGACTTGAATGGAACTAATCCTCCCTGTTCTCAGATCAGAAAACTCAGCGCATTGCCTCGATCCTCCAGCGTGGAGCCTTTCGCTGAGAGGAAACAAAACAAATCAGCAGCAGCTCCCCAGTAAAGTGCTGGGAGTGCTGGCAGTAGCGTCAGCTGCAGGGACGCTACCGTAGCTCTGCAGACAGAGACCCTTTCACTGCTCATTTTTCAAAATGAAAAACTTAAAATAATTTCCAGAAACACTGAATCTTTTCTGAACGTCATGAAAATGCCGTCACAAAGTAGCTACTGGAGAATTCATTTTTTCCACAGCAAGGGAAAAGCATAGCGGAACGCGGAGCTGAGTATCTAGTCCTTCAATCGGAAGTGCAAATTACCTTAAAAACCCAGAGGATATCTCATGTTCTTAGTGACATGCACATGATCAGTCAAAAAGGTTATGGCAACAAGACTAGGAGCAATCAAACACAAACTGCAAACATAAAGGAAGCAAACATGCTAAATCTCCCTGTTTAATTGGCGGTTAAATATGATTTATAAATCAAACCAACATATGGGATCCCAAGGGAAGAGTAAACAAATTTTCCAACTAAAACATCAGCAGCACGCCTGTAATGGAAATCTCATTTAGGAAAATGGCATTACCTAAAGTTGTAAGTAATACACCTATGTTTCTTTTAAGGTTTTAAAATTAATAACCTTAAATAATGTTTCAGTAGAAACTGTACTTAACTAAATTAGAGGTAATTCTGAAGCTGCTATTCAGTGCTGCAGCATCAATGGGAAAAATTACATGATCCTACAAACACTCATTCAGATCAGCGTCCCACTGAAATTAACGTGTCTACACAGGTAAGTCTGTTACGTAAAAAATAAAGGTTACGAAAGTAAGCATTGAGTAAATTTCTCCAGTTTATCATAACACTTAAAAAAATGTTTTTAAGAAAAATGTAATAAAATTACTCAGATGGCAAGACATATGTGAATAAGCTAGCCAGAGATGATCCTGCAAACCGGTGTTTGCTGTCTTTCTATAACACTGGAAACGTTTCTTGCTAAAATCTTTTCGTAGCTCATGTTAGACCATATATCCATATTCTGAGATGAATGAACTTCTTCTACTGAACATATCCCCCCTTTCATTTTCTATTAATTTCACTACAAGCAGAAAAGAATAGATCAGATTATGAAAAGTGAGGAGACTGTCATTTGAATTTTGATGTTCAAAAAACCTTGAACAGAAGGGGGAACATTTTGTCAGTAGGATGTTACTGTGAAACATATGCTTTTATTTTCAAGAAAGACCGGACAGTGGTAACACATTGGAAATAACACATGGAGAAGGGACAAGTCTGTTGCTCAGCTGAGCTGGGTTGATTCCCAGAAGACTGAGCTTTAAAAAATGGAAGGATATTTTAAAGAATGGTGAATTGCCACATTTCTCCTTCACTAGAAGTCATATGAAGCAATGCCGGTGTTCTAGTTGAAGCCACAATTAAAACAGGGTTATTTGCATGCTTGAGTGCTTTAAGATTCCAAACTTAATTAGTGGCCCAATCCTATACGGTGTCTCTTACAAAGAGGCCATTTTCTCTACAGTTATTTCTTGTGTTACTAAGTCCAATGCATTGCAATGTACTGCATGAGAAAATCACACTACTTCCTTCTAAAATAATTCATTCATTTCCTTAATAATGAGCAGATCCCATTCCCTGTATTTAATGTGCTTTTTTATTAACTTAAAGTTGTTTCCTTCCCTTATAAGCATCCCCAGCTGCACTGAATAACACAGAAATCAGATAATACCAATTGAGTGTTTTAACTATAGTTAGACATGCATCAAGATCACTCTTAATTATATTTTCTTATCAAATTTTAAATCTCAGCCTCTTCAGGGAAATAAAACCCACTTTTGGAAAGAGTAACTGTAACTTGAATTTACACACCATCAGCGATCCTTTCCTAAAGAGGCCAAGGGCATTTTATGTCTTTTCCAAAACAAACAGCAGAAACAAAAGTAAAAAAAAAAAAAAAAAAAACAACAACCAACTCTTTCTCAGAGACTGAGGAATCCACTACAAAAACAACACAGGAAAAGAGAGGTAGGAGAAAAAGGCACGATGGAGACAAGGTGGACGGAGGTTGTTGTAAAACCTAAGTGCACTCCAAGGGAAAAGGGAAGCGCAAGGGTTTCCAATGCTTCTTCAGAAGGGAGATGTGTTTAGACGGTTTTCACAGTGAAGTCAGATCTACCACACACAGCACACAGTACTATGTCCACCTAAAATATCTCCCAAACATAGATTATGGTGCAAGGTCTGTACATTCACTGAATGGTTGCTTTCCATTCATACTCCAGTTTAGGAAGGATGACATAAAAGGAAGTCACTGTCTTCCCAGTGAAGGTGCCGGGTCTTGGGTTATAGTCTATTATTTAACAAACCTCACAACCAGACTACTTCAAAGTGGCGTGAAAACAGATTCTGATTGCTATGAGCATAAAGCTTAATTTTGATGACAAAGATCCAACTTGAGTCTCCCTCAGACGGATATACTATGCTTACGAGAAGGAAAAGAAAGTTCAGAAAAAAAAAATTGTGCCATACAAGCAAACTCCCTTGAGTAGGAACTAACAACAGATTCCCACCGTTTTAGAGCAGATTTGCACAATAATTCCCCCTTGGTATATTGGCAAAATCTGGAGTTGGGCAAGGCACCCATGGACATTAAACAAGGAAATACACTGAAAAGCATCAACATTTGTTCTTTCTATGCTGATGCTTAAAATTATAATGTATTAGCAAAAAGTTGAATGAAAAATTTCTTCTTAATATAATACATTTAACATTATATTGTCATTTAAATCTGGCATTATTTCAATGCAGCTGAGGTTGGAAGAAGGAAACATTACAGACACAGAGACATCAAAGGGACTCTTAATGGCTAGAAGCTGGGCAAATATGGGGTCAAACTGGTAAAAGTCCTGACTTTGTCCTCTTCAGGGAGAACCAAAACAGCGGCTCCCTTTGTCTAACAAACCTCTGATGCTGCAGAGGAAATTACTGGGAAGCTGGTAAATTAACCTGGGTGAAATCACAGCCCATTGACTACTGACTATGGGTATATGGGTATGACTAGGTATATAGGCAATTCCTAAGAGCTGATAAATTGCCACAACAGATAAATTCAAACACAGCTTTTATCTATTTCCTACTCTACCACAAGCAGCAGAAGACAGAACAGGCTGAGTCCTATCTAATCCCCCTGCCCCTGGCACTCTGCTCCTTGGCTGTGATAGGTATCTCCCACCACTCTCGCTTTTCAGTTCATGGTCCTGTTGGTCATAGCAGAGCTCCTGGCGGGTCGGGGCCCTTTGAGCGGAGGGTGCTCAGAGTGCAGTTGGAGTGTCATTATACCCATTCACTCACCTCTCTGACTTTCTTTATTAGTTTCATCCGGGTGGAGTGCCCTGAAGCCATGTGGGTTGGTGGGCAGGGCACTGTGTTTTGGCCGTGGAAGCAGGTGGCCAGTAAGAGGCAGGTCTCACAAATGGGGTTCGAATGGGGTGCCATCCAGATCACCTGGGGAGGAATCGGGTGCATGTAGTGGGATCAGCTCATGCCCCTCACCCACAACATGCAATGACATGGATGCCTACACCTCAAGCAAGCCGTCTTAGTGACACTATTTTAATAACAAGCACTGGCCTGGAGATCCTAATGAGAGCGACATAGAACCAGACACTCTCCAAGCCAAGGCCTGAACCCCTGCATCAGACAGGAACTATGCTAACACAGCTGCTGGGTACAATGGCAAGAAAGCAAATAAGCACCTCTCCTCAGCATCTTCCCCCCCTTCCCTGGTATGGGTGAGGAGCGGGAGGTCTGGGCCTTAATCACTGATGGATTTTGCACAGACCCCAATAGCAGGAATCCAGCTGCCGGCATCAGGAGTCAGAATATAAAATGCCAACTAAGTA
This sequence comes from Chlamydotis macqueenii, assembly GCF_036417535.1. Classification (NCBI taxonomy): domain Eukaryota; kingdom Metazoa; phylum Chordata; class Aves; order Otidiformes; family Otididae; genus Chlamydotis; species Chlamydotis macqueenii. The sequence continues at coordinate 27,826,532 of NC_141560.1, forward strand.
GTCCGCTAATTAATTTTTTCCATAAATAATCTGTATAGGAGGGTCATGTAATTGGCCATAATGTTTAAGGTTGCATTTTCATCTTGTTCCCAAAGAAGTTACCGTATGTTGTGGGTTCTAAGCACTGCAGATAAAAACGGTTACAGCTGCTTTGGCCACTGCTTATACAGTTCATTGTTCATCTACATTCAAAGATCAGGAACTAAATATTTACATTGCCTACATTTTCTGTGCAAATAATTGTCCAGAATTGCACCCACAATTATTTGCAATCACTTGCCCTAAAATGGAGCCTTCCCTTTGTGTGTTGTAAGCACACAGAGCTCATGACCCCTAATCAGAGTGCCACAAAAGGACAGAGAGCACTACCCCAGCAAAGCCGAAAAGTCAAGCCACCAACAGCTGAGGAAGTTCAGCTGAGGTGGAGGTGAAGCGGTTGAAACTCTGGGGTCTGCCTAATATGTCAGAGGAAAACTTCACTCAAACCACGTTCACAAGCCCCTCTGAATCAGGAGGAGTGTTTTCAGCAAGTCCGGTAGGTTTGGGATGAGGCCTTGGAATAACATACCCTTTCCATGAGCGAGCTCACAATAACCGCTTAGTCTGAGACTCCTCACCAGTCACAAGCTTTTTTTCCATTAATGAGTATCAGCTCCCTTTGGCAATGTGCACATCTGCTTCCTGCAAATGCACACAGCAAATAACTCCAAAAAAAAAAAAGTTTCCAAAGCTATTTGCCTCCCAACGAATCGTACAGACATACATCAGATCTTCTGCATTTTCATACATGTGTAAACACAGACCGCAAGTGTTTCAGTTTGCACATCCATGACGTTAATCCAGAAAGTCAGAAGCATCAGATGTCTGAAAACTGCGTTTTAAATATGATACATATTTATTAAAAGCTTTAATTTCAGACGCAGAGTACAAATAGGTTTGTATTTCAGTTATTTCAGCTAATATTTTTTTTCCTAATTCAGCTGTCAGTATAAGCTGCATGATGCACAAAATACTCAGAATACTCATCCTTTGTATTAATAATGTGTAATTATCTGTAGAAGATGTCCCCCCAACACCAGATTGAATGTGCCTCTAGGTATAAATACTGCAGTGCAACTGAGTTTTGTATGAAATGCCGAGCTCTCAGAAAAATCTATTTTCCTTTTCACTCTCTCTGATTCACAGTCGCTCTGTTTGCAAAGCTGTGTGACAAACATGTGAATGTGATGCACTGGGAAAATATAATACAATTCCCTATGTGTAAACAACAACTTGGGACATCAAGTAAAATTAAAAATTAATAGAAACTTGACAAGGCATCACGGATTTCCTAGGGAACATTTGGTACGGAATCACAGCCTGCCAGGCTGCAGCAGACTGAGCTTTCAACTCCCCAAACTCGAGTACCGAACAGCATCGCAAACAAAGGCCCCAGAGACACCAGGAAATTTGTAATACTTAAAATGAAAAATGTTCTACACACAGAGGTTCAGTTTCATATTAAACAAGTGTGGCTACATATTGCTGGGGCAAAAAGCTGAAGTCTTTCTGCCTCTTTTGTGGAGTCCTTTCCCAGGCCAAATTCCTACTGATGCGTGGGGCAAGGGGTGAAAGGCAGCCATTCAAACCCATCGAAGAGATCAGTCTGGGCTGACGAGCCTGGGAGGTCAGTAAAAGTTTCACCTGTAAAAAGCCTGCAGGATCCTGAGTGTTAACATAAATGCATATCATTCAAAAGGAGGGATCAGATAAATATAGTTTAAAAGTACAAGAAGATCTTGTTCTTTGGGCTCCATTTTTCTAGCCTTTCTTATGCAGATGGAGTTTTCAGGTAATTTCTTGAGAAGTAAAATATCATCTTCCATGGTTAAGGCTGAGGGAACAAGTCCTTCACTCACCTATTAGCTATGGAGCTCTTTGCAAGCTGCGGACAGGTGAACCTGTGTCTTAAATGTTGCTGACATTTAAAATGTATAGCTGAAATTTGTTGGAAGCAGCAGAATTCCCCATCGCTCGCACAAACCCCTTTGTTAATGTGCTTCAGAGCGCATTCCCTCTGCTCCCGTTGTGTAATTGGAAAGCCTAAGTGAAACACGCACACTTGATTCCCTGCTGCTCTCCTCCTCTTCTAGGCGCCGCTGACTTTGGTAATACAGACATAAAACTGGAATATTACAGAACAATCGCTTCTCTTCTCTGGGGGAAATCTGCTGTCTGCCTTCTTAAGACACAGCTTTTGTAATTAGCTTTGCCCAAAGAAGATGAGAAAAATACCATTTACTCTGCAGTCCAAAGACAGAGCCTATTTCACCGTAGTCCCTCTGGCACATAAATTATTACTGTGGCTCCCCCATTCTTCCACCATTCCAGATACCCCTTTGGTAGATTCGCACAAATGAACCAATGTTCTCTCCTGTCCCCTGCTCATCTATTTACACCCAAAGCAGTACGCATCGCAAAAGACTATGAAAAGATCGAAGGACGTCAGAGACTTTCGGTGAGACGTTACTGTCACAGACTGTCACCTCGAACTCACTGCCCTTCAGCAAACCAACAGCTAGTAAGTCAGCGCTACGTGCAGCAAGAATTCGGTTCTTAAATTTCACTTTGCACCTTGTGCAAATCTTTCGGCAAAAAGAATATTGCAAAAATTGCAAAAAAAAATCACATTTTTGCATCCTTATTTGACACGAATTTTCTTCTGAACGCATTCTAAATTAGCAAGGTAGTAAACTTGAGATATACAAAGCAATTAATGTACACGTGAATTAACTTGCTGGTAAGCAAGTCTGAATACTACATGAACAGACTGATCTATGCGTTAGAAATTTGCAAGTCGAATTCTGTTTACACATATTATTATCGAGAAGGGGGGGGAATCTCCTCTGTGTCTTCATTTAGTGAGCATGATTCTGAAAATGACCTTTGGATAAATACTTTTCTACTCTTTTAAACTCTCTGGACAATGTATTTTGATCAATGAATTCAATTTTATTAATAGCAATTTGCTGCATTTTTAAATAGCAAATATGTTTAAATTACATTTATCAGGTGATTTTTCAGGCTGAACAAAACTTTAAAGTAAGACTGGGATTGACAGTAGAACAGTGATACATTATGAAGATGAAAACATAAATACTGAAAGGGTGAAAAAAGACAAAAAATCATTCCAACAACAGCATTGGAAATAACCCGGTTTATGTAACCTTGTTCCTCAACACATCTGTTAAGGGAAATGAGATAGCAACAGAGGCAGTAGTTTATAGCTGTGAGCCAGATCCTGTGAAAATTTCAGCAGAATTGTGTGCAGAAGGCCCAGCCTGCAATCTTAAGACAACGCAACGCGGTACAGCTGTTCTTAACAGAATAATAACAAGCTATTTCCATCATTTTTACTAAGACCGCTAACACTTTATTTGTTTTGTTTTTAAAGAAAATTGTGGAAGGATGAATATTAATTCAAAATCTAACTCTAACCATAAAGTGGTGGCTATACTACGATGCATATCATTTGTGCTATAAAAGGGACAGAATAATAATAGGATAATAGAAAAATGTAACACAAAATCAACAGGACAGCATTAAGGGGTGGCTTATTCAATTTTGAGGGCCTACAACATTTCCCACTCTGCCTCATTCACCCCTTTGCAAGCATTGCCGCAGTTCGCACTCCACATCTTGAATCTGCAAGGTTCTGATTCAGCTACGCTCAGCACCGCACACGAGATACAAAAGTCTCCTCGAGACAGAATCCAAAACCAGAGACAGAACTCGAAAAAAAAATATGTCCAGGACCTCAGTCTTTGAATGGGAACACGCTAAACATACCCCGTGGTTTTTCCTCGACTTAGTTGTAAGCATAACAAAGCGAAGGGCCGGGAAGTCAGTGTATCTGAGAAACCTCGCATAGGTTTTGAAGTGTTTCCATCGCACGGAAAAAAAAAAAAAAAAAAAAAAAGTTTTCAAAACCTGCGCTTGCCCAACGAGTAGGAGCTGAGCCTTTTATAGCTTTTCTCCTGGCACGGGATTTGATTAGCAAGTACAAAGATTTAGACAGAGATTTATTAAGTAACAGTTATATTGTGTTGCAATTAAAACGTAGGAAATTCGCCGTCTACTTAAGAGTTTAAAAATGCTTAATGTAGGAAGCAATTACACCTCATTTTCAAATTATTCCCCTGCCTACCCTGCGGACGGGGTAACGGGCGGCGGCCCGGCCCGGCCCGAGGCGGGGGCCCGTGGGCAAAGCTCCGTGGGCGGCGCGACGGGTGCCGGGGGTCGGGCGGGCGGCGGGGGCCGGTGCAGCGGCGACCCCCGGGTGCCTGCGGGGCGGGAGAACGGTGGGCTGGGGGCTGCCGGGGGGTAGGGGGGGCTGTGGCGAGGGAAGGAGAGGGGGAGGAGGGAGCCCGACTCTTTCCCGACGCCGCCCGTCTCGTTAGCAAACCAGAACCGAGGGAAGGGCCGGCACTCGCCCGAAAGCGAGAGCGGCAGCCGCGGGCGAGGGCCGCAAGCCCGAGGCCGAGCTCAGGGGCCGTGTGCATCCCCCCCCTCTGTCTTTACCTGGCTGTACTTGGCCTCCTGCTCCAGGGAGCTCTTCTCCAGCCCGTTCACGGCGTGCTGGGCCGGGGGGGGGAAGCTGTTTCGGCCCAGGCTGCTCCATTCCTCCACCTTGGGGCTGGGGTAAGGCGAGGTGTCGCTCACTGCTGGGAAACACGGGGAGGGGAAAGCGGGGGTTAGAGGCCGGGGCCGGGATGCCGTGCACTTTGCTCCGGGCTGGAGACGGCCCCCTCTCCCTACGGGAAAGGGGCAGAGCTAAGGGGAAGCCTGTCCGCCTCCCCCCCCCCCACCCCCGTTGCACCTCGCTAACCCACCCGGGAGCCCCCGGGGAAGGTGATCCGGAGTCGGGCCCCTCCGCGCCGCTGAACGCAGCGACAGGCAGCCGAACCCGCAGCTGGCGGAGTCGCTGGTCCCCGCGCTGGCAGGACGGAGCTGCCCCCTCGCACTTGTAACCCCAGGATCTCCTAAGGGGGATTTACGGGAATGGCCTCGCGTGTGCGTGTGTCCGAGGACAAACTATACCCCCTGTTAAAAAGTAACCCTGACACGGCTGCAGATGAGCCAGGCTCGAAACAAGTTTGTGAGGGAAAAAAAAAAAAAAAGAAAAAGAAACCAAAACAAACAAAATACAAAGAAAGAAATTCTTATAAAACGAGAAAAAGGAAAAGAAAAAGGGAAAATAAAAGAAAAAAGGGAGGAAGAGAAGAAGGGACGGGGGGAGATAAAACTGCTGTTATTTACACACGCATCAGCCGCGGCACGGGAATGCCGGGCTTTTCTTGCAGGCGGGCAAATTCCCCGGGCCCCGCCGGGGATCTCGGGGGGGGGTTCCCCCGAGCCTCGCTCCCGCATGGGAGCCTGCGGGGCTGCGGTCCCGCCGGAGCCGTTGTGGGAGCGGGATTCACCGCGACACCGCCGCGTTCGGCCCCTCGCCGGGGCCGGGGGAAAGGCACAAATCTGAAGTTGTCTTAAGAAATTGAGCTCTCTCGGTGAGCGCCCTTTTCTGCTGATCTCACACTTTCCCATGAATAGGGGCTTCCTTTCCGTGTCAGCAAGGTCAGTTTATCCTATAAATCAAGGGCGAGCAGCCCCCATCTGCGGCATCGGCCGTGCAGCAGCCCCGGCTCACTGCTGGGAAGGGGAGGGGGGAAGATTTTGCACTGCGGAAAGATATGTGCAGCTCCGAGGTTTGGGAGAAACGGGGCAGATACCCAGGCATCCAGCAGCACCCTCAAAGGCCTGCCTGCCTGCCAATGTGGTGTTAATAAAAGAGGAGCTCACTGAAGGAAAAAAAAAAAAAAAAGAAAGAAAAAGAAAAACCAACCCACCCAAAGCTCCGATTCTGTTGTGATTGTAATGTCATTCTTTTTCATGCCCATTGCCAACACTACCTCTCCCTAGCACAGAGCGAAGATTGCCAGGCATGTATTTGTTCAAGTGAACTGAGAAACACGTTTGTTTGTGCCAGGGCGGTCTGAGGATAAAGTTCATATCGTGAAGTAGAGGGGGAAGAGGGACAAAGACTTACATATTTTTGTATGTATGAATATAAATAAAAAATACTTCTGTGTGTGCGTGTTGCTTTAAAAAAATATAGTATCTTTTTGATAAAATAAAAAGAAAAATATTCCGCGGTGCCTAAAGGATCAATTTTCATTTGAAGTTGCTGCTGGAACCGGATTGTTGCCGTTAAAAACGCAATGAAAACAGAAATCACACTCTTTCTTCGCCCCCCCCCCCCTAATTGGGAGGGAAGAGTGGGATACAGAGATCGCTGTAGGCGAAGGTTATTTTAGACTGTTGTTTTAACCACATTCACTGTTAGTTCGCTGGCAGAGACCGAAATGGAAAAAATGTCCCTTTCTCGGCGGCAAAGTGGAACGAGCGGCTGGGAGAGAGGACGCGGTTTCCAGGCGGAGAAGCAGAAAGAAGGTGGAAAGGATAAAAGGAGCAAATCGTGGGGGTTTTGTTTTCCTGGACCACCGCTTCGGAGGAAAGTGGAGCATCAGAATGAAAGCAATTAGGTGACATTTGAACTTCCTGCCGGAGCAAATTTGGCCAGATTGCGAAAACTAGAGAAAATAGACTTCTCGGTAACGCCAAGGCGGCGCCTGCCACCGGCGGGCGGCAGCGAGCCAGAGCCGGGGACGGGACCGGGAGGACCAGGAGGGCCGGAGCCGTCGCAGCCTGGGCCGTTCCCTCCGGCCAAGGTCGCCCGTGCCCGGGTGGGAAGGGCAGCGGTGACGGCCGGTGTGCGCCGTTTGTCCCGCCTCGGAACCCCCGATCTGCTCGGGGACGCGTCCTTCGGTAAGCTCAGTGCCGGGCTGGGGAAAAAAGGAGAAGGGCTCTCCGACGCAAGCCCTTCCGACCCTGGGAGAGGACGGAGCCCAGGAGCAGGGGACCGAAAGGCCCCGGCCCTGCCTGGCTGCCGCCGCGGCCCCGGGCGCCCCCTCCTCACCTTGGTCTGTGATGGAGCGGATCCCCAGGATGTCCGTCACCGAGTGGGAGGACGGCCACGTCCTGGGCATGGCCATGGCGCTGGGGATGGCCGGCACCCCGGGAGGGGTGGGCACCTTGGCTCCCGCGGCGGCGATGGGGCTAGGGTAGGAGTAGATGTGGTTGTAGGGCAGAGCCGGCTGCGGGGGCGGCTGGTGCTGCTTATAGGACTCGTAGTGACCCTGCTGAGACAGGTTCCCGATTTTGTTCCGGAGGATGCGGCTGATGGAGCTGACCGACGGCACGTTGTACTTGTCACACACGCCGTCGGCCAGCAGGCGATCCCGGATCTCCCAGGCGAAGATGCCCGGATCCCTTTGTTTGTAGGTCCGGATATGTTTTACCACCGTGGGGGTGGTGACCCGAGGCTTGCTGCCTCCGATAGCCCCCGGTAGAATGGAGCCGGTCTCGTTGTAGCGAGCCAGGATTTTGCTCACACAGCCGTGGGAAACGCGGAGCTGCCGGCTGATGTCACAAGGCCTGATGCCCAGTTGCGCCAGTTCCACAATCCGCAGCCTGATGGCATTGGGCAGGGGTCTCCCGTTGACAAACACCCCACCGAGCTGGTTCACTTCCCCGAAGGCAGGTTCTGCAAGGAAACACACGAAGACACCCGTCGGACAGGGCGAATGGCTCAGAACAGGGTGGGGGGTTTTGGGCTGCTCCTCATGGCAAGGCAGATGTCACAGCACGGCGACCCCCCGGCCGCTCCAAGCACGCTTCTTTATGATAGCGAGATGTCCCCGAAATTGGAGGAAAAAAAAAAAAAAAGACAGCAAATAAAGAGAGAAATAAAGAAAACCCGTGGCAACAAATGTCGGAGCTCTCCAGACTGCGTATCGAGCATATTCCGAAAATGCACATTCCAGAGAGGAAAAACGAGATCGCCCCAACAGACAAGTCAGCTTTATTGCCACAGGAAAAAGGAACACGGAGAAAATAAAGGGAAAAAAAAAAAAAAACCAACATTTTCGAAGACGTGGGGGAGGGGGAGGAAGAAAAAGTGGTTGAGGAAATTCTGTCACATCTTGGGAGAAGCGAGGGCAGCGCGGTGCTTCTGAGTCGCGACGAACTTTTTAAAGACCGTTTCTGGTGCCGTTAGCGCCTCTCGCTTAACAGCACAATTACACCAGGCTGTAAAACCAACGTGCTAAAATGTTAACTGTAAGATCGGTGTCAGGAATAATATACAACGTGCCGCGGACTCTAGCCGTCCACCCGGCTGCCGTCCTGCCTCGCACTCCCCTAATAACATTCACAATAAACGGAGCGGTCGTTAGCTTTTCTCTCTTCCCTGCTCCCTACCCTTTACAACGAGCAGAATCAAGAAGGAAGCTGCGGCGGCGGCACACGACGGCGCACGGCTGCTCCCCGTCCCCGGACAGCGCCTGAGCCCTCCCGCACTTCCCAGCCACACTTACCCATTCCTCCGAGCGGGGGGGCACCTCCGGGGCCGCCCTCGATCCCAAACCAAAACCCCCTGCCCGCAGCAGGCTGCTGGCCCCCGGGGCTCTCTGATCTTCGCCGAGGAGGCAGCACGGGCGGGAGGGCAAAGGGGCTACAGGGCAACCTGCTTCCCGGCGAGAGAGCCTTGACTTCTGCATTTCAACCTCAGGGCAACGTGGGCAGGGCTGGGCTGGGCCGGGCGCCGCCGCCCGCCGCTCCCCCGGGCCCGCCCCCGGGGGCGGCCCCGCCGCCCTCCTACTGGCCAGGGGGGGATGACGGACAGCGCAGGGCTGGCGGCCCCGCCGCTCGGCCTGGCGGGCGGGCCGGGCACCTGGGTCCCAGCCGCAGCAACGGGCTCCGTCCCACCTGCCAGGCTGCGGGGTGCCCGGACACCCCGCCGGGCCGGGCCGGGCACCCGCTCCGCCACCCCTTCCCGCGCTTCTCCCAGAGCAAGCGACTGGGGAGGGGGCGTCGGGGCTTGCAGAGCGGCTCCCCCCCCCGCCCCGGTAAACGCAGGGCCATCTCTTGCCGCACGCGCGGTTTCCCCGCGGGAAAGAAGTTCTTCCATCTTTCCAGTCGCCCCGTTAGAATAAAGCACTTTTTTTCACTAACGAATATTTCACGGGTGGTGCGCGAGAAGACCGTGATAGTTGAATTACTTTTGGTGGAAACTACGAACCGGTCGGGAAATGAGCCCCGGGGGTGGTGGGAGGGGGCTTGCAGGAGCTTGCGAGGCCCGGGGCGCTGGCATCCCCCGGCCCTCAGAGACCCCGCTCCGCTTTTGGTTCAGTCCCCGCGCTAAACACTGCACTGCGCTTAACTGTAAAATGTCAGCGTCCCGCAGCCGATCCCGACTTTTATCAGAGACACGGCTGCGTATTAACAGTTGAAAGAAAAACAGAGCTGGTAGGAACTGAAGTGCATGTGGGTCACGGCGTGTTTGTGTATATGGAAGAAGTGTTTGGTTTGGCATTAGGTGTACGGATGCTGATGTGTGAGCTTGTGTGTATGTGCCTCTTACACACATCCCACGCACGCCGTGTTGCTCACGGAGATCACGGGTTTCCCAACTGTAACCAAAAATTTATCATTTTTTTTTAATTTTTTTTCTCAGTTTATTTTTTGCTTGTTTGCTTGTTCTTAAAGAGAGTCTCGAGGCTCCATAAATGAAATAAAACGTGAAAAGAAATAATGTAGTGACCGGAGTGCACGAAATATCAGCGAGTAAAATACGAAATTGATGTCGCTGGTGTGTATGAACACTGCATAAATATTATTTTAATTGAAACGTTTGTAAGATATTTTTAGGGGAAAAAAAAAACAAATTAATTGAGCTAGATTTCAGAGCCTGCACATATCGCAGGTGTGTAGTTAGGAATAAGTGGGATGTTGAAGGAGGTAGCCCAGAAATTAACGGCATATTCCAGAGGCTTTGTGGTGGAAAGAGGGCGATCGTGGTTCTTTCGCAGGTATCGGCGGATACTTCTGTTTCCTCCACGGAGACTAAAAAAAAATAATAATAATAAATTAAAAAACCAAACAAGATATCCAAAACCAGCAAATTTTCTATGGCAGTTTTACGGTTATTTCAGAAACGTTGCAAATTCAGAATATCACACTTAAAAGTTGTGGTGCTTCCTCAACCCAGATAAAATTACCCCTGGTAAATGGGATCGGGGATCTCTCCCCGCCTCCTCCATCCAAATGCCCTCGTCCGAAAGCGCGGGCACGCCGCGCTGGCGATGCTCGCAGCCTCTTGCTGAAGCCGGAACTCTTTTAGGCACTGCGAGCTGACCTGCTCTGGGTATTTGTAAGGCAGGAGGCATTGAACTAGCGCGACCCGTATCCAGCCTTGAATTACCTTAATTATGTAATTAAACAATGGAAGGAGGTGCGCGGCCGTAAAACTTCCGATCCGCGTTAACGGCGTGCGGAGTCGGTAGAGGGGTCTCCGGCGAGTCTGCCCGCCCGGCCCGGCCTCTGCCCACCCGGTTCTGCCCGCCGCCTCGCAGACGCGGCCCGGCCCAGTCCGGCCCGTCCCATCCCATCCGGTCCCCTCCCGTTGCCTCAGGCCGGCCCGGCGGCGTGCGGCCCGGGCACGGCCGCTGTAAACCCTGCCCCACGGCTTCTGGCCCCGCTGTACTCCCTTGTAGCTCCCCCGGGGATGCTCGGGCGCGACCCTGTGCTGCTCTCCCACGCTGCCCGGGCAGCTTCTCTCCCCATCTGTGCCCGTTGTGCTCACAATCGTGTCCTTTTCTTCCCCCCCGCCGAGTCCTCCAACCTGTCTGTTCCCCCTCCTTCCCTCTCCCACCCCTCCACCCCCGAGCCCGCCTCTGATCTCCGGGATATTTGGTTTCTTTCCCTTTCTCAATGTGTGTTCCTGACGGGATCCTGTCGGAAAAGCTCGTTTACTCTGCTCGGGTCTCCAGCGGTTTAAGGATAATGTTTATCAGAAGTGAACGTGCTCAACTTGTTTCCATTCAACTGCTGAGTGTGGGCTGAAATACCAAAGGTCACGTCTACAGTGAGTCGGTAGAGGGCAGGGGGAGCCGAGAGGAATACCAAAACATCGTAATAGACAACAGCCTGATGATCGCTTCTGACCTGCTTGGCAAAAAAAAAAGATTTTTTTTCTTTTTCAGGTAGGACATAATTGAAAAATCGGATGGGGAAGGCGGCAGGAAGAGGAGGGCGGGGGGTGCGGGGTCGGGGTTTCTCCACCTGGGGAAGGCCACGCGCGGCTGGGCAGGGGGCTCACCCCGAGGTGCTCGCCCAGGCACCCACCCGCGGCGCCGTCGCGGGGTCCCCCCGGCTGAGCAAAGAGGGAGGGGGTGTATGAAAGAGACTTGGGCAGGGGCCAGCCGAGAGCCGAGATTCCGCCCCCCCACCCCACCCTCCGCTCCTTCCCCTCCGTGCCGAAGAGAGGGACCGAGCCGTGCCCTCCCGCACGGTGCTGCCGGAGCCCCGATGCCGGCAGCCGGTGTCCCCCGTGGGTCCCACCGCAACACCGGGGCATCGCAGAGGGGACACAATAGCAGATCCCCCGCCTCTCCCTGCCCTGAGACCCGGCTCTCTCTCCCGCTCTCCTCCACGAGACGGACTGGGCGGGAGCTGCCTGTACCGAATCACCCGTACGGCGGCAGCCCCGGTGCGCGGCCGGTACCGGCGAGGCAGTGGCGGGCAGCCCCCGGCTCCCTCCGCCCCTACGGGCCTTCTCCGCGGCCGGGGTTCTCCGGTCCCCGGTCTCCCTTGAACCCCTCCCGAAGCTGGGAGCGGGGTCCCGGCGCGGCTTTATCCCGCCCCTGGGGCCGAGGCTCGCAGCCCCTCCGTTCTCACCCCGGCGGACTCGGACCCGAGCCGCCTGCGGAGCCAGCCCCTACCGACCCCGCGCCTTTCTGCAGGGGCCCCGCGGGATGGAGCCTGTCTGAGCCCCAGCTTCCTCCGCTCTCTCACTGCAGGACGAAATCAGCCAAAATGAAAGGCGGCGTACGCCCTCAGCCCCTCTTTGAAGCTGCAGATTTTTAATCTTTTTTTTTTTTTTTTTTTTTTTTTTTTTTAGGGGAGGGGGAAGGAAGCTAAACTTCTCTCCTTCCCCGAGGGGAGGACGCTACCGAGGAGCCGTTAAGGCAGAAGGATGGATGCTTATATGGCGACATATTTTGTAAGTAGAAGCCCCCCTTCTCGACCCTCCCCGAAGGGCAAAGCCTCCCCTCGCATTCGTGTAGCCAGGTGGACGGGTTTCTTGGGGTGGTGTGGGGAGTGTGTGGGTCCAGGGTGGCGGAGGTTAGAGCCACACAGGCGTGTCGCAGGGACTACCGCAGCTGCCCTGACCTTCCCCCCAGCTCCTGCCATGGGGCGCAGAGCTGCCAAATCCACCCCCCGCACCCCAGTCCCCGCGGGAAGAGGTGTGGACGGTTTGGAGGGCAAAGAGCTTGCGGGCTCGAAAATGCCCCGCCTGACCCGGAGGTCTCAGGTGAGCCAGCCCTCCTGCCCAGCCTGGGGCAAGCTCACTTCCCACAAGCCCCCCAGCCCCGGCTTGGAAGCGGCTGCAAAGGAGAGAGGGGAGGATTTTCTCGGGGAGATGCCTCTCTGGGCCTCCGGCAGAGCCCCCCAGCCCCTTGGCGACCCCTGGCCCCCGACTTCCTGCAGGAACAGGCCTGGGTTTCCACTTGTTCTCCCCTCTCCGGAGGAAAAAAAGCTTTGACAGAGTGAATGATCCTAGGACACGTTGCCGATCCGTTGTTAGTAGACGTCGCGTGTCCTGTTGCTGCCCGCAGCCGTATTTTAGCCAAAAAAACCCCCACGCTTATACGCTTGTATTCACATAATTTGCCTGTGCTCACTTCCGTCCGAAAGTAAATGTGGATCCATGAGGGGATATTTTTGCATTGATACTATAATATTGATATTATTATATTGATAATATAATACTCAAACGTGCACGGAAATACTTGCAACAACTCCGAAACTCCCACCATTTTTTTTTTAATTTTGTTCCGTCCTCAAACAAGCTGGGGGGTGGAGGGGAAGGCAGTGCCATCTATGAGTGTGTGATTTCAATTTTAAGAAATCGATTTGACGTCAGGGACAAGACGGAGAATGGAAATGCAACAAAGCGAAGTTTTGTTTAACAAAGTTTCTTCGGATCCAAACAAGCCCCGTCTGAACATTTCCCGCACCCTTCTGAAGCAACTGCGGGCAATTGCGGGTCGGGTTTGGAGTCGCGTTGGCTGTGACAGACCCCAAAATCCGAAGGGAAACGGAAAGTAGCGAGAAGTCAAGGCACAAGGCTTTCGAGTATCAGGGTTTTGGGGACGCAATCTCCTGTACATCCCCTTCCTGGCGTGAAGGAGTAGGAAAGCTCCGTTTCAGCGGTTGGAAAGTGCCCACGCAGTGTGGGGCCGTCTCAGCGGCTTGGTGGGAGAAGGGGCTGGCAGGGTCTGTGAAAGCTCAGGCGACCCGTGGCGAGTGCCTCCGGGCATTTAGCCCCTTCCCAGGAGAGGGGAGGGGACAGACAGACCCGATTGCCTTGGCCGGGTTGACACCCCCCCACCACCACCACCCCGTCTCGGGTATTTACTGGAATACACGGGAGACAGATGAACAGGTGAAATAAAAGTGCAGTAGTGTGAAAATGGGCGACGACCCGGGGGTTGCCGACCCTCCCCCCGCCTCCTGCCGCCCGAGCTTCCCCACCAAAGCCCACTGACCCCCGGATTTTCAGATCCAGATTGGGAGAGTTGATGGGGATCGGGTGGGGGAGTGGTGTCTTAATGATTTGTTAGTGGCTTGGACAGATTTAATAACTTTGCCGCCACTTGTTCTTAGCAGCCCCTCTGGAAACCAGACAGTGTCTCATTAGGGCTTTCCTGGTGCAAACATTCGGCTTGAACTAGCGGTGCTGGGTTAATTTCTCTTTGCGCTAGGATTTGGTTAATGACATATAGGGAAACAGACAATTCTCATGGACCAGGCCATAAAGCTACAGAGGGGCAGATTTTAAAAGCATATTTCGTTCTAGTAAAGCAATCGGGTTTTCATTTGTTACACGAATTTAGAGTAAATGAACAAAAATACCTCTATTGTTCTGCGTTAAATTATAGGAACCAATTGGGAATTCCTAGGCAATTTTCTCCGTTTCTGCAACACCTCGTACCAGTGCCACCTACAGGAATTGCTGCGTTTTCCAGCCGCTTTCCAGTAACCAGGAGCCCTTGAGTCCTGGACACAGAGCAGAAAGCCTGACTTCGACAGTCGTTGTTTTTCTTCGTGGCTCTGGTTCGAGATCACACACAGACACCAGTGTGCAGATGTGTGCAGGGAGGCACGCAGGCTCCGCCGTCCACGGAGAGAGGGAGGGACGGAGCCCGTCCCGCGGGGGCAGGGGGGGTCTTTACCTTCGCTGCGGGGCTCATAACGAGTGCCTCTGGACATTGCAGGGGGGAAATAACTATCCTCCCCTCTTGGGTGGGGGAGGCCTTGGCTGGGAGCCGGGTTCCTCCTTGGCTGGGCCCGAGCAGCCCGGCGGAGACAGCCCGAAGGGGGTTGCGGGGCTGGGGAGGGGGGTGCGGGGGGCGGCGCGGGCTGCGCTCCCTCGGGTGCCTCCGCCGGGTGGGGGGAGAGTCCCCCACTTGACTCTGTGTCCGCTAATCCTTTCTCACGGTTAAAGTGACCCCCTAAATATTTGTCTTCAGGATTTAACGGCTGTGGCGAGTCTTCCAGATCAGGTTTTAAAGTGTTTAAAGGTTTGGGTTTTTTTTTTTTCGCGATCGTTTCTCTTTACGGGTCTCCAGTTCCTAGAGCCCTACGTGCGCATAAAACCCGCATCCAAAACCGCGAGTGCGGGTGCTGCTCTGGGAAGGAGACGCCTCCTCCATGACCCGAGGTTTGTCTGCAGGCGGGGACAGCGGTGCCCGCAGCTCCCTCCAGCCCAGGTGGGAACACGGGGGAAGGGGGGACACGCAGGGCCCGGGCGCGCCGGGAGGGTGTTTCCAAAGGAAAAGGGCTGTTAGCGCTTTCCTTCGAAACCTCGTCATCCCTTGCGTTATATAGTCACAAAATCCGGAGGTTATTTTTCCCTGATAGAGTGGGAAGCGCCATCAGGTTTATGGAAGGAAGGAAATTTTTTGGCCTACGCGGAAAGATTTGTAGCCATTTCAATGTTTTACAGGCTAGAGAAAACTCCATCGTTCCCCCTCCGAGGGTTTTCTTTCGTTGTGAGAACAAAATGGGGGCAAAAAGAGCTGCAGGGAGCGAGCCGAGCCGCCCCTTCTCCGGCCCTGCCCCCGCCCCCCCGCCTTGCGCGGGGCCGCAGCTGCGGGGGGACCCCAGCGTCGCGCCCCTCTCCCCAAAGGGCAGGCGGCATCAGCGATGCCGGTGAAAATAAATTATTTCCGAGGTGATGCAACAAAGTCTTGGTCTAGCGCGCAGTTCACTATCACTTGCTGTGTTTTTATAACGTAAAAACAAATTTCTGCCTCCCTGGCTTAACGTTTCTGAGGTGAATCTCGGTATCTTTTACACGGCAGATGCGGGGTCGAGCTCTGCCTGTTTACACCACGCGTGGAAATCAAAGCGTCGTTTCACCCACGCTGCGCACCAGCCAAGTACCTGATTGCAATGATCCCCAGCAGCCTGCGCTGCCGTTTCTCCCGCAAAAGCCCCGGGCTGGGCCGGGGGCGAGGAGTGGGGAGCTGCGGCCCGGCGGGACCAGGGCAGGGCAGCCGCCCCCCCGCCACGGGGGAGCGGCTGCCTCGGGTGTGCAGAGTGCGGGGACCAGGTACGCACCGGGCCGTCTCGGTTTCGTTTGCAAAATAATTGAGATGAGAAAACCCACCCAGCGCAATTACAACGCTGAGATGCCGCAACGTTTAATGCAGATTAGTGCTGTAAATACACTTTTTTTTTTTTTTTTTTTTTTTTTTCCGTTGGAGAAGAACGGCTGTTTCGAAGGAAGCAGACCACTGCCTGCCTAACGTGACTCTGCTCCCGGCGGGAGGGAGATAACAGCTTGGCGTGGAGGATTTTTTTTTTTTTTTCCGGGCTTGTGCGGCGTCAGAAAGCGACAGGTCAGAGTGACTTTTCCGTGGGTTTTCTGCAAAAGGCAGCAGTAACGAGTAACGCAAGTGGCGATGCGGGGCCAGCCCCGGCGCTGAGGCGCATTTTGGCTTCTTCCGTCTCGCTGTGATTTTGCTGCCTGGCCCCGGCTCAGACTCCCTCGGGACATCCCAGTGCCACCGACCCGGCCCCGATGGCAGGGCTCCGTGTCACAGCCGGCTGCCCCGGGACTGCTGCGAGCTACATCCACCCGGCCGTACCAGTGTTCCCCTTGGCAGTTTTTCTCCTCCCCAAGGATAAGATCTGAGATATGCCCGCCTGGGACATTTTTTCTCTAAGCGTTTTTTGTCGTCTCAGACCACTCGACAGGCAGAAGGTGCTCAGCAACGGAGCAGGGCAGCAGAAGAGCCTTGGGAGGTGTGGGCTTTTCCTGCTGCTTGTGGGAGACTAGGACCTGTATGATAGGAAGAAAAGTGAAGCCAAGGCCTCCAGAGAAAGTTTGCAGGCAAGACCTCCAAGCGTGGCTGCTGCTGGAGATGCTGCTCCTGGCAACTCCCCCGCAGCCCTGTACCAGGGCTCCCCTGCGTGACAAAGGTCAATCCTCGTCCCGAGCCAGGCAAACTACGTGTGCCAGGTCAGAAGTTCCTTGCAGCTAGGTTTCTTGCATCTCTGCCACTTCCAGAGGGCAGACCAGTCCCTCACGGAAGCGAGTGGCCCTCCAGCTGCAAAGATCTGCTGCCGGGCGCTGGGCAGAGGCAGGGACACAAGTGCCCAGATTGGTGCTCGTATCTACAAACTCAGCAATTTGGGAAACTCAGTCCAACTGCTTCCGTTCATTGTCAAAACCTGCAGATATTTGTCCGACGTCTCTCTTGTATCATTCAGAGTACTGTGAACAGCCTCTTAGTCTCTGGATATCAGGGTATAAACCACATAATATCTCTCTTCACTTATGTACAAACACACTCCACTTATAATAGGAGTAACAGATTAAATGTCACTTAGGAAAAAAAAAAAAAGCAAACAACATCCCGTTGTTCTTCACATATGAAGGGTTTGTTTATTCTTTGTAAGCACACAATTTAGGATGAAGGCAAGGGCTTCCATGAGACTTGCGTAAGGTGCCCTTTTTACCTTGCCGTTTTTAACCTATATCCTCTGCTAGTAAACTGTGGCGATTAAAAGAAAATATAGTTTATCTATTATAAATCCCACTCCTGTTAAATATAGTTGCAAGACCAAATAAGTCCAAGTTCTGAATGGGAAATTCATTTAGATGAATTATTAATACATTTCTGTTGTAAATTAACAACCATTTTATATTTGGACAGTTGCAGCACAGTAGAAGATACTATCAGGACCAGCTTCCTATATTAATACGCCTGCAACTTTCTGTAAAATTGTGCATGGTTTCTTCAGGACCAAAAATGCGTTAAAACTTCTGAATATACTACCTTCAGTATTTCTGTGCATATACAGATAAAATACAGTTTCTAATTTACAAACAAATCTGAGCATATTGTTCTGAGAAACAATGCAAAAGGGTTACACTGGGAATGTGGTGTGGATTTAGACAATAAAGATGAACTTTAGCTTGGCTTTCAGCAATGTTTTCTTGTTGGTGGTGGTTTTTCCCTTCTTTTTCTTTTTTCTTTCTTTTTTTTTTTTTCCTGGATACACTGTGAATGCCTTATATAAGAAGAAAGGCAAAGTAAGGACTTCTTAATGTTTGTGCCCTTTGGAATCAGAGAATCATTTAGGTGGGAAAAGAACATTAAGATCATCGAGTCCAACCGTTAACATAACACTGCCAAATCTTTTTATTAAAACTCAGCTAAAATTTTTGTGCTCGTATTTTCCGGTCATTATTTTTTTTTGAACGTACAGGTGCTTACTGAAATTGCTTTCCCTTAGAGAAATGTCTATGGCTGTATGCATACGAGCCCTCGCTTTTAGGAGGGAAAGCTTTTAGGCTACTGGGAGATCCAAACCGAGCGGCAGCGGGGAAAGGACTTTACAGGCTTGGATGCTTGCTCCAAGCTGCCGGGTGCGACGGGGTGGGCAGGTCCCCGGTGACGGCAGACGCCTGCGGCCCCTTCGGCTCCGCTTCCCCGCGTCTCCTTGCCCCGGGGAGGCAGTGGGGAGACACCCGGCCCCGGAGCAGGATCCCTGCAGGGTCCGCTTTTTGACTGGAAAGCCGAACGCCGGGAGGTCTCATGCTGCCCATTCCACCCCATCCCTCCCCTCCAGCTAAGAAAGAGACAAGCGAGGGGGGATGCTCTGCCCTGGCAGGGCACACGCCTGGGCGCAGGGAGCGCGGAGGCCCGCGGATGCTGCGGGCAGCCTCTCGACCAGCTCCAGGGGAGCCCCTAGCCTTGGCTGTCGAGGGAGCAGGGAGAAGCCCCGTCTCCAAGAAACACCCCTGCTTTCTTTCCCGGCGAGAAGCACAGCAGTGAGCGCCAGCCCTTTCCTACCGCACCATCCATATAGAGTTGTGTGTATATATATATGTATTTATTCATTTTCAGCGTAGTCGTGCCTTACACAAACTGGGACGTTTTCTGGGAGGGGGAGGCAGTTCCTTCCCCCGGAGCTTTGCCAGAATAACCAGAGCAACGTTTGCCCCCGACTCCTGCACTGGTGCTCCCCAACTGCGTGCTTAAACCCAGCGCATTTGTTCCTTCTTGTTTATTTTTCTCTTTGTGTCCTTTGAGACTCTCTAAATCAGCCACTGGTAGTATCTCTAAATGCCTTCTGGCATCAGAAGCAAACGCAGCAAATGCAGGCTCTTCTACCTCTCTTTTTTTTCCCATCACTCCTTGGATCTTTGAGCCAGGATGGGAAGAGGAAGGGAAACATCACAATATTGCGGATGCTACTTCTACAGTGTTTCTATACATTGCATGGTAGGAAAAACGGGTCGACGTTGCGTGAGCACTGTGAAATACCCAATAAGAGAAATATCTCTGCCAGCCACCTACGGCCTTTGGGCCTGCTGGAATTTGCCAGGAGGGGAGGCAGGAGCTGTGGGTGCACCACGTCTTTGCTTCTTAGGGAAACCTTGTTTTATTCTCTTGCCAGGTTGATATTAAGAGTGATTAGGGATTTGGAGCAATACTTGCCTCGTCGTGCTTACCAGAGATCTCTCTGGGAGCGGCCACCTCCCCTCCGAAATGCCTTGTGTGTGAGTCTGACACTGGGGAGCCTGGAGGGGGCTCAGCATTAGAGCTTGGTGCCAGGGGACACCCTAGCCATCCCGGAGGGGCGATGTGC
The DNA here is from genome assembly GCF_036417535.1 of Chlamydotis macqueenii. Lineage (NCBI taxonomy): Eukaryota > Metazoa > Chordata > Aves > Otidiformes > Otididae > Chlamydotis > Chlamydotis macqueenii. The sequence goes on from NC_141560.1 coordinate 27,845,861, forward strand.
CCACCAGCTGCTGTGTTTTGTTTTTTTTTTCTCAGGCTTCAGGAAAGCATCTCCACGGGAGAAGGAAGACGATGAGTAACGAAAGGTCCCTCTCCTGAAGCTGAATTATGAATTAGTGTCACAGTGGGCCTGCCCCATCAAAACCATCATGCTGCAGCCTTTGACCTGCCAGCCCGGCTCCGGGGCCAGGCTCAGAGCTGGGACAAAGGGTGACCCAATCGTCTAGTGGTGACTGCGGTGTGGCCTGATCTGAACCTCTCCTGCTGGGCTTCCCCTTCCATCTGCTAGCCATCCCCTCAGAGCATGGCTTCTCGTTTAAAACAGAGAGGCAGCGTGGCAGCCTCCCTCAAGTCAGTGTGATGTGGTTAGAATAACCCTTGCTTGCTGAGTAGTTGGGGTGGAGTAAAAGTCTCTGAGCTTAACTGTGCTGGGAATTTTCCACTTTCATTTCAGTCACAAAAACTAGCTGTTTCCAACATGGAAAGTGCTCCAGGCCTCTGCTTGATTAAATTCATCTGCAGCGTTTGAGATGGGACATTGCAGTGACAGAGAGTGAGACTGGGACTTTCTGCTGGGTCATGAAAAGGCTGCAGGCATCCCAATTCGGAGAGTACTCATATATCAAAGGGTTATCTCTCCCTCTTGCTCCTTCCCCTTCTCCCCTCTGAGCATGAAGGTAATCCTGGGCTAAGCACAGTGTTTATATCTAACACTCCCCTGTACGGTTGAGTCAGTCACACAATTTTGAGAATAACTAGTAAGCTATGAAAGACAGAGTCAAGCATTATCATTCATCCAGGTTATGGTGGCTTCTGCTTGAAAGGAGGTGAATCCCATGTTGCTAGTGGTTATGATAATTACAGCCTTATTGGCTGTAACACAAGAACACGGGAAACAAGATCAATATACTACTGTGTATATATATATACACACACTATATATACAAGTTACAGATTAGCTCTCACTGGCAGCTGTTTTCTCTTTTTCATCCTTCCCTCTGCCAGTCCCAGGATTACAATTTTAACTTTATGCTTACCCTCCTTCTCTGGTATCAATCTTGCACTTGAATTAAATTACTCACAACCAAACAACGGCTTCTCTGCTAATAGTCTCTGTCCTTGAAGCCCTTTTTTACCAGCCCTTCAATACTACAGAAGTCCTGTAGTCCTTTCTGAGGTCCAGTCAGCCATCTGACACCTCTTGAAATATTTAAGAAATCTTCCCTGATCTCTTCTTCTCTTCCTTCAGGTCATTATGTTTGTCTGCCTGCTAGGATACAAACCTGAAAACCTTTTCACTAATCTACGGAGCAAAAGTTCCTTCCAGCTGATCACAGTGCATGGAAAGAACAAGTCCTCTCTTACAAATTAGTGTGTTAAAGCCACCAAGGTGGCCTGCTGTGGGCTGCCTGTGGGTGTGGAAGCTGCCTGGTGCTGGCATGCCTGAATTTCATGCGCAGTGCCCAACACTTGCACAGTCAAGCCCATGTTTCCAGGTATTTTCTTTCTGGGGTTAATTCTACCATCATGCACCCAAGCAAGTAATACCTTATTCGGCAGTAAATTTCACTCAGTCTTAGTCATGAAGATGGAATTGGTCCTACAACAACAATACTAGCTCTTTACCTGTGTCCTTTCCAGCGCTCCTTACATGGTATCCCCATCACAAAAGCAAACAGAAGCTACCAGAAAGGAACAGTAAGTTCAGAGAGATCTGCTTCCTCACCCATTCGAGTTTTGGCAGGTGGTGCTTTCTCCAAGAGCTTGAGCTGTATCTTGAGCTTCAGCATGTCCTTTCTAGTATTGAACTCCTGGGAAGACATGAGCTCTTTTATGCAATGGAAAAGTAAATGCTTTTAAAATAAAGTTGTCTGTGGTTAACAGTACTGACTTTTGCATATGCTGCTTCTAACATAAATCTACCCAGCATCAGCTTTCAGAGACCTAAAAATAAAATTACTTCATCCGCTAGACAAAAAAGTCTCTATATTTGATAACAGGAGTGGATTACAGCTCTTGGCTTGGTCTCCCACCCTCCCTCCCTCTACTGTTCCTGCCATTCCTGTTCTGAAGTCTGTGAGAGTATGTGAGAGTAACTGAAGTCATGTGGACATTGGGAAAGAGGACTTGTGCCTACCAGCAGCTACAATTACTTGAGTACGTCAGCGTGGTGCAGGGTGAGCTAAATCAGGCCGCACGCAAGAGCTGAATCACAGCATAGCACCTCAGTAACAGCTTGCTCTGTGCATGATTATTCATCCCAGGTATTCCTGAAACACTTTTCTGATTATTTTTTTTGTTGTTGTTGTCCTCCATTTTGCTTACATCCAGCCCCGTATTGCAAGGTGCTGAGTAACAGCTTATGAACCCTATCAAGTAATGGCTCCAGGGTTTGTTTACCAACATCCACCAGAGACTCCAGCTTTTCTGTAGAAACAGAAACTGAGCCCAGGCTTATCCAGGTATCAAGCTGTCACATTCCTTGGGGCCTGCAGAGCAAACTGGCCTTTGTGAAGAATGTTTACCATGACTGTAAGGCAGCTGTGTTTAGAGAGTCATTTCAGGAAAGTCTAGAAATTGCCAGCTGGATTTCCATAACAGATTCGTACCTGATTGTAAAGGAAGACCAACCGTTCATCAAATGGAGCTTTGCATCCATCACAGGTAACACAATGTAAATGGCAGTGACAAGACTCAGAGTCAGAGTCAAACAAGGATGGAGGAAGTCTTCAGGGTCGAAATGTCACTCAGCTCTTACTCAGGTTTTAATGTATGTATTATTTCCCGAAACATTCATAGAGGAGCCAATTTGTGTAATTGTGATCTCTGTGCTGGTGGTAAGCATCCACACTCAGTAAGAGTATCATTAGCTTTAGATCCTTGCTGTGTGAGCGTTGTGCCTATGGTCCATTTTTTTGCAGCTTCCAATTTCATAGCTGTGGAAAGATATGCTGTGAGATTTAGGACACAGGAGAGAGCTGGTCACAGAGGCTTATCCTGGCTTCAGGACAAGAGTAAGTTTTTACCATAAACAACATATCCAAATATGTCAATTTTTTTCTAAACTGCCATACATCTCCATCCCAAACATCTCCTTTTCCACGCCACCCCTGGTACCAGAGGGAGCCAAGTACGGCACGTGGAAGAGGATTGTGCAAACCACGAGGGAGCTGGTTAAGGATGTGCGATTTACTTTGTACCTCTATGGAGCACTGACTCTGGAGTATAGTGCCTTCAACACACTCAGACACTACTTAGCCCAGGCAGGGCAGACAAATAGATTAGTTGCATTTTTTCTTTTTCTTCAGGGATTTTTTTTTTTTTTGTACAAATGGATTCTAATTGTTGATGCCTCCTGCAGACTTTGTGGGGGGAATATTTTAAAGCTTATTTTAATCATCTTCTTTCAAAAGTGAAACTCTTCTCATCTCCTGTAATGAATCCAAACTTTCAAAACTTTCCAGACCAGAAAGTTGCAGAAAATTCTAAGGTATGGATTCTTCATAATTCTATCAAATTTTTTGCATGTTCACTTCCATTTTTAATGTCACTGACAATGAAGATTCTTGTCTCCTTGTGGCCTTATTTTCTACTTTTGCTGTGTGACCAAAACATTGAGTTATCGTTACAGCAAAACTGGTTAAACTAGCCGCAAAAAATGTTATTTACTAACTGAATGAAATATCCAGCTTTGATGACAAACAGGTGAAGTAACTCAGATAAAAGATTTATTTTCTACTGCAAAGTGCAATATTTTTGAAGCCATAGGGCCAAGTTTTGCCTTATGATTCACCTGCTCTGCTTTCCAGAGAGGGTGGGAGCTACCAGAAGGTATGAAAGAGGCTTTATACTCTGTAGCAGATAACAATTATGTTGTTAACTAGAACTCTAGCAGCTTATGCTTTCAGTCTGGAGTTCCTTGAGACAGTTCTTTGATTTATGATGACCCAAATGGTAATTGGCAAACATGCACATGCAAAGGAGCCACAGAAGCCAGCAGCAGCCAAACACAGATGTCTGAAGGCAGAAGTTTGTTTATGAAGTAAAACTGCAAATAATCCTTTTTTTTTTTTTTTTTTTTTCTCCCACCTTCCCTTAAGTAACTGCAGTTCAAGAGGTGGTGGAAATACTGGAAAAATTAGTCCTGGACTGTTTGTGCAGGATTTCACTAGGAGGAGCCATACCATATGTAATGAATGTGCAGAGCTGTTAGCAATTAGTATAGATCAGAACTGCTCCCGGGGCAGCATTTTTGCTATTGCCATTTATCTTTTCAATAAAGACTTTTCAAATAGATCAGAAGGTAAAATTGTCTCAAGTTACTGTGATCCTTTGATTTCTCAGTATGTTATTTTTATAGACTTCATTCTGCCACCAAGAGGACAGTAACTATAACTACCACTTCATGTACACACTTTATGTAGCAGTGTAGTATTTTCTAAAAAGTTTCTATATATTCCTGTAGGTTTTGGACAACAATGAGCACAACTGGACACGATCCTGCCTGGTGCTTCACTTGCAGTAGAAGCAATAAGCAGTTCTGCAGTTGTTTGTCCCTAGGAAAAGCACTACTGTATCTTCAAGGTACTGAGAACAGCACAGAGCCACTCTACTCCAGGCTAGAAAATCCAGGAACAGAAAGGTGAGTAAAGAGGAAGACTGCCTTTGAGAGTGAGCTCTCTGGGGTTAGTGGCACTGCCATGTTCCTTCTTGAAGCCCAAAGTCCCTGTGGGCTTCTCCTTGGAGAAGACGGCTGCAGCTCAGCCTCCTGTTTTACCTCTAGGGCTGCTGTGTGCCCCTGTGGTGAGTAATGTTGCATGCCTGTGGCTGGGTGCAGGAGTAAAGGTCTATAACTCCCTCACACTTCCATTTAGAAATTTTTCATCAGGAAAGAGCAATCACTTTTCCCAGCCTGTAGGCTCTTGGCAGGTGAGTGGCAACACCCTATAGTGAAAGTAGAGCTGCCAGTATCTCTAACCTTGCAAGCCATGTACCAACGTCTTGCGATGGCCGAGTTACGCGCTTCAGAGAGTGGAGGGAACAGTCCTTTATTAGAGTGATCGACAGGCATGGTAAAGGGTCATTTACTTGTGTGAGCTAGGAGTTGAACCTGTGTGGGAAGCTGACCCTGCAGAGGACAAATAGATACCAGCCCCAGGATTCCGTGCTGGGTCATCTCCACCCACTGTAAGGGACATGGAAAGTCCAAGGGATCCTCCACCAGCATCGTTCTGCATTCCTCTGTCATAAGGAACCACAGTGGAACTGTTCAAAATCGCTGAGGTGTTTATTTTTCAATTCTGTACTGTATTAGGGGACCAAGCTAGGTTAATAAAGATGTAAGAGAACAAAAAATAAATATCCTATTTGAACATTTCCGATATGCATAAAGGCATGGACTTTCTTGCACAAGTAGAAAAAGTCACATATTTGGCTCTTTGAGTGTTTATAAGGAAGAAAATTGTAGCATTTAAACACTTTCCTTACAGTGTGCTCCTTGCAAATGAACGCCGAGGTTTTAGATGTTGACCTGCTTAAACCTCCTGTATTAATTCTGTTTGCAGACTGACTCCATTTAGCTCTCTGTGCTAAATGAGGGTGACCCGACTTATCAGCATCAAAGGAGCTGTTGCAAGAATATTAGCAAGACACTGGAATACGGGAGGGACTGGAAACATTCCTGGGAAGGTTTTAGCCCAGGGATGGAAAATACATTTGTGTTATTATTTTAGCACAAGTGTCTTCTATAATGCTAAGGTTTGCTATCAAATACAATATAAATTGCACATCTGGTTGGAGGAAATAAATGCAATAATGCTTCAAAGACTGTCTGTCAGGCTTAAAAAGCAAAGAGATGAGGATTTATTGGTGTTTTTATTATTAACAGAAAAGCCTTGGGATCTCAAAATAGATCAGGGTTATAGGTAAAAGTGGGTTCTCTTTTCTTCTTTGTTCACCTTAACAGGCAATTAACATCAAACTCAGATAGGATCATCCGAATGATAGTAATTGAATGTGTGCATGTAGATAATGTTAGCTTAATCAATATACAGATGAAAAAGAAAAAGGCTCTTGAAAAAATATGCGTCACAGGTATACTCCACTTCTTGAACATTTCAGACAGTGTACCATTCTGGAGGTACTGTTTGCTTAAGAAACCCCAGTTTTATCGTTTTCCAGTCTTGCAAGACCCTTGGGAAGCAACAGTGGGATACTTCTGTGCAAAAGCTTAGAATTAATGTCTATTTATAATAGAATGAATGATGAAGGAAACAGGAACTTTCAAAATAGATGTCTTATAATTTTATAATTTGAGGGAGTTGGGATAAAAATAGCATTTCCAAATTAGCAAACCAAAGGTGGTTTGAAGGTGTACACATAAGATTTCCTGCCTGAGTGGCTGGTGACTTCAGCCTCCTTTCCCAGAAGAACATTCTTCCATGTGACACTGGTTAAAGCCTCTCAAAAGTCACTACGAGATGTTGGAGGGAGCTGTAGAAATCCTGCCCCCCTTTTCTCCTAAAAATTGTCTGCAAGAGCTTCTCTTCTGCTTGGTCAGAGCTGAATTAAATTTTTAATGGAATTTAAATAAAATTCTTACAACAACCTCTTTATTGAATTTATAACAAAATCTGACCCATGCTGTGTGAAAGTGAGGACATCCTTTGTTTCGTTGGGTTATTACTTAATTACTAAACAAAGAAATATTAAGTACAAATGTCATGACTCATACAATATTTCAGAATGACATGTACTGTAAAGTCCCATTTATATCTACCACGCTGGCGCTTAGCTCACTTTTCATTATTCCTGAGGCTATTAATGTCAGTAATTACAGGAGGTAACATGTCTGATACTGACTGTATTGAGGAATAAAGTGATGTTGAGCTGCTAGAGGATGTTTTATATTAAGTACAAAAAGCTTCTGATACAGTTAATGTAACTATAAATCTTAACTCAAATGCTTATATGTCTCTTTTATGACCTGAATAAACTCTGAGGTAGAAGCAGGGCAGCTGAATAGCCACTCGCTGCCAAACCACATATTCGGCTGAATGTGCACTTACAATATCCTTTTCATATTGAATAATGACAGAAGGACAGAAAAAAAAGGCTGAATATGTTCTCTAAATGAAGTAATTTTTTTCCAGAACACTGAGTTTAATGGTAAAAAAAAAGTCCCTGAATAAACATAAACTTTAGAATTATAAATATATAAATAAAACATAAAACAACTAAAATAGTGGGGAGAGGGAGTTTCCGTGGAAATCTAATCTGTGCTTATGATAAGAGGTTCTCTCAGGTTTTGATGTTTTAGATGTTGAATACCTGGGCACCATGCAGCTTGGAGAATGCACATCACTCTGCCCCTTTGGGGAGTCTGCCAGGCTGGCTTGAGTGTGGAGGTGGCCGGAAGCCATGGTCACCTTTAAAAGCGCTGGCATTCGACCACTATGCAGGCTGCCAGAGGAAGGCTGGACTGTAAGGGTGAAAAACATTTTAGGAGGCTGTGCCAGACACAGGTAAGGCTCTGCCAAGGCTCAACCTCACCCCTTGGGTGCCCTGGCACCCGTACGTCCCCAAGACATCCCTACGCATTTACTAAGGTTTCAGCCCAGGTGCCTGCAGTGTGAGGGTGTCTGTGGCATGGGAGCCTGTGAGGTGAAACAGGAAGCAAAAGAATTTGACACACAAAAAATAAGATCTAGGTGCAAGTTGCACTGAAAATCACAGAACTGAGCCCAGAGAGAGATCAACTACCAGAAAGCACAAGCCCTACTTCAATCAGTTCCCACTGAAATCAAGTCATTTGAATGGGAAGTTCTTCTTAAAGACCTTCAGTACAGTATGACCCTTTAATATTAAGCATGTCAACATTTAAAATGATGATGCAAATTTTTTAAAGAACTATTTACAAGGGGAGTATTTCCCTCTGAATTTGTAATAAATCATGTAAGACATCTTTTCATTCCATTCCCCTTTAAAAAGAAATATTTGGTAGTTTAAAATGTTTAATGTAGTGGAAAATCTAAAGGGAAAAATAAAGCATCAATAGGCTATTTCATCAGCAGAAACCATTTGGGACCTGCTTAACCTCCTAAGCTCTTCTCCAAATTTATTTGGAAAGGGGCATATAAAGAGCTCATCACTTTCCATCTCCGTTTTCACGTGTGGAGCATATGAAATAGTTTAGCTTCATACTCACGCTCCAAGCTGATATTGACAGTGGGCTGAAGTGACTTAAGATCACTATTTCTTCCTCCTTATGACAGTTCTGGAACATTTGGATGACTAATTACCTTGTTGCTAGTCAGCATTTTTTTTTTTTTATATTTGACTTTATTTATGAATGTACATGTCTATAAGGGTAAGAGCCACACACATAGGATACCATTTTAAAACAAAGGATTATTGCACCACTGTCTCCCTGGGCTTTCTCTGTGCTTGTGACAGGAAAACTACACAGGCAAGAGAATATTTTACTCGTATCCAGTGCTTCACCCTGGCAATTGCTCAGTACAGAGCAAACTGAAGGACTGACATGAAGATGTGATCAACGTCTTCCTCAATTGAGTGCAAACCTTCCCCTGACTTCAAGGGTTAATAGACTAAACTTGAAAGCACAGAGGTTATGGAGCATCAGGCAGTGTGGGATGTCCCCCCTCCTTCTCCTCAGTTTAAATCACATTTGTAATTAATAAACCTGTAAGAAAAGGTTCTTTAAAACCCTTCCAAACATGACAGCCAAATTCTGCTTATGCTGAGGGACTTGACATAGCACTCCTTTTGCAGACAACACTTCCATTACTGTCAGTAACAACCAAACAAGCAAAACTTGCAGATTTAAAACATGAATTTATTACAGGGGTGTGGGTGTGTCAGTGGCAGTGTCTGCATCTGTATCAGTGTCCCTGTATATAGGTATTTATTTACTTATCTCATCATTGTCTCTGTATGTATGCATTTGTTTACTTACCTCTTCCTTTGAAGATAAAAGCTTTTTGCCGTACCCAAACTTTAAAGCACTATTTCTAAAAGATGAACCTCATAAACAGCAGCATGTCCCGCCCCCCCCCCCCCTTCTTTCTATTTCTCTTTTCAGCAGCTCCCAGCTTGGCAGATCTTGCAGGAGTAACTGTTCTGTGTTCTTCAGAGGCAAGTCAAAAAGAAACTCAGGTGGCACTCCCACCTCTCTGCCCTTTCCTGCAAAACTCTGCTGAGAGCCTGGTGAAAAGCTACACGACACTGAAACACAGCATCAGCATTAACACTACATACATGAGCATAAATCCAGCCAAAGAAAATTATGTTCCCTAAAAATCTGATTGCTAGCTTCTATAGGGTTGAGTCACTTTAGCCTGACAGACTGCTTCTAGAAAGAGCAGCATAGCTATGAGGGTAAGAAATGTCTAATTTATTTATGGTAAAAATGTAAGTGGACCCTCTTGAAAAAAATGTATTAACAAAAAAAATAGCTGGAGTATGGAGGGGAGATGTACTGGATGATGACAGACAGTTTTATCTCAGTGGAAAGGTTTTTACTTCAGCACTTCTTGGGAGGGTCTATGGCTGCAGGAGGACAAAAGAAGAGGATGATGAGAGAGAAATAAAGAGCAGGTATCAAATGTGACTGGAGAGCATCTGGGCAAGGAAATGGGGGTAAAGTTTTGAAACTAGGCACATGGGCAAAAACCTGGAGTTAAAAGGCTGCATTCAGGAGGTGGAGAGCTGGGTCTGGGGACGCAGGGAGATCGAGACTTGGAACCCAGATGGGAGAGACCAGCACCTTCAGGTAAGAGGCTGGCAGAGGGAAAGGATGAGCAATTGGGACTGACTGGGAAATGGGAAGAGCAACTGGCTGAGAGAGAAAGCAGTGGCTGGAAACAGGGAGCCAGAGCTGAGGAAGGAACAGGACTTGGACAGAGATAGTTAGACAGGAGTAAGACAGATCTAGAGGAGGAAAATGTTCTTTAGAGACTACAGCCCCTTCACTGAATGTTCCAGGGCATGGAATGGAGCCTGAGCCCTTGGGTCCTGGCACTACTCTGGTCTCAGCCCCTAGAAAAAGTGGTTCACAGAGAAGTTGTCAGCTCAGTATTGCTACAAATTACCCTATTAACTGAGAGGGCGGAAGTCCATATGGAGAAGCTAACAGCTAACCCTTATAGCATGAGGCATAGAGGTGTTAATATGATGCCACATAATAGAATTTTTGGTTTTTCACTTTGCTTCATTAAGAACCTAGGAAATTACCTACAAACACTCTCTTAAAAGAACTCTGTGAGCTGCCAAAGCAAACACACCGAAGTTGGAAAGCAGCAGAACTGAAGTTATCTGTGCAGTTTTTTCCCATTTTGCACACTTGCTTTGGGACTAGAGGAAGCCATACGTTTTTTTTTCCCACAGAAGACGTGTGAGCCTGTGCTCAGCCCTAGTCTTGCTCAAGATGAGTCAGGGTTGTGTAACAAGAGATACTCAGCCTGTTATTCATCTGTTGCAGTTTGGACGGTGTGTTTTGAGTACAGTCGAGGAGTTGGGGAAACAATGATGACTATCTTGCTTAAAGCTATTGAATGCCAATCTGAAGAACTGGATGCATCCCTCCTTGCCTGTGCCGCATGTCTCTCAGACGACATCAGTAAGTACTTACACCGAATTTTACACACATGGTCACTAATAGCATGTTCCCAGTTATACCTGACTTGAGACTCCAGGGTCTGATTTGGAGAGGTGCTGAGCACTCACATCCGCAACAGGACTCAATGGGAGCTCTGCTCTGAATGTCTGAATAATTACATAATGGTAAGCACCCTGTCAAATTAGATCCCGGAGTCTTAAATAGGGCACCCACAATCACTGCACCTCTCCGTTGTTCTGTTTTCCAGCTATAAAATGCAGATGATAATCATAGGGGTGATCTGAAAATAAATACACATTTGTGGAATGCTTAGAAACTACAGTCATTAAGACCATGGGAAATTTCCCAAATTAAATTAAAAACTCTTTCTTCAGATCAAGATTGACTGGTCTGTGGTAAATAGGGGTTTAGGCCACATGTTAAACATATGGAGAAAGCAAAATATTAAATGGCTTTTCAATAAATGAATGCCACCCATCCTGAGCAGTGAATGAGGCAGGGATCCTGTGGGAAAGGCATGAAGTGGTCAAGTATTTAAAGATGGCATCACAAACACGCATGTAGAGGGAGCATATTTAGACTGCATGCTCCTAAGGCTGACCATTCAAACTGCTGCATGCCTAATGTCACAACAAAAATTGCTAATATGATTTCTATGTGTGGAGGGTTAGGGATAATAGATGCTTTAGAATTGCCTTTTCTTTGGAGGGAGAGATATTCTGATTGAAGTCAAGCTAAACATTGCATGTATATGCTATTAGCCAACCCTAATCCAGCTCAAAAAAAAAAAAAAAGAATATGTGCATATACTGTTACAAAAACCTAATAGGAACTGGGTGACTGCCATATATTACCTGGCACACTGAAACTGTAAAGTCTGCTTTCACCATCAGAGTGTGACTTATCATCTGGAAATGATTTAGTTGTGTGGTTACCTTTGGATTGCTGCTTTTTTTGGTTCTTTACTAGCAAGCAAATAATGATGGAGAATAATACTTTAGCACTATCAAGTAAACAAATAATTGGACTTGAAATTTCAAAACCAGAGGTGAGAAGTTATTTTGAAGCTAGTCAAAACTCTAGAGGTTTTATCCTTCATGGTTGTTATTAAAAGCAGTTATAAAATCCAGATCTCTGCCCTCCCTCACTCCCCAGCCCCCCTCTTCCCTTTACTACGTGGTATGCAGGGAACATTGCCTGAAATATACTGCCTCTCAGCTCTGCACAGTCCATGTCCATAAACTGAGTTTGTTTTCTGAAGTAATTTGCACAGTATAGATCTATATTCTCCTCTGAGAGCGCACACCTGTAATTTCCATCAGCATCACTAGGAGCTACTTGTATGTAATGATGTGAAAATATGTGCTACACTGGGCACTTCACATGAGAATCTCCAAATGGGTTCACGTTACCTCCTTCTGACTAAAAAAGCTGTGGAAATTGCCTCAGATAAATTTCCTATGACTGGTTCACACGGCAGGTGGCCCTCCATTAGAAACAGAATAGTTACACCTGACATCTCTGATATTTCTGAGCCGAGGACCGAAATTTCAAGAATGTATCAGTCCGAAGGTATCACTCTGTGTGGGGTGACAGCTTTCATACCTACTGCATCCTGAAATACTTTTGCAGAGTTAACAGGCACTGTTCATTTAGCAATGAATAAATGCAGAAGAAAAGATAAATTAAAAGGTGATGACAACTGAGGAGATATTTAATCATAGTTAAGGTTGAATTAGGTTGAGGTGGAGGCATACTGGCAGGCATTTCAGATGCGGGTGCTCCAAGGGGCGTTACATGGTGCCTGCTGAGGTGAGAGGGCAGGAAGGACCAAAGGGGATGCCTGGGCTACAGTAGCAGGAAGAAGGGACTGAAGAGGGGAGAGTGTGACGAAGATAGACAGGTAAGGCTAGAGAGTTAAACTGATTATTTTAAATATGACATAACATGACATTTTTTTGTGCCTTCATAAACGCCCATTTTCATGTACTCACTAGAAATTGCATGAGAAGTGCATCTTAGACTACCCCAGGGGGAAAAAAAACCCCAAAACAGTAAGACTTGAAAGATGTTATAGACAGAGTGCTGAGATCGTATTTTCTGAAAGTATTTTAAATTATTCAGTAGAAGAAAAAAAAATAAATCTTTTGTTCAGATCATATTTTAAGATAAATTTCTTCCCTAGGGAGGTAGTACTGTAGTGGAAGTCATTGCTCAGAGGGGTTGAAGTTCTCCGTCCCAGGACATTTTCAAGGCTGAGCTAGAGACAGTCATGGCTGACCTGGTCTGCTGCTGGGGATGGTGGGGAGCGCCGACAAGGAGGGGCAAAGCCCCTGAGGTGCCCTATTTCCCATAACCAGGAGTGGCAAAGGGAACGAGGACCCTGCATTTTGCTGCGTGGAGGCCCCTCTCTGTCTCTGACACCAGTGATCAACAACAACAAAAAAAATACTTTGTATTACACTCAGTGAGAAAGCATCACTGGTCACAGGAGAAGAGTTTGATAAATTTTAGCTAATATTTCAATTTGCTTTCAAAGATGTGGCTAATGAGAGACAAGGAGAACAGCTTCACAACCATCAAATGGGTTGCGTCTTGAAAAGTATTTAAAATAGGTCCAGCATTAACGAGGGGTCCTTGAGACTGGCAGCACTAGGAGTGGTAATGGTGCCTCAGACCCTCTCCGTGCCTGAAAGAGATCAGGGATGCCAGGTAAGACAGGAAAAAGGATGGTTGGTCAGTGAATCCTTGGGACTTACATGGGAAATACTTCCTTACAGAAACTACTTCAGCTGCTCCTCACAAGAGAAGTGTGGACACGAAGGGAATTTAGGCAGCAAGAAGTACCTTCAGGGTCACATACCAGTTATGAGGGTGTGGAGAGGGATGTTGTGAAAATCATTGTTAGGGGCTGCTGGATACAGGAGCTTAAATGGGCAGAAATGCAATTATAGTCTTTCGTAAGTCCTGCTCCACATACCTAGTATTTAATCTGAAACTGTTCTGGGACAATTTTTCATAAATTACTCCTCTCCTTATATGTGCTAACACCTCAGACATCTTGGGATGCACTCTTTTTTAACTCCCGCATCACTTCCTGTAGAAGGAGTGGATGTGGAGTGCAGCAGCATGTTGTGGTCAGCGATTCTACCATTGATATCGGTTTCTTAACTAACAATCAGACAATAGCTGAGATCATGCCCAGAGTAACCATCCCGGCAGCAGACCTAGTATGCGTGATGCAGTGTCCTGATGAATCCCATGCAGTTAGCAGAAGAATGAATTATAACAATAATGCATTCAGAAAAGTCTCACAAAAGAACCAAGAAAATCAGCAGCCTGGATTTCTGTTCCCTCTCTCTGGAGCCATTCAGAGAGCTTGCACTCCTTTTTTTTTTTTTTTCTAAACAACTGGTCCCAGTTCACTGGCCAGTGGGCCCAGCATGGTGGCACAGCCCTGCATCCCCTTCCACCCTCTGACCTTGTGTGTCCAGCACTGTCCAGTGCCAGGGAGACGTTATGGCACGATGAGCCCAGCCTGTGAGACAGCAGGGCCATGGTGAACTGGTCTGAGTCGAGCTCAATGCATGAGCCTTACATTGTACATCTGCAACTGCCAGGACAAATAGGTTTTTGCTTTCTTTCTTTTTTCTTTTTCACTCTTGAAAGTGGATTTGGTTTGTGCAGGAGAGACAGTCAGTCAGATTCATGACTAGGTTTGGATTAGTAGTTGTACAGTCTAAAGTACTGAGTAACACGTGACATCCCATCAGCTGAGCTGCTGTATGCAGCTGAGTGCAGGAGTGCTCTCAGCACACACCAGCTGCCAGGGATGATGCGTTAGGTGTTAAGACACCCTCATGGACATGTGCAGGGCTTCAGCTGCAAACAAAGAACTGGAAATTCTTTTGTCCTTCTTCCCAGCATTAGAGAGAGAAGATTGGCAGGTGCAAGGAGACAGCTCACTTATGATTAATTGGATTATGATGCGATTTACTTTATCTTGCAGATTCAGAGAAGAGTGAGGTGGTTTAACACACCTCCTCTACCCCTCACCCATGGGTATGATTATTTTAAGTTTCATTTAGTTACAGAGCCAGAACTGGATCTTTTATTAATTGGCTTAACAGAACTACAGAGTGAGCAAATTGGGTTAGTTATTTCTTAGAAAAAAAAAAAATACATACCCAAGCTTGACACAATACAGATACTTCTAACTTGTATTTTAGTGCTTTCAACATCTATGTAAAATATTGTAGCAAGAGATACTTTTTGATGAAGACAATATATTTGTATAAACAGAAAGTGACCAAAAAGGGGTGATGTCACAGATTGCCTTTCTCACATTAATATTTTAGGGCAAAGCCTGATGCTTACAGCATTTACCCTAACTTGCCACACATAGCAGTGTGTAAGGTTGTGTCTGAAACACTTCTCCCCCCCTTCCCTGCTGCAGGCAGGCGCTGGCTGATACCCTAGGAACACCTGGGTGTTGCCTGCTTCTGCACTTTTAGTGACCAGTGAAACTTCCAGACGTGTCCTTTCTGCACTTTTTTATTGGTTAAGTTCACAGAAAACCCACTTAATTATTGCATAATGCCTTCATGAATCAAGCTTTTACTGGGCAATTCACATTGCAGTAAAATAAGTGTGCTTCATATGTTAACAATTACAGGCTAGATTTATAAAAGCATCACACACTGTTTGCATTGGCTTTTCTAACTACTTTATTCATAAAACAGTGTTAATGCACCTAAAATAAATTCACCTTCCTTCTGAAACTCATTAAACTCTTGTGTCTCTGCACAGATAACTCTTTAGTCACCGTGTACCCTAGGAAAGCATCACGTGAAATAAAGATGGTTTGCTCCTGCTCAGACCCTGTTACTGTTCAGCAAGGCAGGCGTGTGAGTTAAACACGGCTGGAGCCAGGTCTACGCAGCATCTCACAGAGTCTGAAGTTACAAACATGAGGAATCATTGCTGATGGGTTCAGTCCTAAACAGTAAAAGGGTGAATTGCAGCAAGGATCTAGCCTGCTATAAAAGGACACTGAGAAGAATTTTGCTTTGAAATTCCGATCTATGCTGCAAGTTCACATTTGCTCGGCTTCAACTGCCTTCAATGAATGTCAGCTGTACTCACAGCCATAAAATGTTATTTATACCTGTGAGTCTAGTGGGGTCAGAGCAACATAGAACTGCTGTAAGAGAAGAAGCCATGCATTGCCTTGCTGTAAGCGAAGGCAGGATTATCTGCAACACAAGGCAGGCCACTAGCAATAGAATTTTTTTTTTACAAATTATGTTTCTTCTGGATGGAGATCCAAATTAGATTTATTTTGTAAGAAGCATTTGTTTTCTTACTTAATGCAATCTGAAATTTTAATTTTTTTTTGTTTCACACTAAGATAAAATAATTTGTTTTGTAACTATTTTCTTGTTCCTTTTTAAAAAAAAATTGGTTGTCTTTTTTTTAATATGGACACACATATTCATAAATTTATTTAACATTTTGTAGAACATGATTTGTAAAAGAGGCAGTGAGAAGGAAGTTGGTGATGGAGAGGACTCTGCATAAGCAGGCATCACTGCTTTTTGACTCAGCCTTCCTCTGAAGATCCATAGAAACCGTAGTGTTTCTTACCAAACACCAAGTGAATTTCCTGATTGGAACATGTGATCTGCTTGGAAAAAGTGTGTTTTTGTACAGGCTGTTTCCTGCCCAAGTACAACTTTGCCTTTGGCTAAACTAGCACCACAAGTCATCATCAATTTAAGTTTCTGTTTTTCCTTTTGGAACTGAGCACTCAAGCTTTTTGTGTGAAAGTCTTAATGTGTATATGCGTAAGTGTGAATGTTTTCCTATGTCATTCACACTAATGAAGGCCTGCAGGTGTATTTGGAACACATTTTCTGAAGTACCTTGCAGAATTTTTTTTTCTTTTTTTCTGGGGAGCTCCCCCTAGCATCTGCATAAAAAATCAAATTTTGTAGCCAATCTGGAATTCCATACCCCAGATCAGACCATGAACTTGTACCTAGTTTAATCTCTTCTCTGGAAAAATGCTCTGGGAAAAGACTCAATACATTTATTCTACATTACAGAAGAAATACACTACTAAATGGGGCATAGAAATACTCCTTCAGGTTGACCTAATCAAAACGGATTTGTTTCATCTTTCTACACTTGAGTAATAGATGTTGACAAAGCCACTGAATTATTTAGCTCCAAGTCTAGCTGAAATTTCTCTTAATGGTGAATATTAGATGAATGTTACAAATGTGGCTCAGCCTTGAGCCAAACTAACAATTCCCTATTAGTAGATGATAGAGCAGTCACTCTTGTTACAGAAGTTTCTGAGGTTTTCTGAAATAGAAGCACAGAAATCTTACTGGAAGGCACACAGTATTTGCAAGAATGAGTAATCATCAAGCCTACTGAAGTCAATTGAGAGATTTTTCATCTTTTCTCTGGGATTTGTGTCAGTGTGTGTATTTTCCCACAGACAGTGTGATTCAAAGTCTAGAAGTACATCTTCCTGGACCGTTAGGAAATCTTAGATCAGGAATTTGGAGGAAGTAACCCAAAGGTGCTTGTCTGGGGAGGTTCTTCTGCAAAGCATTAATAAAAAGACTCACTGTGTTTAAAACCTAGAGATTAACAAGGAATTAAATTCCTGTTAGAAGCCAAACATTAAAATGAGCCTCCCTCAGGAACGCTGATATTTAATGGTAATTTAACAGCATTTACAGGCTATAGCCATGAGCTGAGTGAGCTAGGCAGTCTGCAAACACAGCTTTCCTAAAGCCACTGCAGAAACACTCATGCTTTAGACTGCCCAGGCTGGAGCACCATGCCTGTATGTGCTCTTTTCTTCCTGCAGAGTTGGCTTTGTTGGGCAAACATGATGGGCTCCTGTTTCCTCTCTTGGTTCCAGTTATGTTTTAATAGGCTTCATGATTTCCTGGTCTCACAGTACATTGAGTCTGTGGTGCTACATTTACCAGAGCTTTTGAAAGCGTAAGAAAGAACAACTCTGCGTTAGATCAATGGTCTAACCTCCCCTAAAGTATCATGTCTTCAGCAGTGGCCCAAAATAACTGTGGGTGGAGGAACACAGGAAAAGAGAGCTCATGTGACAACATGTACCCAGAGTAGACTCCAGATCTTGAGCAATCTTTGAGTTAGGAGCTTTCTTGCCAGAGGTGACACCTTGAATTTGATAATTACTGCAGTTTACCACGTAAGAGGGATTTACAGAGTTAGCTGTGAGCATTTATAGACAACTTGCAGAGAAATAGCACCGTGAAGGACTCTTATTTCATATATACAGGGCTACTACAGAAAAGACAGACATGTGATGATCAGATATCTGTCAAATCCTCCCCTTCCTCTGAACAGGCTTTTTTTCTTTGCAATCTTTTGCCTCACAAATGTCTTGTAGTGGTAAAAGCAACATCAGCATCCTCTGTTTTATCTTTGCACTACAACAGCTGAAATGCCGGAAATTACACTTAAAACATAAGAAAAAAAAATTGCTGCCATTCTAGTCAAAAAAAAAAGGAACAGGTTGCCTGGAAAGACTGTAGATTCTCCACATTGGAGATATCCAAAACCCAAATGGACAATAGCCCCGAGCAACTTGCTAAAGCTGATCCTGCTTTGAGGAGTGGGATTGGCCCAGATTTGGACTAGGTGATCTCCAAAGATGCCTTCCAACCTCAAGTAGTCTGTGATTCTGTGGCCTTGGGGGAAAAAAAAAAAAAAAAGGTAATTAAAAAAATGGGACGCGTACCAGAAGTTTAGGGCCTTCTCCTCACTGATTTCACGCTTTCTGACCCCCATATGAACAGGGACATGCTCACAGACCTGTGTTTGTGCACTTGCACTTTGAGAATCAAATTTACAGGCGAAACACCTTCTTTCAAGGCCTTTCTGTCCTTCCAGTTATTAAATCCCTGTCTGTGTCCTCCAAATTAATGCAATGCCTTAACATTGTAACCGTGCTTATTTACTTCTCCCCATCCTATTCTGAACATAAATCAACAGCAAAACTCACCTTGACTTCAAGGGATTTCAGGGCTGCAGCAGCAGAACCTTCTGAAAAAAGAAAACCTCCAAAGCTTAAACACAACACCATGCTGTCTTTTTGACAAATCAATTTTAACACAGTAACATGATTTTTCTATTGCGTTATTCCACATGTGTTTTAGGGAAGGCGTGTTATGGGGTAAAACACCTTACAGCTTCTTGTACCGCTAATATTTTCCAACTCACTGTCTTCAGGTGGGTTTACAACAGTCATGCAAAGTATTTCCACATCTCTACTTGTAAACCTGACATGTCCATGCATAACAATTGTGAAAACTGCAAGTTTTCTGGGTCACTGCAAGGTCCCCATGAGCTGCTGATTCTGTTTGGGAGGGTAGAGCTCAGAGCAGCTCAGCTATAAAGGGAGCAACATATAATCTACGTGTGCTGTGTTTCCTAAGGGCTTGTCAAAACTTTGACGTCTTCTGATTAATGTGCAAAAAAGCCCAAATATAGTTATTTCCTTTAGACACGAGCAATGGCTGTATGATTTAGACTGAAATAAAGAAGGTAAAATATTAAAAAATATTATAAAACTCCACTATTTATGATGGATTTTTTTTTTCCCTGTATGGTGAACACTGATCCAGAAACCTGATTTCTCCACTACCTCTTACCTTTTACAGTTCCTTACACCTGAGCAGAGGTGTAACTTACACTCCCTCTGAACCGGCAGCCGGTTTGTACCCCCTTGACGCAGGCACACAGGGTTTCTGCAGGTGGAAGAGGCTGAAGATGGGAGCATTCAGTCTCCGCAGCGAGAAGCACGGCCCGAGTCACCGGCTGTGGCAGCGGTGTGGCAGCCGGGAGCGCCTGGACCACCGCCGCTGCTTCAGGTCGGCCAAGCGCTGCTCCTCACGGAAGGGATGCTTCAGAGTTTCACCTCTAGAGGGGGGTAGATGCCTGTGCACGGCTTGGTTTCTGCTCCGAGCAGGGCTGCAGGCTTTGAAACGGCGCAGAGCTGAACTGGGGGAAAACGAGGTGTCCCCCTAACCTGCTCACTCACAATTGCTCCTACGCTGACGTCACAGCCACCTTTCCTGAGGCATGACCAAGGCCTGAAGGTGTCACACACTCTCATGTGATGCCCTGAGGGGCAAGGCGAAAAAAAAACCCGAGGTCAAGACAACTTTACTGCGTGCCCGCTTGCCTACACGGGTGCTTGGGAGTGAGGTGTTGAAATAAAAATTGGGGTTATGGGAAGCAGAACAGAGGAGATGTTGCTCCTGGGGAAATCTCTGTCCTGTGGCTCCGCAGAAATTCTGTGTCAGTAATGTAAAACATTCTGTTTATACAGAATAGAAACAAAAGTGATGAGTATAAATCATTCCTCTTGCCTTCCTCGTTCCTGCCTGTAATTCAAGAGATAAGGGAACAGCACAACAACTAGCGTGGATGTTGTATATAAATGATCTCCAGATGGAAAAGGAATTTAGCCACTTATTTGGAGTTGCCAGATGTTTGGAAGCCCTGGACAATGCATATTAACAGCGCAAACCATGCACAGTGTGTCTGGAGATGAAGTGCATCTCTGTTGTGCCATTGGCTTATGCACACCTAGTAAGTCTGATATATTCACAACGTACTGAACGTACTGTGCACGGGCTGGTCGTGTATGCACCAGCTGCTCAGTGCAGCTGCTCAACCCTGGATGTGCTGGACGCAGGAGCACCCAATTGCACAGTGTATGCATCCACGTTTCGGACTTGGATTCCCCAAGCAGGAGGAAAGATCCTCCATTTGCAGGCAATGGAAGTAGTAGATCCTTTGGGGGCCTGTCTTGACCATGAGGGACATTTCCAGTTTGTATTTGCATGAGATCTCAAGCTGAAGCACAGGTTATCGGCGGTACCAGTCAATATCCAAAATCAGAGATTTTTTCAGAAGTTGAAGATGCTGAAAATTGTTTTCACCTTCTTCTGCCCTGGGAAAAAAAAATAAATAGAAATATTGAGAGAACAAGATTGTTTTTAAAAATTAAAATCGGAAATTTTTTTTGCCTCTTCAAGCATATAAAGTGGTTTATCTATAGTTTAGTTAGCATTTAGGACCTTCTGCAAGATAAAGTTTTCAAATAAATAAATATTATACAACATAAAAATCTTGGGACTACAGAAAGACTTATACTGCCTATGAAAGTACATCAACAAATTATTTTTCTACTGACACATGTATACCTTAAGAAAAATGTTACATTGGAAAATAGAAAATTTAACTTCAGTCTCTAAGCCTTGTGAGCTTACAAATACTGTATTACAAAATATATGTAAGATGACTAAGTCCTGAAATATAATTTTGGAGAACTGAAATGCAGCAAGAGCAGTATCACTTTAACTTTAAATTTAAAAAAAAAAAATCAATGCCTGTGTATAAGAAAAAAGAATCACAAAATGTCCTTTTCTTTTTTTTTTTTTTTTTTTTTTTTAGAATTTCCAGTATTAGCTGTACAGCTGATGGGGAGAAAAAAAAGAAACTACAAAAGTTTCCTCCCTAATATTTTCTTCTTTTTTTCCTGCGAATCATGATGAGTCAGCTCACAGATGTGCAGGTTGCTTTCTGCGTTGCTTTCAGTAACTCCTGCTTCTTTCCAACAATCTCAATTTCCTTTGCACGTTCAGAGCAAGATCCTCTCGCTGGCCATGAGGGCTTTCTGCCCACACAGAAAAGTGAAGCTACTGTAATACATGTGTCAGTTGGAGCTGATATTTCAAAAGTCCTTCTTCAGGGTATCTCTGTGCCTTTATTGACGCTATTCACACTCCTGTTTTTTTCCCTGCTGAATCTTCTGGCACCAATGAGGGAGTTTTACAGCTCTAAACTGATGTCATTAAGACATGAACAGAACCAAGGAACTCTCCATTATTTTTCTACTGAGGCTTTTATATTTAGTAGTTCTCTCACCTGTGCAGTACCTTTGGTTGGTTTTGGACAGAGTAAGATTTCAAAGCAATGATCCATATCCACGACACAAAGATTTCCCTCCTTATCTCCGTACCTGACACTTCAGCTGATTCCTCTTTCAAAGCTCATGAATTGTCTTTCAGAAATCAGGATAGATGTTTGGCAACATTGACTCCCTTGATTCCAATCTGCTAGACTGAAAAAAATCTCAGTTATGGAGAATGGAACAGCTGTTGACTTGCAGAAATTCACAATATCCCTTTGGCATTTACTTTTGTGACCTTGAAAGGCCAAGAGGACTTATTGCAGTCAACAACAGCAAGAACTCCTAGGCTTGCTAAAATTCTTCCTAGGAAGAAGAACAGTTACAACATTTCTAGGTATTCCCAGATTTACTTCAGAATTGCCTGTCTTTTGATCATATACATGCTTTTTTGACATGAAAAGTGGCTTGAGGTAAACAGAAATCAAAGAAAGATAAATGTAGTCCAGTTTATTTTAAAGCAGAGTTGATTCCATAGAAGCTATAACTGCAGTTAAGGTTTGTAAGCATCTTATTTTGTATAGTATTTGTTGGATTGAGTCATGATGAAATTAGAAGAGGGTTAAACCAGCTGAGAAAAAACATGCAGCTTTTTTCACTCACCCACAAAAGGGCTTTTCACCCCTCTGAAGCCTGATGAGCTGCAGTCAACCACTCAGCTTCAGATAGTAGCTTCTCTTCAATTGCTAGTTGTTTATTGGAGTAATTTTTTTTTTTTTTTTTTTTTCCTGGAGAGAAGAGTCAAGAAAAGGTTGGGGGTGCAACTTCAACATTTTCTGGGCTGTGGCCCACGTAGTTCATCTATGTAGCTTTGCTCATTTGAGAACAAAATAACAAGTTAAATCTCTGCTCTGGTTCTGAAGTGGTTTATGGACTACTGGGACGATGTGAGTTGCCTTGCCAGTTTGCTAGAAGATAATTTTGTATTACTTGATTGCAACATCTACACCCTTCTGGGACTGAAGTTCCATCACTGAATGAGGCTAATTTTGGCTCCTGTACATGCTTCTGAGCTCTGTATTCTTCCTACTAATGGCAGAGACCTTTTAGGTGCCAGGTATGGACTTCATGGCTTACCTAAAGCTACCCAACCTGCAGCTGTATGGCCCCACACAGGGCTTGGGAGGAGAGGAGGTCTGGCAGGCTGACACACATGGGCAATAGGGAATTGGAAAGCGTGATGGGGACAGGGCTAAAACAAAATGGAAAGGCCATTTTCACAGTGTGCTGTGATCGAGGAGCCTTGGGCAAAGCTGTGGCTGCAGTGAAGCCCAGAGGTTTCTGATGGTTTGGGGACCCTGTGACCAGTTGGGTTGAGAAAGGAGTACTTGGCACCCTAATGTGCATGGGGACCACGTGTGTTTGAACCTCATGCTGACACAAGGAGGCTGGACAAGCCTTTAGCTATCCATCTGGATAGACTGAAAGATCAGGCTGCCTTAGGGTTCATTTTGTTGATTGGCTTCAATTTTAAGCACTGTTTTAAGGCCAAGAAGAGTGTAGTCAGGCAAAGACAAATGCAAATTTCCAAAATATTTAAAATCTAAGGTAAATCTCTCAGCTGCTCCATGCAAAGCAGTTCTCTTACAGGAACCTGTCAATGTATCTATGTATCACGGTATGTCCAGTGATAATCAAAAGACTAAGTTCTGAGGAAATTTCTGGAACCGTATTTTTGGTATGAGCAAACAATTGTTGGACAATAACTATTTTTATTTTAACAGAACAAACCTTGTAATTTCTGTTTCAAACTTTTGGGGAAAGTTCTTTTCCTTAAAAGAAAAAAAAATAGATTTCTTCTTGCTTAGAATCAGAATTAAAAGTCAAAATTGCTCATGACATGAAACACATCCAAAAGACATCCACAGCAAGCTTCAATCTTTTTGCATTACTTCAGCGCTTACAGTTTAGGGTATTTTGTTATTTTGCTAAAGTCAAAATATTACAGCTGAATTGAAGTGCTTCAACTGTAGAGAAGCAAAGCACTTCAAGCTGATGAAATGAAATATTCTGATATTTTTCCACTGAGCAATTTAGGTAAAATGTTCGAATCCTGGTGAGTCTCCAGACAACAAAGAGCCAGCAGTGGGCTGCAGAAGGATGTAAGGAGAGAGAGCACATTGCAGAGCCATAGAAATAAGTGGAGTGGAAGGTTGACAAGAGCTTTTTACTTGCCAGTCTTAAATGACCTTGTGTGGGAAGGAAAGACACTTTAAAAATAAGCATTACTAGGATTCCCTTTCTTTGTTGTTTTCTTTATGCTGCCATGAAATATTTCAGGTTGTTACAAAGAAAGAAATGCAGGAAGGATGAAAACAGACTGTTCTCTCCACATGACCGGATCCCAGCGACTTACTTGTCCCGTGTATGAACCTGTGATATCTAGGTGATTTTTTACTGTTTATGCCAATTGGCCTACCCTAGAGAAGGCAACATAACACCAATGCACAGAGCATGTACAATAAAAACCATGAGCCCTCATTCTCCAAGCTCCTTACAGATTTCTGGTAAAGGAGATCAGTCAGCGGCAGACAGGCTACTGGCTCCACGGTCCACTGGGCCACCAATCTTCTGCTTGCCGAGAAAATAATTGTTTCCATCAACCCATTTTACTGAAGATCTTAAAAACCTACTGTTTGATTTTGAATCACTATCAGACTGGATTGGTCTCTTTTGTCCCACCTGCTATGGGACTGAGTACCAGAGGACTGCCAGTGAGCTTCATTCCCTAAATAATTTAATGTTGCTGCAGTAGGTTCAAGCCAGCAGACCTAACAAGGGTTGATTTTTTTTTCTCAACACATGGCTTTAGAGGCCTTAAAATGGCTTGTCAGCTCAGTTTTTCTTTCTGTCTTTCCAAATAGGATCAAACAGCCAAGCTGCAGGAAAGCCTCAGCCAACTTTTTCCATAGATTCCCATTAAAAATCGCTGTCTTTCATGGCATTTAGGGCTCAGCCAATATTTCTGATTCTCCACTATCTTTTAATTTAAATTCCCTGAACAGCGTTTGTTCTTCAAGGCTGGAACGTGATACTGTATTACTGTAAAAGATAGAAGTGCAGATTGTTATTTAAACTAAGGGCCTCACTTTGCCAATAAACATCAAAGTATGTTAAAGTGGATACAAACACAATGCAGATGCCCTGGAAAGGCATTTTATACTGTCAGAGCAAAGGGATGAGGCCTTTGTAGGGTTGCTGAGTCTCACAGATTTATAGTAATTTGATTTTTTCCTTTAAAGCCCCAAGTCCTAGCATCATATGAACATGAAAGAAACTCAGCTTTCAAAAAAGGTTCATTTCTAGCTTTTGTGTTTGCAGGATATAATTTCCCAAAAGGACCTTAGGAGCCAAGTTGTCCATTACATTATGATCGTAATTAGCTCATGATTAGGAACAACAATATAGCATGGGTTTTTTGTGTTATATCAGAAAAAAAAAAAAAACAAAAACATATTGAAAATAACTGAAAATATTTGCTTGTGTAGTGACCTTAAACAAAAATCACAGTGAGGGCGATGTATTATTTCTGATGTAGATATATAATTTTGAACTGTGCAATTTTTCTAAAATATGGGTGCTGAACATTAATTATAGTGATTCTTTTCTAACAGGCTAAAATATGTCTCAGATTATATCCCAGGCAATGAGCTGGAGAGGAAGAGAAGTTAAAACCTACAGACACAGAACCCATGCTGCTTACTTGCTGCTTACTGTTTTCTCAGAGAAAAGGGATGATAAGTAATTTGGAAAGACCAAGAAGATGGTAGAGGAAAACCAGGAGCCCTGGCACTGTCCTTTCCACTGGTTGAAGGGTCATAACCTGCTGCCGGTACACTCCAGAGGTAAACTCCTACAGACTGCCCAGACCACAGCCCTTAGTATGCTGTTATTCCTGGTTTGATACCCAAAAGTACAATACAAACTTTGCCTTTTCCAGCTCAAGTGTATTTGTATTTTTTAAATGATAAGTGTATTTTTAAACTGCCCTGTAGGAATGGACAGATGTGGCAGATTTTTTAATAAAAGTTTATGGATCTATATTACCTCAGACTACGGGAGCTGTAACCTGGCACTGTGTCCTAGCTGTCATGCCATGGGATGGTTACATATGACAGTGAAGAGAAGAAATAAAAAAATGTTTTTAAATATTTTTAAAAAAATTAAACAATTAAAAAATTAAAAATTTAAAAAGCCAGCAGGAGAAGTTTCTGAACTTAGAGTAGAAACTCTATTTAGCGCAATCCTTCCTCTAAGATGCTATAGAGTCTGGATACTGTGGTGCCTGATTCTCTTCTCTGTTATTCCCATTTGTATGATGCAATTTTCAGGCCAGCCGAGCCTGACTCGGGCATCCAGCCGGGCTGGGAGTGGACAGTCTGTGCTGGAGTGCTGCTGGACGCAGAGAAGCGAGCTCTAGCTCTTACCTTCCCTGCAGTTTCCTGGCATGCAGCCTGTTCCCATGACATTATCTGAAGCTGGTCATGGAGGTTTACGGTTTATTTTTATAGCAATATTTTCAAGCAATTATCTTCCAACTTGTAGCTGTAGACCTTTATACTCTCAATCTAGCAAGGGCTTGTTTCTGCAAATCCACTTGTTTAAGATTTCCCTCATGTGTGCACACTAAACACATTGTTAACCTTGACAAGCAGTTAAACACTTAACCAGCACTGCAAAATTTCAGCTCATTTTCAAGTGTTGTAAGCCTTCATTTCTCCTGTCTGTTCTGTAAGCCTGGCATGGTAAGGCAATAAAGAAAGGAATAAAACAGCTAGAGCCAGTGACTTGACTGGTTTAAGTCAGGGTAGCTCCACAAAGTCAATGGGGCTATAGAGATATACACCCACTCTGAATCTGGCTTTATGTAAAAAAAAATCTCAGTACTCACTGGCTTTCATAAGTCTACCTGTATTTTGTTTTTCTCTTATTGTTTCCGCTGGGGAGAGATTGTTTTGTTTTGAAAAGCCTATTGAGAGCTTATTAATCCATATTGATTCTGGTGTGTTTGAGTTGGCATAGACGCCTTGCATAAATGCAATTATCTTATGCTAATAAAACCTATTAGAGATCACACTGGCCAGTGAGTGTTACATCTTCATAAGGGACTAAAAATCCAGGCTTTGACTCTGTATTGCACTACTATGTTTTATCGGTAGTGTAACTCAAATGACTGGATTGGAGATGCAGAAGAATAATCTGAAGATGCAGTGAGACAGACCCTCTGCACTGCATGTGGTACCCAAAATGTAACACGCATGTCACATGCTCATCATAGGCAAGTTCTGGAGCCTGAGTTTCTGCATCTGGAAGAGAAAAAGGGAAGAAGTTGCTGCAGTGGTTATTGCACAAGTGAGAGACCAAACAGAGCATATGAGGATCAAAAATGAGGCAGGAAGAACACAAACTTAAACACTCTGCATACAAAGATTAATTACATAAAATAAAAGCTGGAAGAAATAAAAGAGCCAAACAAGGAAGTACAGGAAATTTCTAAAAATGTTGCTGTTGACACTAAAGAAAGACAGAGAATATTCTGCCTGCAGCTGCAATACAGCTGTCACATCCAAACAAATTAAAACCCTCTGAGGGCTGAAAAACACAATGAACGGTAACATTATGTAAGTGAAGCTGTCTCTTTTCTCTGCATCCCAAGCCAAATACTTGTTTTGAGTGTGCAAAGGCAGCTTGCAAGCACCCAGGGGCACAAAATATCTTTCTAAGTCCGGGGAAGCTTAAGATCTACTTTTGTGGGTGTTAAAATGCAAGTTCTTACTGTCCTGCTGCCACTGTATCGGTAAGACTTCTGCCCTGTTTTTCCAACTCCTTCTCGAGATTTCTGATGGCAGATTGTGAGACTCCTGATTTCAGTGGCCTAAGCAATCAGAAGGTGCACATACATGCTTTCAAACTGAGCGCTGCAATACTTCCTAGCAGTCTGGCTTGTTTGCCGCTTGATGTTTCAGAGGGTACTGTACAAAAAGAGCAGCTGGGACCCTGCGTGCTGCTAGTGGTTCGCTCCTAGGAACCCCCAGCCTCCCGATCCCATCTCAGTTGCACTTGGTTACTGAGAAAGTTTTGCATTCGTTATAAGGTGCTTATGCTGATTCACAAAGCCATTGAAAAGCAGAGCCCAAGTTACCTCTCTGAGTTAGTGACTCTTTACTCCACTGGTCACAGGCTGAGGTCAACTGATACAGGTCTCTGTGCATCTTCAGTACTGAAATGCATCACTTTGGGTGGTCGCTCTTTCAGCCATTGTGCACGTGGCCCCACTGCCTCCTGACAGTACCGGCGCTGCTACCTTCCCTGCGGCTAAAGTCCAAGCGCAAGACACAGTTGTGCTCATCGGCTGTTAGCTAGATGCAAATCATCAGGATTTCTGAAGAATCATTGCTAACATTGTTTTTTTCAATCATTTCCCTTTCGTTTTTTAAGATGTGTCCGTGAGACAAGGGAGTAAAAAGAGTGTTTTCTTTTTCCCCCCTCTCATTCAATTTTTATTTTCTGTTTGCAAATGTAATTCCCCCTGCAGTACAGCAGGATAGCATGCATAATGTATCTATGTGAGCACAGCCAAACTTTTTCCTATGCTAAAGAAAATATTTATTATGGACCAGAGCACAGAATAGCTTTACAAAGCACTTCTTTGATGAAATACATAAAATAAACCAGCTGCTGCTGTAAAGAAACATAAAATATTTATCAAATTAAATATGGATCATACAATCTGATGCTGACAGTCTAACCTTAAATGCCTACTAAATCAACATAACAGATCAGAATTCACAGAAGAAGTCAGCTTTCTAAAGCCAGTACTATTAATCATTACTTTAAGTTCTGTAAATCTGTTTGATGTTGACCATAATACAGATAATTACGCTAGCTGGAATTTTAACTGTATTGTTAATCAATGGATGTTTTTGCTGACTGTGTGAGGAACAAGGAAAGAAAGCATATTATTAAAAAAAAAAAAAACAAAACCCAAAAAACAATGATTGGAATGTGTCTGCTCCAGAAATAGTAAAGTAGCTTTGTTTCACTAATGTACCAAATTCCATCATATGAAAACTATTATACAAAGGTTACTCATTATAAAAGGTATACCACAAAATGTCATGGTAATAGAGTGTTGTCATGGGATAAATATATCTCACTTTGAAAAATTCTCCATAAATGCCTCAGTCACCACAACTTCCATTTAGCTGCAGAGGGCTGGCAGGAATGTTTTGTTTTAAAATTAATCATCCACTGTTCTTCCTTCCTGTCAGTAGGCTTAAGCACTGCAATATGAGGGAGAAAATCTTGGAACTGCTTTTTATATTCATCCAGTACCCAAGACCAGAGGCAGGAAGGGATATTCCCAAACCTGATTTTGGGAATAACATGACTTTGAGAATTTCAGTGACAGCTCTCAGCTGCAGTACCCGAAAAGTAAACTGCTCTGAATCTAACAGAACTGACCACTAAGTATATAGAGTGGTTAGTACTTGTCCTGCAAAAGGCTGAGAGATTATCAGAGATGAGACAGCCAGAGTTATTAATTCCACGTATTTTAATTTAGGAAGGAGTCAGCAGGCAATCAATCAACAGAAAAGTTATAAGATGATTCAGCTGACTTTAAAACTGTATGTGTGGAGCTGACTAAAGACTCCTAAGGAAAACAGCTGATGTACAACGTTACCCTGGGATCAGCTTGAAAAGGAGGGCAGAGATGGGGAGGGTCAGCAGTTATTTATTCACTATTAGTTATTGTATGTTTTTCCAGCCACTTGGCTTTCTGTCCTCCCTTTTTCACTGAGCCTGTGTGTTCAGGATTTGTCTGATGCCTCAGCCAGCTCCCCCTCTGACAAGCTGGCCAGGGGATTTACTGGCTGTTTTTGTAGGACAAGAGGCAGACACAGACTCTGCCCGGCTGCTGCATCCGCAGGGATTCAGGCCGCTCTCCAGTGCACACCACTCCTGCCCACAGTAACCTCAAGGGTTACTCCAAATCATCACACACGTCCACTCAAAGTAAAAAAAAAACCCCAAAAAGTGTGTCTGTGAGTGTTCGAAAGCATTAACTTCTCATGAGGCAAAAGTCGTGTGCTCGGCAGCTGAATGCCAGTGTGGAGCTGCGCTGGGCGAAGAGCGTGCTGACAAGTGGGACTGAAGTGGTGTGAAAGCAAATTGGATTTTCCTACGTTGTTAATTTCTGCCCAGCAGTAAAAATTACTCTTTCCTTTTTTAACAGTGTTGCTGCTTGGCTGAAAACTTTATGAGAAGTCGCTCCTAGATCTTTTATGGGAGCTTCAGCAGACACATTTTGGAAGCTGTTACTTAATATGATGTCACTGGGTCTACAGGTGAGTAAAACTCCCCAGTAACTTTTCTTTTGAAACGTTCTTGTGGCAGCTGTTTCCAAACATGATTCATAACTTCTCTGCCTTAAGAGCTGTGGCCATTTAAACAGCCTCAGCTAACGAAAGTATGGCACACACACCAGTCCAGAATTAAGCACAGATGCTTTCAGTAGTGTGAATTGGGTGGTGAGTCCATTACAAAATACCTGTCCCTACCATCTAGTGCTTATTTAGAATTTTGGATAGCATTTCATATGATTAATTCACTGTATGGATACTCTCTAGTCGCACAATGTACAACCACCGCAGTTGTACAAGACAGCTGATTGAAGATAATCTGACCCCATTTTATAAGCAAGGAAGCAGATCACGGAAGCAAAGCCATGTGGGGTGAGAGTGGCAGAACCAAAGTTAGGCTTCAGCTCTTTCTCCCTTCTAACCTGACATGTGCTTCTTCAGACCATGTTGCCATCTTGCTGAAGTTGGACTTTGATAATTACTGTGCAAATGAACCTTTGATAGAGTAACTTGGGGAGATGTTTACATTCTCAACTCTATGTGAAGGTAGCTGCATAAACTGATTTTCGTCTAATTCAAATAAATGACTAAGTTTCTATACCTGACCCAAACTGTATCTGCGTCATTGGAATCCTCATTGCCGTTTGTGGTTAAGAATGAATCACAATGGCAGAATCAGGCACAGTGACTTTACCAGGCTCTCTGATAACGAGCTTAAAATAAGTCATAGCTGAAAACATGCTTTCAGCTATTGTCTCATAACCAAATATTCCAGCCTGAAGTTGTTTGGGGATCCTTTGAAGCTTTGCTATTCAGTTTATTAATGGTAGTTAAAAAACTGTGGTAGGATTGAGAAATTACCACATATTCTCATGGCTTCTTAATGTGACCTCTGATAGCAGAGTATGTTTAGCACTTAATGCTACTGTCAGAAAATGACTGCAAGTAAGTTTTAACATGGAAACTGGAGAGAAAAAAAAAATGAAGGAAAAAAGAGCTAAAACATTGGTTGAAAGAAGGGAAGAAAACCAGGAAAGAGCTGTGGAGACAGATGCTGAGGAAGACAAGAAGACGAATCATCTACTGTGAGGTTTAAAGACCAATATTATGTTAAATAATGAACATCAAAAGTGTACCTATGCACTTTTATGTGTAAAATACACGGAGCTGGATGTGTCTCATTTGCTGATTCTTACTTTGGAAGTTTATTGTATGTGAAAATAAACTATAGCCTCCTGCTGTGCAAACCTGAAACAGTCCTCTACAACATGCAAAAAGCAGCTCAGTCTCAAGTCAGGACAAAGCTGGGAAATTCAGATGCAGATTTTGAATCATATTTGGAAATGAGGACTTTTGGATCTGGGGTTTGGCACATGTATAGTCAAACATAAAAAACAATTTTATTGCTGGAGACTGGAAGTGACTCTTTCCCCTGTAAACTCCCACGTGGTAACTTCTTGTGCAGCCGAAGCCTCTCTGTCGTTTATTGTGTGGCATGCCTGAGCCAGCGCTGCTTCACCCAGCTGAATTCTCTTGAAGTCAGCAGAGAGACTTTACTCGACATTTTAAAAGCAGCTGTAGCCAACAGTGTGTAAATGAAAGGAGAATTCAGACCCAAATGGCAAGAAACTGTGGGCTGCAATTGTAAAATTGACTTTCTATTCTCATATCTTTTCACCTGCAGTATCAGGGACAAATCTTTCAGTTCTGTAAACAGCCATAAAATGTGTTTTCCCTAATATTTTCAATAGAGAGCTACAAATGCCCTTTTAGCCTGATTTCTCTAAGTGCAAGGCTCACAGTATCTTATTTTCTGCCTGCCACCTGCAGAAAAAAAAGGTCTTAACGAAATTTGATAGATGATCAGAAGTCTCAAAACGAATTATAATCACAGGAGGTTTGTGAAACTTAAAGGTTTGAGAAAAAGCCCAGCATATTGGCTCACTAACAGGAAGCAAGTATTTGGCTTGGCAGAAGCCCACTCACCAGCCTGCGCATATGATGGCCAGTCAGCACGCACATACCTAGCCAGAGCACTGCTGCCTCTTGGTGACTTGGCATGTCACAGAGGAAGAAAATAATGCCTGATGAAAATAATAAAGGGCTTTTTTGAAAGTTTATAATTTTGGCTGCCCATTTTATTCTAGTAGAGGTTATGCATCAGAATTTAATAGAATTTCAGTAATACAGAATACTTATCAGGATTTAATGACTACTTAAAAATGTACTTGATACATTGCAGTGCAGAACAAAGAACTATACGTTGAAATCCAACGTACGCCCTTGCGAGCCGGCCAAAGCACAAAATTATTTTTGTCTTTGGGAAGGTCTGTCAAAGGCGATGATGATGCTGGTGACAGGACAGCTCTGCTCAGGGACACCCCTGTCCTCTATTGCCGTTCCTCAACAACTGCTTAAAGACTTTACTTTTGTCTTACCATTCACTCCGTTTTCCTGGCACCACTCACTTCAGTTTTCAGGCCAGACCCTCAAGGGTCTTTAGGCACCTAATTGCCACTGAAATAAAGGAGGAGGTGAGGTGCCTGAACACTCAGAGCATCTGGGGCAAGATCACTGCCTGTGCTCTAGATCAGCCCCTTTCAAGGTCGTCAGCGCTACCAGCTGTCCTCTGGGCTCCAGACACACCATCGACACCCTGAGCCCGCGCATCCCCCACAGATGGGTTGTAATAGGGAGGGGAAGGGCCCAACATTCCAGCTACAGCAGCCAAATCCAGGCCCAAGAGCACGTCCTGTCCTGGGTGCTGGAACCTGCTCCTGGCCGCCTCGTACATCCCATCTAGGCTGAGAGCATGGGATGAAAATGGGGCAAAGAGGGGAATGGCGTTGCAGTGGTGGGTGATACTTTACTCCAGCCAGCTGGTAATGGAGTGACTGCTGCAGGTTCGTGACCCAGGTAACCCCAGCGGCCCTACCCTACTTGCCCAAGGGGAGTGTGCCAACAGGGAAGCCAAAGCCCCATCCCCTCAGCCTTTCTCGAGAGCTGAGCTCCAAGGAGCCCAAGGGAAGGAAAGCCCAGACAGCTGGGCAGCCCCACTGATGTCCACACCAGTTCGGCTCTGCACAAGCTTGTCCCAAACCAACTTAGAGAGCAGGGAGGCCTTGTTCCTCATGCTTTGCTTGCAGTCAATTTGCAAAATAATTCCTCCAGGATGATCACACAGAGCAAATGAAAAGCTCAATCCTGAATCCTCCACTGGTGTGGGTAATCCCTGTTCCAAGGAGTAAAGTCTCTTGTTTAAATGCAGAATAGAAAATCGAGGGTTTCAGAGAAAGTGTAAGCGTTGGATAGCATGCTTTGCACGTATCAGATTTAATAATTATTATTTATTTTTAATTAATGAGCTCTGTAAAACCAAAAGAAGACTGATAGCAGAGGGAGTCGTGATTTGAGTGGGATGGAAGTTAGCACATCAGAGAATAAGAATCTTTAAAACTAGCCAGGAAAGAAAGAAGCTTGGTTTAATTTTGCTGAGGTTTTTAATAGGTTAAAGGTGATTGTCGTGGTTTTGTTAGTGAGGGGGGGGCCTAAGGTGGTAGCTTCTGTAGGAAACTGCTAGAAGTCGCTCCCCTTTGTTCAGGGGACTTGGCCAGGCCTAGGGCGGACCCACTGCTGGCCAAGGCCGAGCCGATTGGTAGCAGAATGTCCCGTGATAACGCCTCTGCGATAACGTATTTAAGAATGGGAAAACAGAAAAAAAAAGAGAGAGAAGAGAAGATGTGAAGAAGCTGAGCGGGGGCAGAGGCGCAGAGGGGGAGGCGCAGGCCTCATGGGCCTTGCAGGCCTCACCCTCTGGCCTCTCGCCAGGCAGCCGACTGGGCCCGACTCGGTCCAGCCCGGCTGCAAGAAGTGGAGAGGAGATGAGAAGTGAATAAGATGTAAAAAAAGATCCTGAGAGACATTTACCAGCCTGTTGTGAGGAACGGCTGCAGACACCAAGGTCAGTTCTGAAGGAGGGGGAGGAGTAATGCGGCTCCTGGCCAAGATTCCCCTGCAGCCTGTGGTGACGACCATGGTGGAGCAGGTTGTCCCCCTGCAGCCCATGGAGGTCCACGGAGGAGCAGAGATCCACTTGGAGCCCGTGAAGGACCCCATACCGGGGGAGGTGGATGCCTGAAGGCAGCTGTGGCCCGTGGAGGGCCCGCTGGGACAGCTGTTCTGGAGAGACTGCACCCGTGGAAGAGATGACCCACGCCGGAGCAGTTCCACGAAGGACTGTGGCCCGTGGGAGGGACCCCACGCTGGAGCAGGGGAGGAATGTGAGGAGTTCTTCCCCCGACCATGAAGCAGCGGCGTAAAACAACATATGATGAACTGACCGCAACCCCCATTCCCTCGTCCCCCCTGTGCCGCTCGGGGGGGGGGAAGGTAGTAGAGATAATGTTAAGCTTGGGAAGAGGGAGGGGTGGATGGAGGTTATCTTGTTCTCTGTCTCATTATCCTGCTGTTTGTAGTAATAAATGAATAGTTTTCCCCAAGTCGAGTCTGTTTTGCCCGTGACGGTAACTTTAAGGATTTCTCCCCGTCCTTATCTCAAACCTTGAGCCGTTTTTCCTATATCATCTCCCCCTGTTCTCTTGGAGGTGGGGGGAGTGAGAGAGAGACTGCGTAGTCTGGTCCGATCGGGGCTGAACTACGACAGTGATGTATCTATGGAGATCAGTAGTTAAAAGAAGAAATAAAGGAGCTGCAGAAAAAGATAAAGATTGTTAAGAAGTTTTAGGAAGTGGAATAAGCTACAGCCAAAAACAAATGACATTATTCTGCCGGGAAAAACAGACAAATACAACATACAGAAATACATAGAAAAAAAGTCCTTTCTGTAGAGAATATTACACTCCCTCCACAATATTGCCCTAATTAGAAAATATACCATAATGAACATCAGTTGCAAAGCAAAAAGACAAAGAACAGTAAAATTCAAAGTCCAAAGCTGGTCAGTTGTTGAGAAGGAAAGATGTTATTTTCAGGAGATGATGAAGGAAAAGGGCGTAAAGTTATGGAAATATTCACTATTGGAAAAATGAAGTAGAGGACTATTTCGTTTTATAGAAAGGTGGAATGTTGCCTGTTTTAAAATAAATTCTAAAATTCACATTGAATTCTGTGAGTTTTCTTTTCAGTATAGTCAAAGTACCAAGTTTAACTCCCTCGCAGATAGGTTGTATACAGATTAAATTATTAAAATCCAGTATTCTAGAGAAATGAAGCTCTCAGTCAGCGGTTCATTTGCCAGCTCTGGTACGGGTTTGGATGTTTTGGGGGTTTGGTTTTTTGGTTTTTTTTTTTTTGTGATGTTTGCCAAGTCACTCATTTTCCGTGCCTCGGTTCCCAGTCACCGGCCGACCCGTGGGTGTCAGCCTGGCGAAGTGTGCAGTCTCGGTAGCTGTTATCCCGGGGATCAAACCCGACACCGCAAGGGCATCCAGCCCCCGGCATAGCCTGGAAGCCTCCCAGCAAAAAGCAGCCTTTCCCGGCTCCTCCAGCTCGGCTGCGCAGGGCTCCTCCCGAAAGCCGGGGCTGCAGCAACCGGAGCAAGACGGCCGCTCGTATTGCTGTGTTTGTTTTTTGGGGTTGGTTTGTTGGGGTTTTTCTGTGTGTGTTTTTTTTTTTTTCTCCTCCTCTCTCTAGGCGTGGACACAATCAACTATTTCAAGAAAATGCTCGATTTCTGCATCCCACGTACATCGATTTGGTCAATCTGCTTTGCAATCCTCCACTGAGCGCGATCAATGAACCCATTCAAAAAAAAAAAAAGTTATATAAAACCCCGCTATTTTCTCACGTGGTCGGAGGTGTTTTTAGGAGGTGTTTAAACAGAGGGGAGGGGTGGGGAGGCAGGGGAAGCCCTGACGGGACAGTCCGACCCAGCCCCGGGGTATCCCAAAGGAGCCGAACCATATCTTGGGCTGGAAACTCCGCAGCCTCCCTCACACCCCACGCAGGGTCACGGCCACCGCGCCCCGGTTTCGTTCGGCCAGTTTCTCCTGCTCCTCATTTTCCTGCCCTGTTTCACAAGAGCCTCAATGAAACACGGTCGTGGGCAAGCGGGATGAAAAGCGCACTGCCAATAACGTGGAAACAAACAAAACATTTTTATTTGAAATGTTTTTTATTCTTGATCCCCTAGGAAACGCGAAAATTCATTTAAAAGCGCTGGGGACCCCGAAGTGTTTCTGTGGATTTAGCTGGAGGAGGGGCGGCCGGGCGCACGCAGCCGGCCCCTTTGGGCCCGCAGAGACGGGCTCACCCTGGGGGCCCACGGAAATGGTCTCGCCGCGGGGCGGGGTGTCACCTGCTACAGGATCGCTCTGAGGTCCTTACCGCCCCTGTGAGTGGGGCACACGCGTGGGTGCTGCCGCCTACGCGTAGCACCCCCGGAGAAACGGCTGCCCCGTCTCGTCCCCGTGGGTGCCATCGGGAAAGAGGCGGCTGTCGGCGGCACCCCGAGGCTACCGGTCGCCCGGGGGCACGGCGGAGTGGCCTGTGCAGGGGGGCGAACTGCAAACCCACCCCTCGGATAGAGGATGCTGTTTCCAGGGGGACCGTGGGTCCGGGGTCCCGAAGGTGAGAGCGCTCCCCTGGCCCCCATGCCGAAGTGCCGCGGGAGAGGGCGAAATCCGAACGGGCAAACCCCGCAATGAGGCCAGGCAGTCAGAGCTGACAAGTGTCCAAGTCGGTCCTAAGCGAAACAAGAGATGAAACACTTTGGGTTACTACGTTCTCCCTTTGAAGCGAACTATTTCCCGCAGATAACAATGCGTAGGTATATTTAGACAGCTCGGCTCGTCCAAGGAGAATGCGTCTTGCGCTATTTGAGAAAAAAAAACCTCTAAGAGTAAGTGCAAATATTTGATGCTGAAGAGCTCTTAAGGCTTGAAGAGTACCATTTACTTATTTCTACACATCAATGTGGGCTTAGGATGTTAAATAGATTAAAAGGCTAAGAGAGGTCACTGAAGTAGGCTCTCTTTCTCTCATCCTGACTTTTTTTTCCTTGCAAAGTTTTTGCACTTTCTTTAGAGTGTCCTTGGCAAACTCTTCTTAAGAGCCACCTCGGATACTGTATAAGTTTGTGGCTCTCTGAACCTCAGCCCCCGCCTCTCCCCTGGCCGACCGCCGCCCCCCCTCAAACTCCGATCCAGACAAGGCATTCAGCAAATGTTTGCTTGTGGGGTCAAGATATTAATAAGCACCTCTCGGACTCCTTTTTTTTAATAGTCGGGGAGCCCCGGAGCGCGGGATAGCCGCGGGGCTGCCGGCCGGGCCGGGGCTGGGGCCCCGCGGGGGGCGGGCAGGTGAGCGGGGCCGTACGCGGTGGGGAGGGGGGGTCGGGCCGGCGTCCACCTCCCACCGGCCGAGGAGTGCTCCGAAGTAGGAGGCATGGGGGGACCTGGGGGGGGGGGGGGTAGGGGGACCGCGGGAGGAGCCGCTCCGCCGGGGACGGCCAAGTCGTTTCAATTTAATCTCGTTTAAAAAGACATAACTAATAAATTTGTATGGACGGGGCTGCCGGAGACGTAAAGCAGAGTCGATAGTGGTTCAATCCCATTGAACCCTATTGAAAACCATGACAACAAGGAACAAGCTCCGATTTATCCCAGAGAGTTAAAGCACATTGTGGGAAGGCGTCAATCACCTATTATTCCAGATCTGAACAAATGCAAAATCTTGACTGGAACAAATGCTTCCAACAGGTCCGGGACATAGGGCTACATTTCCCTTTTGTTCCCGGCCTAGCAGTTGGCATGTATTTGTGCTCCCCTCGCTCCGACCACCCAGGACGACTGGGAGGCTGTGCTCGGAGCAGGAAAGATAACTGCTGTCACCAGGCACGCTTGATAGGTGGCTGCAGTAATCACGGCCTGGGAATCGGTTATAGGGAGCCTGTCCAGTCCCGAAGAAATATGCGGGAAGTTGGCCAAATGGAGCCTTGTGCCCCGTTCATCTCGCCCACAAATCTCGCTGGTATAAATCTCGCCTCTCCCGTCATCGCTCCGTTGACGTTTTCCCCATGAAGTGGAACGGCTTCCACAACCGACACCCGGAGCGGGGCGGGGAGGGGCGGCAGCCGGGGGCCGGCGGGGATCGGGGCTGGGGGGCGAGAGCAGGGGTGGGTAAATATAATCTATACACAATAGCTTATGGCTGTCTGTTTGGACAGGGAAATGTGAACCAACAAAGCCGCCGGCAACGAGAGCAGTGTCTCTCTGGGTTTCTATTTCCAGGCGCGCAGCACACCATCGGCGGGTTTCACGCCGTTTGCCCGACGGGGCTGTGCTGTGCACGCTTTGCCGGTATTCCAGCGAAAACGAGTCTGCTCGGGGAAGGGGGGGGGGGGGGGGGCGGGGGTTAGGTGTCTCCTAACGTCCTCCGGGCTTCTCCCCACCCGGCCAGGCTCGCCTCTCATTCGTCTTCTAGGCGGGCGCCGCATCCCTCCCGCAAAATCGGCGGGGAGCGATGAGGACTGGGACTGTGGCTTGCGGATGGGGACCGTGTCCTGCCCCCCCTGCGGCCCCCACGGCTTGACCCACGCTGCGCGACTCGCGTGAAACAGGCTGATCGCGCCCACTGGGCACTTCTGCCCCTGCCCCGCTGAGCCCTGCCCCTGAGGTTTTGCATTTGGAGGGCTCACTGGGGTCCTTGTTTCTACTTTTTTTTTTCTAAGTCCTCGACGGCCCTATGGCCTCCCGGTGAAAGGCTGCGAGGAGCCGCTGGCCCCGCGATGGGGACGGCGGAGCTGCCGCCTGCAACCCCCCGGGCCGTGCGGGACCGGGGTCCGCACGCCCCTCCCGCAGGGCTCGAGGCCCGTTCGCCGCCACTGTCTGGAGATGAGGCAGAGGCGCCGGGGTACGCGCGGGTCTCCAAAGGCGCCGTGATTGATCCTTCTCCCTCTCTGCAATCGTTTCAGCCGCTCACATATATCGCCCGAGGGGATACTCCGTGGGTTATTACAGCGCAAAATGGTGCTAAAAAAAAAAAACTCTCCCCTACCCCTCCTCCCGCTTATGGACCGAGTGTGTCGGGCTCCCCGCATTTCCCCAGCCAACTTCAGCCCATCACCCTTCCCGAGAGGAAGGTGCACCTTCCTTCCATCGTGCCCAGGAGAAAGAAAAAAAAAAGGGGGGGGGGGGGGAACCAACAACAACAAAACAAAACAAAAACTCCACCCTCCCCCCAAAAAAAAACAAACAACAAAAAACCCAACCGAAACCCCGGAGATGCCATCCCCTCAGCGCCAGCCTTCCCCGCCGAGAGCTCAGCCGAGGTGTGAAACATCCCTCGTTGAGGGTAGGAAACCTGCCAACGGCCAGCGGGAGAACGGCACGGCAAACAGCCCTGGGAAATAAAACAAATAACGACTTAAATTCCTTCCAGGTTTAAAGAAGGGCGGGGGGGTGTGTGGAAATAAAGCGGGAGAAGCAAGGAGGGGGCTCTCGGCAGGCTCTGCGGATGTCCTGGGAGGATTCACTTTGTCTGCGGATAGAAGGGACGCTGGTGGCTTTGGTGCGGATGGAGGGGGGTGGTTGTTGGTCATCCACATGCCACCCAAGATGTTATTCACTGCTAACAATTACCATTATCTGTCCCCACTTTTGGCTAATCAGACAGAATATGTAATGATGAAGCCTGTTTCCTGCTGTCTTTGGGAGGTAACGGGTTATTCTCTCATGGGGGTGGCAGGAGGGGGGGGGTTACACCTACTCCCATTAGGGCTTTAGCACTTGACTAATTCAGGTACTCAGCATCCTATAGACAGGGACGGTTTGAAAGCAGGCAGTGTTTGCAGTGGGGAGGACTGTTTATATAAACAGGACACCTCTGTAAACGACACTAATATTTGGGGTTAGGTGGCGATGGAAGGGAAGGTCCTCTTGAGCCGGGAAATTCGCCAGTAACGGGGCGCAGCTTTTAAGGAAGGGGGTTCGGGGCTTTCGGACGAATTTTTTTTTTTTTTTTGGGGGGGGGGAGTGGGGTGCACACAACCTACCATGGCCACATCTGGCAGGATCAGTTTTACAGTGAGGAGCATTTTGGATTTACCAGAGCAGGATGCTAATAGCATAAAGCAAGCCTCTGACCATCACCACTCCGCGGAGAACTACATCGGCTCGCCGTATCGAGGGTGGATAGAATCGGACAGAAATCACTACCCCTGTGAGTATGAAACGGCCAGGAGCTCGCCATCTCCGCACAGCTATCTTTTGTTTATTTTCCTCTCTCCTTTTCTTTGGGGAAGATGCGAAGAAGCTAATCGCCAGCGTGTGTAGCTGACAGGATCGGGGTGACCCAGGCTGGGAATTTTATAGAATATCACTGAATTGCAACAATGGAACAGCAGGAACATCCCGGCCACGAGCTTAAGAGAGCAAAGATTTAATTTTTTTTTCCCCGTAGATCTGTGCATGGTCAGCTATGGCAGGAAGCAAAACCTCAAGCTGTATCTGCCCGTCTCTGCGCGTATCGTTTAAGTTCGCCTCCAGGATTTTTTTTAAATTTTTTTTTCCCCGTTTCACTGTTGCGAGAAATGCTGCCTTTTTGTGCCGGCGGGGTTTCAGGTCATCCCCCGCACCGGAGAGGACAGCTGAGCGCAGCCCCGCGCTGCCTTGGGCGCCACCGCCCAGACCCACGCACTCGCCACCGCCTTGGAGCGGGCTCCGGCTCACAGACTCGCGGTCATAAACCCCGCACGCGTAAACCGTGCGGCAGATCCACGCTGCTTCTTGCGTACCGGTATGTGAGGAGGGGGAGACCGTCCGTCGGACGGAGGCGGGAACCCCCTCGGGATAAATTAAATGTTGAGGTAAAAGAGCGGCTGGAGAAAAGCGCTGAGGAAGGGACTGGGCAGCCCGATGTTGCGTTTTAGCTCCCAGGGGGTGCGGCCTCGCCGGTGAGGGGACTGACTCCGGGGCAGAGCCGCTGCCCATGGCGGGAAAGGGGCAGGCTCTGTCCCGTGGGTTAGGTTTAACGCGGGGGTCAGCTAGCCCGCATCTCTTGTTGACCGTTGGGATTAATCCGGGAGGGTAAACAGCCGGGGATCTCCCTACGGGCGACGGTTCGTCTCCCGCCGGCCCGGCCCCGGCCGCCCCCTCTCTCTAAACCCCCTCGCTGTCCCCAGCTTCCGACGAGAGCAGCGGCCCAGAGCTGAGCCCGCCCGATTCCAGCCGGAGGCCGCTCCCCGCCCGCGGCTCGGAGACGGAGGAGAAGAAGAAGAAGCGGCGGGTGCTCTTCTCTAAGGCGCAGACGCTGGAGCTGGAGCGGCGGTTCCGGCAGCAGCGGTACCTCTCGGCGCCGGAGCGGGAGCAGCTGGCCCGCCTGCTCAGCCTGACCCCCACCCAGGTGAAGATCTGGTTCCAAAACCACCGCTACAAGATGAAGCGGGCGCGGAGCGAGGGCCCCGGCAGCCCCCCGCCGCGCCCGCCCACCCTGCTGCGCCGGGTGGCGGTGCCAGTGCTGGTGCGGGACGGGGAGCCCTGCCGCGGCTGCCCCGCCAGCCCCCCGTCGCCCCCTGCACGCCCCAAGCCGGGCTGCGCCTCGGCGGCCTGCAGCGCCCAGGCCGCCCTCGCCCTGCCAGGCTACCGGGCCTGCCCGCCCGCCGCCGCCGCCGCCCTCGGCCTCTTCCCCGCCTACCAGCACTTACCGCACCCGGCCGTCGTCTCCTGGGGCTGGTGACGGCGGCGCTTCGCCCTCCGGGGCCGGACTCACCCCAGGAAGGAGCGGCGGCTGCGGGATCGGGCGGCGGAGCGCGGCTGCGGGGGGAAGCCGGAGCGGGGGGGCTGCCCGCCCCTCCGCGGGTGCCGGCTGCGGCTTCGTCCGACCTCCGCTCCTCCTGCCCCTTTTCCACAGGTTCCCCCTTAAAAAAAAAAAAAGAAAAATAAAGAAAAATACTCCTAGGCACCTAGTTTATTTTAAAATAGCCCATTCCTCCACTGACTAATAAAATGATTTTTGGCAAATGATTTTTTTCTCTGCGGAGAAGTGTATTTTTGATGATTGGAGCTTTTCCGTAGGATTGCAGAAAAGCTTGAATACTATAAATAGAGCGAAATTTTCTTGATCTCGCCGGCAGAATTTCAGTGGCAAGTTTCTTTATTTCACCCACGTGCGCCGGTAAACGGCGAATAAAAATTTGCTGCAAGCACCTCAGGGTAAACCTGGTGATATTTCCCACGGGAAGCATCAGTTGGGACCCCCCTCCCATTTCTGGAGCCTTCCTGACTTTTCGTTTGGGGCGGCGATGCCGACAGGTCGTTGCTATCTTTTTTTTCAGAGCAGCTAAGCTTGGACCCAGAGTTAAGCCGGTCTTCCCATTTAGTCTATATCTGTTCCGAAGATCGACTGGGGAAGATTATTCAAGAGAAAATAGCGATGCCTTTTAACGCCCAGAGAATTATGCTTTGAAACGCTTTGATGAACTATTGATCTTATTAAATTGGGGGGGGGGGGGGGGGGGATGATCATATAATTGTCCTGGCAACCTCCAATGTCTAAAAACACCTTCGGAAAAAACAAACCCAGGTCTCCTTGAAATACAGACTGGACCGGCTGCCTCCGTCGGGAGCCGCGGATCAGGAGCGCGGAGGGAATACTCTGGGGCAAAGATGCTGCGGGGACTGATGCAGGCATCCCGCCCGCCGAAAAAAAAAAGGCTGTCGAGGGAAAGGGACCCGCAGAAGCTATTTGGTTTTGGGTTTTTTGTTTGTTTTTTGGTTTGGTTTGGGGTTTTTTTTTTTTTTTTGGTTGGTTTGGGGTTTTTGGGAGTTTTTGGGGTTTTTTTTTGTTTGTTTGTTTTTTGTTTGGTTGGTTGTTTTTTTTTAATGATTTCTTCATTCCCTGGAAGGGAGTTACTTCGGACCGGGTATGCCCCTGGGATGTCTGTGCTGCCTACACATCCCCGGGGAGCGGGGCTGCGAGGAGCCGCCGTCGCCCCTCTCCCTTCCCAGCCCTTGTTTTCCCCGGGGCTGCGTCCCCTCGATGTCGCCTCCGGCCTCCGTGCGGGAGGATCCGATCGGCCACACCGATCCTCCGATGGAGCCACGCCGATACTCCCACCTGCATCCCCTTCCCTGCCCGGGCAGGGGCCATGCGCCCAGCGGGAGATGCAGAGGGGACCAGGCTTCTGGGATGTGCGGGAAGGACCCGGGGGAATACAGCGTCTCTGTCACCTGGTTTTTTTTGTTGTTGTTGTCTTTCCCCTCCCTTCCCTTTGTTTTTCCTCCTGCTATCCGAAATCTTTTTTTTTTTTTCTTTTTCCTCTTTTTTTTTTTTTCGTCTCAGCTGCTGGCCACCTTGTCTCCCATATGGATGGGGTTATCTTAGAAGAATCTCCCAGAGAACCGCTCCTTAAACCTCCTTTTGTCTTGCGGGTTGAAAAGAGCATTGTTGTGCATGAAAAGGACCTAGACAAAATCCGCACTGTTTCAATTCAGGACTGTTTAATCAGTCCCTAGTGACAATTTTATGGGTTTTAGGAGGTACAATAGTATCTTTTAAAACCTTGTGGCCTTCATGAAAACAAAGGGCTTGAATTTTATGGGCTTACAACTCCAATTAGAACAGTGCCAATGTGTATGGGAGATTATCAAATTTGTATCATAAAACCCTTTTATAATAAATGA
The DNA here is from genome assembly GCF_036417535.1 of Chlamydotis macqueenii. Classification (NCBI taxonomy): domain Eukaryota; kingdom Metazoa; phylum Chordata; class Aves; order Otidiformes; family Otididae; genus Chlamydotis; species Chlamydotis macqueenii. Next base: position 27,889,540 of record NC_141560.1, read on the forward strand.
TTGCTGGAAGCTGGGGACGGGCTGGGGCAAGAAGGGACATGGACTTCAAGCAACGGACTTTGTCGCATGTAATTTTAAAAGTGCACATGCTGCACTCCCTTTTAATTCTTTGTGACCCAGCTTTGCAGCAGGATCAGCCGTGGAAATAGTGTGACATCGTCATTAGAAACGGAAACAAAAACAACAGAAGAAGACCCCTACTCCTCAGCCCAAACCCAGCCTCCGTCAGCTTACCTAGGGTTTGGCAGCATCTCACTCAGACGGCTCCTTCCCCGGCCCCTTGGTCACCTGTGCTGCTTTCCTGTCCTGGAGTCCACTCACGGCCATAGGAAGCCTCTGTACAACAGGAGGTCTTTGTGATATTACTGCTTTAAACCAATTACTGGCTGTACAGGCCATGACAGGGGGTGCTAGTGTGTCCCGTTCCAACAACTTCCCTTCCCTTCCCTTCCCTTCCCTTCCCTTCCCTTCCCTTCCCTTCCTTCCCTTCCCTTCCCTTCCCTTCCCTTTTCCCTTCCCTTCCCTTCCCTTCCCTTCCCTTCCCTTCCCTTCCCTTCCCTTCCCTTCCTTCCCTTCCCTTCCCTTCCCTTCCCTTCCTTTCCTTCCCACACCTTCCCACACCTTCCACACCTTCCCTTCCTTCCCACACCTTCCCACACCTTCCCTTCCCTTCCCTTCCCTTCCTTCCCTTCCCTTCCCTTCCCTTCCCTTCCCTTCCCTTCCCTCCTTCCCTTCCTTCCTTCCCTTCCCTTCCTCTTCCCTTCCCTTCCCTTCCTTCCCTTCCCTTCCCTTCCCTTCCCTTCCTCCCTTCCTTCCCTTCCCTTCCCTTCCTTCCTTTCCCTTCCCACACCTTCCCACACCTTCCCACACCTTCCCACACCTTCCCACACCTTCCCTTCCCACACCTTCCCTTCCCACACCTTCCCACACCTTCCCTTCCCACACCTTCCCTTCCCTTCCCACACCTTCCCTTCCCTTCCCACACCTTCCCTTCCCACACCTTCCCTTCCCTTCCCTTCCCTTCCTTCCCTTCCCTTCCCTTCCCTTCCCTTCCCTTCCCTTCCCTTCCCTTCCCTTCCCTTCCCTTCCCTTCCCTTCCCTTCCCTTCCCTTCCCTTCCCTTCCCTTCCCTTCCCTTCCCTTCCTTCCCTTCCCTTCCCTTCCCTTCCTTCCCTTCCCACACCTTCCCTTCCCTTCCCACACCTTCCCTTCCCTTCCCACACCTTCCCTTCCCTTCCCTTCCCGCACCTTCCCTTCCCTTCCCTTCCCTTCCCTTCCCTTCCTTCCCTTCCCGCACCTTCCCTTCCCTTCCCTTCCCTTCCCTTCCCTTCCCTTCCCTTCCCTTCCCTTCCCTTCCCTTCCCTTCCCTTCCCTTCCCTTCCCTTCCCTTCCCTTCCCTTCCCTTCCCTTCCCTTCCCTTCCCTTCCTTTCCCTTCCCTTCCCTTCCCTTCCCGCACCTTCCCTTCCCTTCCCTTCCCTTCCCTTCCTTCCTTTCCTTCCCTTCCCTTCCCTTCCCTTCCCTTCCCTTCCCTTCCCTTCCCTTCCCTTCCCTTCCCTTCCCGCACCTTCCCTTCCCGCACCTTCCCGCACCTTCCCGCACCTTCCCGCACCTTCCCGCACCTTCCCTTCCCGCACCTTCCCTTCCCTTCCCGCACCTTCCCTTCCCTTCCCTTCCCTTCCCGCACCTTCCCTTCCCTTCCCTTCCCGCACCTTCCCTTCCCTTCCTTCCCTTCCCGCACCTTCCCTTCCCTTCCCTTCCCTTCCCTTCCTGCACCTTCCCTTCCTGCACCTTCCCTTCCCTTCCCTTCCCTTTCCTTCCTGCACCTTCCCTTCCCCTCCCTTCCTGCACCTTCCTTCCTGCACCTTCCCCTCCCTTCCCTTCCTGCGCCTTCCCTTCCCTTCCCTTCCTGCACCTTCCCTTCCTGCACCTTCCCTTCCCTTCCCGCACCTTCCCTTCGCTTCCTGCACCTTCCCTTCCCTTCGCTTCCCACACCTTCCCTTCCTTCCCGCACCTTCCCTTCCCTTCCTGCACCTTCCCTTCCCGCACCTTCCATTATTTCCTTCAGGGACCAGCTACACTGTTCCCCGATGTGGGTTTCTTTACTCAAAATGTGAGGAGCGTTGCCTTTTACCAAGCACAGGGAATGGAAAGGTGA